>NW_027397083.1:1313942-1556099 GCF_003265705.2 Callorhinus ursinus | reverse complement strand
ATAAATAAATAAATAAATAAAATTTAAAAAAAATACACCTAAAATAAGCCAAGAGACACAGAGTCGGAAGCCATGCTGCCTGGCTCTTTCCACACACTGTGGGGACACACATTCCTGGTCTGATTCGGTGTCCTTGGGAATGTGGCTTCAGGAAGCAGAAAATAGGGGCGCCTGGGTGGCTCAGTCAGTTGGGCGTCTGCCTTCAGCTCAGGTCCTGATCCTGGGGCCCTGGGGTCCTGGGATCGGGGCTCCCTGCTCAGCTGGAGAGTCTGCTTCTCCTCTCGTTCTGCCCCTCCCCCAACTCATGCTCTCTCGCTCTCGTGCTCACTCCTCTCTCAAATAAAGAAAATCTTTTTAAAAAATGTTTAAAAGCGGGACACCTGGGTGGCTCAGTCGTTAAGCATCTGCCTTCGGCTCAGGTCATGATCCCAGGGCCCTGGGATCGAGCCCAGCATCGGGCTCCCTGCTCGGCGGGAAGCCTGCTTCTCCCTCTCCCACTCCCCCTGCTTGTGTTCCCTCTCTCACTGTCTCTCTGTCAGATAAATAAATAAAATCTTTAAAAAAATGTTTAAAAGAAACAGAAAATAACCACTTTTGATAGGGCAGCATGACTGAGGGTACAGCACCCCCAATCAGCCTGATGGCTCAAGGATTTAGGCTAAGTCACTTGAGGGAAGGAGAGCCGGGGGAAGAGAGACATGCTCTGCCTTGCTTTCCAAGAGTGGACAAGTAAGTTCTAAGAAAGAAGGAGGGTTCGCTTGGGTCACCTCTAGTGATCCCAGACAACCGGGCTCAGACACATACTCACTTCCGGACAGATCAAAACACCAGGTGGACACCTCACACCAGATGAAAATACCCCCACATGGACCGATGATCTAAATGTAAGAGCTGTAGGGTGCCTGGGTGGCTCAGTTGGTTAAGCGACTGCCTTCAGCTCAGGTCATGATCCTGGAGTCCCGGGATCGAGTCCCGCATTGGGCTCCCTGCTCAGCAGGGAGTCTGCTTCTCCCTCTGACCTTCTTCCCTCTCGTGCTCTCTATCTCTCATTCTCTCGCTCTCAAATAAATAAATAAAATCTTTAAAAAAATAAAAAATAAAAAAATAAATGTAAGAGCTGTAACTATAAAAACCCTTAGAAGAAAACACAGGCATAAATCTTTATGACTGTAGGTTAGGCAAGGATTTCTTATTCATGACACCAGAACACAAATGGCAAAGAAAAGGAGAGATTGGACTTCATCAATATTAAAAAACTTTTGTGCTCCCAAGGACACCATGAAGAATGTGAGAAGACCATCCACAGGGGGAGCAAAATTTTGCAAACTGTAGATCTCATAAGGGACTTGTATCTAGAATATAAAGAACTCTTACAACTCAATGATAAAAGAGCAAATAACCCAACTTAAAAATGGCCAAAGAGGGCGCCTGGGTGGCTCAGATGGTTGAGTGTCTGCCTTCGGCTCAGGTCATGATCCCAGGGTCCTGGGATCGAGTCCCACGTCGGGCTCCCTGCTCCTTGGGAGCCTGCTTCTCCCTCTGCCTCTCTCTCTCTCTCTCTCTCTCTCTGTCTTTCATGAATAAATAAATAAAATCTTAAAAAAAAAATGGCCAAAGAATCTGAACAGGCATTTCTCCAAAGAAGATATACCAAGGGCCAAGAAACACATGAAAAGTTGCCCACCATCATTAGCCATTAGGGAATTCCAAATCAAAAGATGATATTTGCATCCACGAGAATGGCTATAATAAAAAATACAAGCAATCATCAGTGTGGGCAAGGATGTGGAGAAACTGGAACCCTTTACACCGCTGGTGGGGAAGGAAAACGGGGCAGCCACTGTGGAAAACAGTCTGGTTCAACATGGAGTTACTTTCTGACCTAGCAATTCTACTCCTCGGTAAATACCTAAGAGGAAGGGAAGCCTATCTCCACACAAAAATTTGTACCTAAGTGTTTATAGAAGTATTCATCGTGGCCAAAAAATGGAAGGAAATGCCTATCAGCTCATGAATGGATAAATAAAATGTGGTCGATCCATACAGTGCAATATTATTCAACAGTGGGAAGAAACCAAGTCCTGACACCCGCTACAACACGGATCAACCCTGAAAACATCATGCTAAGTGAAAAAAAGCCAGTCACAAAAGACCACTTATAAGATGCCATATAGATGAAATATTCAAACAGCACCTATCACTGATGGGTTAAATCAAGCTGCTACAGAGTGCTAGAAAGGGAGGGCTCCCCAAAGCCGCCCATCACTGGGAAGACCAAATTTTTCAACAGAAGAGCTGAAGAGAAGATTAAGGGGGAGGGGTGGCTGTGTCCTGGTAGCTTGAAGCCCCAGGGGTGGGAGGCTGGGGGTTTACTAAATGGTAACAAGTGTTTTTTTAAAAAAAATCTATTTTTGTCCTAGGTAAACCAAGGCACTGCTAATGGGTACAGGATTACTTTCTGGGGTAAAGAAAATGTCCTAAAATTGATTATGATGATGGCTGCATAACTTACTAAATTGCATACTTTAGGGGCGCCTGGGTGGCTCAGTCGGTTAAGCGGCTGCCTTCGGCCTAGGTCATGATTTCAGGGTCCTGGGATCGAGCCTCGAGTTGGGCTCCCTGCTCAGGAGAGTCTGTTTCTCCCTCTCCCTCTGCTCCTCCCTTCTGCTCCTGCTCTCTTGCTCTCAAATAAATAAAATCTTTAAAAAAAATTGTATATTTTAAGGGGCGCCTGGGTAGCTCAGTTGGTTGGGCGACTGCCTTCGGCTCAGGTCATGATCCTGGAGTCCCAGGATCAAGTCCAGCATCGGGCTCCCTGCTCAGTGGGTAGTCTGCTTCTCCCTCTGACCCTCCCCCCTCTCGTGTTCTCTCTCTCATTCTCTCTCTCTCTCAAATAAATAAATAAAATCTTTAAAAAATAATAAAAAAAAATTTTAAAAATTGTATATTTTAAATGGGTGAATTGTAGGGTATACAACTTAGATCTTAATAAAGTTTTCACACGTGTTTTTAAAAAAGCACAGGTGGAGGGATGGGCAGCAAAAGAGAAGCAGGAGTTTGGGGGTGATGGAAATATTCTAAATATTGATTGTGGTGGATGATGGTTCCTGAGGCACACATTTGTCAAGTCTCATCAAAATGTGTGATGTAGATTAATCTTCGATAAAGCTGATTACAAAAAAACAAACCAAACAGGTGGAGTAAGGCAAGAAGGAGGTACAGGATGGGCAGTGGCAAGCATCAAGAACAGGAGGTGACAAAGAGCAGGTCCTCTCCAGTCTTCAGCATAAACAACTCAGAGGGGACCTGGACTCCTCCCCTCCACTCAGGAGCCTTACCATTCCTACTTCCTCATTAGGGGCCGCTCAGAAGCCAAAGGAATTGAAATGGAAAACAGGGTCCCTCCACAATGCAGGCTTATTATCCTTGGCAGATGGGTGATTTGAACACCTGGGGGCTCAAAGTCTTAGAAGAGGATGGGCACAGACCTATTAAGTTCAAGTGCACTCTGTAGGCGCTCCTTTGTCTTGTTTAGTCTTACAGGAGCCCTGGTTTAAAAAAAAAAAAAAAAAATCCCTCACCCAGCTAGGTGCAGCAGCTCTCCTTCTAGGGGTTTTCATCTTGCTCTAGCTAGACCTGAGGCTGCCAAAGACTTAGGGCTCTGCCGGTCAGTCCTGGTGTCTGAATACCCAGCAGGATACCTGGCATTCCGTGAAGACTGGATTAGATCAACGAGGTAGAGTGAGCAGAACACCACCCACTCTCTAGGGGAAGTGTAAAGAGGTCAAGAAGTGGGGCTGTCCAACTCCTGCCCAGTGCTCCGTCTTAGGCAGCCCTGCTTTCTGTCCCCTCGGCCACCTGTTCTTTTCCAGCGTCCACCTGGCCCTTCTACTGCCCCTCCCCCAGCCGGACTTGCCCTTCCTCGGGCATACCTGAGCACACGATGGAATAGAAGCCCTCCTGCTTGAGCATGATCAGCAGGGAGCCCCAGCCCAGGAGCACAGCCGAGAAGAAGAGGTTCTCCAGCACCGCGGTGCAGGCCATCCACCAGCGCCTCCGGTACGCCTGCTGCAGCGTGGGGGCCATGCTGGCCGCGAGCCTGCACAGGAACACCGCGCTGAGCGAGGGGACCCCCTCCCCGCCCCCGCAGCGGCCCCCGGGAAGGGTCTCGCATCATGGTGGCTCCCGAGACCCCTCGAACCAGCCCGGGAAGGCCCCAGGGTCCCGGGCTCCCGGCGGGTGCCGCCAACCTGGCTCTGGGCGCACCAGCAGTGCCAGCGGTTCACGCGGCGCCGGGCTCCCGCCGGGACACTATCGGAAACAAGGAAGGTCCTGTGTGAGCGCAACAGATTCCTGGCGCGCTGCCGGCCTCTTCCACCCGGGCCAGAACGCGCAGAGTCCCGCTGCCCGGGCCCAAACCCGCACTTCCCCAAGTCCCCAAAGGTCAGCAAGGGGCACAGCGCGCTCTGAAGCCACCTCTGGCCAGTATCCGGCCGCCCGCTCCAGGAAGGACCCCCAGAAGCAAGCAGGAGGAGGAAGGGGAAGTCTGGGGCTCGCCTAAGACACCCCCCCTTCCTGCTGCCCGGGTAAGACCACTCCTCTGCTCCGGGGCCGGGCCCCAGCCCCCCCTCCACCTTCCCCCTTTCCGCACCGGGCGACCCGTGTCTCTGGAGTCTCTCGGTCCTGGACAACAGCTGCCACGTGGATGGGGACCTAGGGCGGGTCGGGGCGCCCCTCACTCACTCGGCGGGGCGCGGGCCACCACGCGGCACGCATCCGCGCCAGCCCGCGCTCTCGGGCCGGGGAAGGGGGCTCGCGCTCCGCCAGGAAGTTTCGCGGCCGCTGACTTTATAAGGACAGCGGTGGCGGATGGGCCAGCGGCCGGCGGCGGGCGGGTGTGTTTACCAGAGGGAGGGAAGGAGCCCCAGCTCCCCCCGCCGCGGCCGCCGCCACCACCGTGGGAGGAGACGGGACACGGGCGGCGCGGAGGCGGGGAGCGGCAGGGGGGAGACGGACACCGCCGAGAGGAGAGGGACGGGGAAGGGGAAGGGGGGGAAGGGCAAGAGGGAGGGGCGGAGGACACCAGATGCGGCTCCCCGGGCCTCAGTACCCTCATCTGTGAAATGGGGCTCTGGGTTCCCGCGCGCCCGCGGGTCCGTTCAAACTCCGACAGGACTGTTGCTCCAAACTGAGGAAGTGAAGCCGACCAGGCCGAGAGGAAGAGGGGAGTCGGAGGGGCCGGAGGGAAGGGGAGGGAGGGGCACACTTGGAGAGACGCGACAGTGCGCCGCGGGACCCACGGGCTCGGGGAGCGGGTTTTTCTTGGGGAGCCTGCGAGTGTCGGTGGGAGCCGGCCCCGGGGGGCTCTCAGCGGACCCGCAGTTGGGGACCCGCCACCCACATCCACTGCTCACCTCTGGTCTGGGGGCAAACGCGCCTCCTGCAGCCGCGGACGCTACGCCTCGGGGAGCGCAGCGCCTTTAGGGCGCGTCCACACTCGGCGTCCACTGTCCCGCGGGCCCAGCTCCGAACCGCACGGGCGCTCGGACTTCTCTGCGCGCCGGGGCCGGGCCGCCTCGGAGACTCAGCGCCGCAGTCCGGTGTCCTTGCCTCCTCCGTCCCCTCGGGTGAAGTCGGGGGGCTGGGAACCCGCCGGGCACCCGGGATTCTTGAGGTGGGGCATAGACCAAGTGGATCCACTGAGTTAAGCGTTGTATTTACACTCGTCCCGGGCTGCGCCCTGAGGTAGGGGCGGGGGCTCCCTTTTCTTCCCCTCCCCCTAGGTCGAGTTTCACGCGCACGTGACTCGCAGTCGGGTCCCCAGATACTCTCCCCCGGCACACGCCCCAGCACCTAATATTTCCACCCTCACCCTCACACCCTCACCCTCACCTTCTCCCTCGGGCCCCCCAGATGAGTTGGGCAGCGCCCTCTGTATCCTTGGTCAAAACAGAGAACGACTCAGCTAGAGCAGACTGGCCGCGATGCAAGGGCGGGCTTGGGTGGGGTTTTGAACTGTGCAGTTGGGAGTAGTGTTTTCCGAGAAGCAGAATGACACGGGTTTCCACGGGTTAGTCAGCTGGAGGTCTGCATCTGGACTTTGGAAGTGACTGGCCTGGGTTACCCTGGGCAAGCTGCTTAACCTCGCTGAGCCTCAGTTTCCTTCTCTGTAAATTCAGGTAACAGTACCTAATTAAGGAGGCGGGAGGTGAAGGATGGAACTGGGGCTTGTGGTGCTGCAGGGCAAATGCTGAGCACGGTGCTCAGTAACACAGCAAGGGTTCATTGTTGTTACTGCTATGGCTATTTTTAGTATTATTATTTCCACAGACCTGGTGATAGGATGCTTCCAGACACTTCCTGACTCCTCCCTGAGCCTCATATTGCTCTTGGTAAAACAGAGGGGAGGTGTAGGTTCATGAGATGAGGCAAAGGCCAGTCAATACAGATGTGAGCTTAACACAGCGTGTTAAGAGTGAGTGGTGATACCCACAAAGCTCTGGGGCAATGTGAGCAACTGCCCAGGAAGACCTCAGATAAGAGGGGATCCCTCAACAGTTAAGCCACCAAGCCCAGAGAGGAACTCACAATTGCTGAGTGGCTACCAAATGCTGGGCACTTGCCAAACAAAAACTATTAAATCCTCAAAACACCATGGGCTCACCTCAACCTCACAGCTTTTCACAACAGGAGAAGGCTAGTGGCTGGGGGCTGGAACGTGGTGGGTGGAGGCAGGATGCAAAGTCAGATCTTCTGGCTTTTAAGTATGGTCCTTTCCGGGCCTCCAGGCCAGGAGGAAGAGCAAGAGCAAAGGCTCAGCAATGAAAAAGGCACAAGGAGTTCTCTCTGGCAGGCTCTGATGGTTTCACCTCTTAAAATTCATTACCGGCTCCCACAAGTTTCAGACCAAGGTCAAACTCCTTAGCTTAACACAAGGTGCCCTAGAATAAGGGTTCTAACCCAAAACAGTCATGGATCCCTTTGAGAATACAATATACAACGTTGTGAGTCCACTCCCTGTGAAAATGCATGTGTGAACATGAGCACACATACACACATCTTCACATTCAAATTTCAGGGTTTTGTGGGTCCCCTCCCCTGGGATCTAGAGGTTCATGGGCCCCCATGGCTTTAATGCTTGCCCTTCTTCATCCCCAACACGTTTCTACATTTTCCCCTCGTGGACGGTCAGCTCCATGAGGGCCAGGGCCTGGTCTGCTGTGTTCCCTTCTGTATCCCCAGCACCTAGAACAGCCCCTGGCCCCTAAGAGGCCCTCAGCAAGCACCTGTGGAATGAAGTGCGAAGCCAGCTGGTTTCATACCTCCTTGCCTTTGCACCTGCTCTTCCTTCTTGTGGGCATGACAGATTCCCCTCTTCATTTCTAATATACCCCTCCTTCACAACTCACCTCGTTTTACCTTTTCCTGGAAGCTGTCTGGTCCCCTAAGCTGGGCTTGGGTCCCTGCGCATGTATTCCCCAAAACACTAGTCTCACCTCCACTGAAGGCCTCCCAGTGACCTTGACTCGTTGGTTGAGCTGTCTGCCTCCTCCCCGTGAGCTATAAATCTCCTGGGGGCCCACAGCCACGTGGTAGGTGTAGGCCTGCCTCCTATCCCAGCACCTGGCATGTGACGAGCCCCGGGGAACACTTGTTGAATAAATCAAAGGGAGTGGTGGGACATGAAGCTGAAAAAATAAGCTGGGGGACCTCTGCAAGGCCAAGGACTGCCAGTGCTGTGAGATGGCCCACAGGAGCTCCTGGGTTGTGTTTTCTTGTTTTCTTTTTCTTTTCTTTTCTCTTCTTTTCCTTTACTTTCTTTTTCCTTTTCTTCTCTTTCCTTTCTTTTCCTTTTAAGGGTGGTGATAGATGTGGTCGAGTGTGCTTAATGAATGGAGGATATATTGGAAAGGAGAGAGAACTTATGACAGTTTAAAAACCTTAAAGCCACTGTAATAGTTCAGATGAAAAAAAAAAAAGGGAAGAGACCAAAGATACATTTCTGTATCGGACTTGATAGGATTTCTCAGCGCCCCCTCCCTACCCCAGTGGTAACCCTTTTCTCGACTCTTGTCTCCCTGACACCACCCCCAATCACATGGGCTCTCCTGCTGGCTGCAGCCTGCTTCGCAGCCGGGCCAGCAGCAGTATCCGCTCCGGAGTCACGCAGGCTGGGTCCTGATCCTGAATCTGCAGCTGATGAGCTGGGCGATTTTGCCCAAGGCATGCACACTCCTGAGCCTCACTCTTCTAGTCCGTTAAGTGCTGGAAATAATGGTATCCAGTTCACTGTGTAAGAACTTATTTCTTCTAATAAATAGTTATTATAAACTTTTGCATGAAGAATGTAAATAAAATGGTGCAGCCACTTTGGAAAACAGGCTGGCAGTTCCTCACATAGATAGCATAGAGTTACCACATGACCCAGCAAATTCCGCTTTTAGGAATATACCCCAGAGAACTGAGAACAGCCGTAGGCACAGAAATTTGGACATAAGCGTTCATAGCGGCGTGATTCAGAAGAGCCAAATAGTGCAAGCAACCCAATTGTCCATCAACTGGTGGATAAACACAATGTGTGTGTACTAATCTCCAATGTAATCATATTTGGTCATAGCAATTCATGCTGCTCCCACATGGAAGAACCTTGTAAACATTGCTCAGTGAAAGAAGCCAGACGCATAAGGCCGCATACTGTATGACTGCACTTATATGAAATGCCCAGAATAGGCAGATCCACTGAGACAGAAGTGGATTCGTGGTTGCCAGGAACTGGAGGAGGGAAACATGGGAAGTGGTGGCTAATGGGTGTGAAGTTTCTTCTTGGGGCAATGAAAATGTTGTGCAATTAGACAGGGGTGATGGTTGTACAACTTTGTGAATATACTAAAATCCACTGAATTTTACACTTTAAAATATCTACTTTTAAAATTACTCAAAAAAACATTTTTTTTAATCTTTAAAAAAAAAAGAAAAGGGGCGCCTGGCTGGCTCAGTTGCTGGAGCATGCGACTCTTGATCTTGGGGTTTTGAGTTCGAGCCCCAGTTTCCATGTAGAGATTACATTAAGAAATAAATATAAATCTTTAAAATATTTAATTTTAATTTCCTCTTGGGTGCCTGGGTGGCTCAGTTGGTTAGGCATCTGCCTTCGGCTCGGGTCATGATCCAGGGTCCTGGGATCGCATCCCACATCAGGCTCCCTGCCCCATGGGGAGCCTGCTTCTCCCTCTGACCCTCCCCCCTGCTTGTGTGCACTCGCTCTTCTCATGCTCTCTCACACTGTCTCTCAAGTAAATGGAATCCTAAAAAAAATAAAATATTTATGCGACACTTGGGTGGCTCAGTTGGTTAAGCGTCTGCCTTCGGCTCAGGTCATGATCCCAGGGGAGCCTACTTCTCCCTCTGCCTGCTGCCCCCCCCCCCCCCGCCGCTTGTGCTCTCTCTCTAGCAAATAAAACCTTTAAAAAAAATAAAATATTTAATTTTATGATATGTGAATTTATATCTCAATTAATAACACACCCACCTTTGCATGTGTCGGGCACTAAGGATTCGATAGTGAGTAGGATACAGACCTTACCCTCAGAGAATGCAAAGTCCAATGGGACAGAGGTAGAGCTGAATAATTACACAGAAGGTGTAATTGCATCTAAAGGAGGTGCCAAAGAAGAGAGACATAGGGTGCTATGTCAACATATCACTGGGGAAGGGGTTTAATCTAGACTGGAGGTCAGTGTGCTTGTACTCTGATCTGAAGATAGTTTCCCATGTCCGAATCAGGATTTATCAGCAACCCCCAAGAGGAGGACACAGTGCGTGCGGAGGTCCTACGGCAGGAGGATGCCGGAGACATTCAGTGCTGAATGAAGGCCAGAATGGATGAAGCACACAGAACGAGGGACTGTGGTGTGAGGATGCAGCTGGAAAGATCTTCTAAAATATTAAGCGGGGGCACCTGGCTGGCTTAGTCAGTGGAGTGCGGGACTCTTGATCTTGGGGTTGTAAGTTTGAGCCCCATGTTGGGTGTAGAGATTACTTAAAAATAAAATCTTAAAAAAAATCCTTTTAAAATAATAAGTGCCCAATAATGACCACAAATGACCTTCCTCTTCCCTAACCCGCTCCTGCTCCGTTGTTGCCTGTGTCAGTGAAAGTACCGCCCGCCACCTAGTCACTTAAGCCACAAAACAGGAGTTACCCAACTTGCTCACCTCACTGCCTCACCTTCCACATCCAACCTACTAGACAGCCTGTGGACCCTATCTTTATTTTTTTTTAAAGATTTTATTTATTTATTCATGAGAGACAGAGGGAGAGAGAGAGAGAGAGAGAGAGGCAGAGGGAGAAGCAGGCTCCCAAGGAGCAGGGAGCCCGATGCGGGACTCGATCCCAGGACCCTGGGATCATGACCTGAGCCGAAGGCAGACGCTTAAACACCTGAGCCACCCAGGCGCCCTGGACCCTATCTTTAAAGATCTCTCGTCTTCATCCACTGCCATCCCGAAGCCCAGGTCATCAGCAGCTACGCCTCCACTCCCGCAGCCCTTTAAATCTGGCTTTTTAAGATTTTACTTTTAAGTCATCTCTACACCCAACATGGGGCTCAAACTCACAGCCCCAGATCAAGAGTCACATGCCCCACCAAGTGAGCCAGCCAGGCGCTCCTCTCCACCCAGCCTTTCTGATTCCACCTGTGCCCGTGACCCCACGGTCCAGTCAGAATGATCTTCTGGAAACATGGATTTGATCAGACCGCTCTCCTTACAAGCTTCCCATGACCCTTGGGCAAATATACAAACCCCCAACAATGCTCCCAAGTCTGTCTGGGCCCCACCTGCAACCCCAGCCTCCCTTCTGGTCTCTCTCTATGCTTTCACCATGGTGACCTCTTCATGCCCATTAACACCCCACGTTCTCCCATCTCAAGTTTCTCCTGGGCCTGGAACATTCCCCTGCCCCAGCCTATCTAACTAATCCTTCAGATTAGGGCTTAACAGTCACTTCCTGGGTGAAGGCTCCTTGCCCGATTCCGGCAATAAATCCCCTTGCTATGTGATCTATATATCTGAGTTTCCTTTTGATGAAATTCAACAACATGTGTCTGTTCCGGGGGCGCCTCCGTGATCTGATCTGATCTGATCTGATCTGCCTTCAGATCAGGACCTGATCCTGGGGTCCTGGGATGGAGCCCCACGTTGGGCTCCCGCTCAGCAGGAAGTCTGCTCCTCCCGCTGCTCCCCTCCCCACCCCACTTGTGCTTGCTCACTCACTCTCTCAAATGAATAAATAAAATCTTAAAAAAAAAAACGTGTCTGTTTTGTCCAACTGACTGCATGCGTGGGAGGGCAAGGACCCATGCCCGCCTCTCTTACCACTACCCTCCCACCACTTAACATAGAACCTACCACTTACCTGGCCCCTGCCGGCCGAATTCCACTCATCCTTCAAATCTCACTTACCACGTTCTGGGGGACATCCTTCTCTGAGCACCCAGACTTGGAGGCACATTCCTCTATATAGCCCCAGAGCTCCCGAACATCTCCTGTAGCACTTAACACAACTACAAAAGCAACTGGTTTTAGTATGTCTCCACATTCAATTTTTTTTATCGTTTCTCTTTGCTCCGGAACTTAAAACAATGCTCATCACAACACCCCCTTCAGGTCAGCCCACAGATATTTTTATGATGATCCCTAAAATTGTATGCAAAATTCTATGTGCATGTACATTTTCTAAAGAACCATCCCTGGCTTTTGTTGGAGTTTCATGGGGGCGTAAGACCTGAAAGAAGTTAAGAACCTTCCCCCAGGAGCTGAAGATGGTCTCTCCTTCAAAACAGCACTGGCAGCCCAGACTTCTACTATGCAAAACTGTCCCCACTAGCATACAGGTTCCAAGAGGGCAGGGATCTTTCTCTGTTTTGTTTAGTGATATGTCCCAAATGCCCGGAACGGTGCCTGGCCCGTGCCGGTTCTAGGTGCAGAAAGACCATAGTCTCAATTGTAATAGTTGTGAGAACTGTACATGTGTTGGTTAGCAATGGCTATATAACAAATTATCGCAAAGTGTAATGGCTTCAAACAACATTCGTTATCTTGGTTTCTCTAGGTCAGCAGTCAGGATGCAGCTCAGAGGGGTCCTCTGCCTCAGAGGTGGCTCGCAGAGCTGTGAAGTGTCAGCCGGGGCTGCAATCGTCTGGAGAAGCATGTTTTTTTTTTTTTTTCTTAAGATTTTATTTATTTATTTGACAGAGAAAGACACAGCGAGAGAGGGAACACAAGCAGGGGGAGTGGGAGAGGGAGAAGCAGGCTCTCTGCCGAGCAGGGAGCCCAATGCAGGGTTCGATCCCAGGATCCTGGGATCATGACCTGAGCCGAAGGCAGATGCTTAACGCCTGAGCCACCCAGGCGCCCCGAGAAGTGTCTGCTTCTGAGCTCACTCGTGGGGTTGTCAGCAGGATTGAGTTCCTCGCCGGCTGGAGGCTACCCTCAGTTCCTTCCACACAGGCCTCTTCACAGGGCAGCTCACAAGATGTAAGCTTGCTTCGTCATGGGAAGCAAGAGAAGAGAACGAACAAGACCATTCCGATCTCTTGTACCTTAACCCCAGAAACGGCATCCTGTCGCCTCTGCTGAGGTGTTAGAAGCAAGTCTGTAGGTCTAGTGCACACTCAGGGGAAGCAGATGGTACCAGGCACGACTGGCTTTGGGCAGGACCCCTGCACGCCATCGAGAGCCTGCCTATTCCTAGACATCCACGTGTGTTCTCATCTAGCGTCCGGCTCACCTGAAAGCCCGGAGCAGGCACAGACCAAATGCCTACAGGTCAAGCAGAGGATGAGGGAAGAAATTAGCAGTGGGAGTTTTGCTGCTCATCCTTGGCTACTGCCAAGCAGGAAGGGAGGCTGACCATCTAATATCTAAACTCCAAAGTTTAGATATTCTAAACTTTCAAAAGAAGTCAAATCCAGGGGCACCTGGGTGGCTCAGTCATTAAGCGTCTGCCTTCAGCTCAGGTCATGATCCCAGGGTCCTGGGATCGAGACCCGCATCGGGCTCCCTGCTCTGCAGGAAGCCTGCTTCTCCCTCTCCCACTTCCCCTGCTTGTGTTCCCTCTCTCGCTGTGTCTCTCTCTGTCAAATAAATAAATAAATAAATAACCTTTAAAAAAATTTTTTTAAAAAAAGAAGTCAAATCCAGATTTTTGAGAGCCATTTCCTGATTTTATTTTATTTTTTTTAAAGATTTTATTTATTTGACAGAGAGAGACACAGCAAGAGGGGGAACACATGTGACCGAGAGGAAGAAGCAGGCTTCCCGCTGAGAAGAGAGCCCGATGCAGGGCTCGATCCCAGGACCCTGGGATCATGACCCAAGCCGAAGGCAGACGCTTAACCGACTGAGCCACCCAGGTGCCCCAACATTTCCTGATTTTAAAACTGGTAATCTAGTTGGGGTACCAGTGAGTTAAAGCATCTGTCTTTGACTCAGGTCATGATGCCAGGATCCTGGGATTGAGCCCTGCACTGGGCTCTCTGCTCAGTGAGGAGCCTGCTTCTCCCTCTCCAGCTCCCCCTGCTTGTACCCTTTCTCTCTCAGATAAATAAAATCTTTTAAATAAATAAGTACTGATAATCTAGCAAAAATACACAAGGCTTAGGAGTGTTGGACTCCGCTCTATGGCAGAAAGAACCTGAACTATCCTACCACCCTTTGTATGTGTGTTCCACCTCTCCTGTACCCCCTCCCCGCTCCCCACAATATTCACGAGGGCTGGGACCAAGCAAATTCACTTTGGATACTTTCTGTAGCTCTTTGCATGTAGCAGCCGATAATAAATATTGTCGAATGAAATATGAAATTGCTGACATGTACCTCTTGAGGGAGCATCCCCACGCCCCCCCAATTCTAGAGGAGTGGTTAAAAGTGGGCTCTGCTTCTGAACAGACTAGAATCCTGGCTCTGTCCCTTGCCTGTTGTGTGACCTTCAGCAAGTTTCAGAGTTCAGCTTCTTCATCTGTAAAGTGAGAAAATCCATACCCGCTTGGGAGTTGTTATAAGCGTTAAGTGAACTAATACACTTCTTAGCACACCACTGCAACCCAAGAGCTATTCTTACTGGCTCCCGGGCACCTCTCCCCTTAATCTGTTCCCTACCACCCTCCTCCACTCCCCACCCACTGGCAGTCGGGGAGAGCCTCGGAAACCCACATCTGTCTCTTTCACTGCCAGGGTTTACATCCTCCAACAGTTTGCGGCTGCCCTGGGCAGGAGAAAATCCCAAACTCCTTAACACAGCTTCTCAGGGCTCTTTTGGAGCTCCGCCTGCCCAGCCCCCAAGTCTCATCTCTCACCACCACCTCCCTTCACACTCGGCACTCCAGGCACACTGAAGCTGTTTCTTGAACGCGCCACACCTTCTGCCACTTCAAAGCCTTTGCAAGTACTATTCCCTCCAGCTGGAACCTCTTCTCTCCGCTCCTACCACCCCTCCTAGATGTTCCCGCTAGGCACTATCAGAATTTTTGATGCTCCTTGCTAAACCCGAGGGCAGGCACAGTATCTTTCTCACCACTCCCCTCTCCCCACCAAGAGGCCGCCGGCACCCAAGGGGCAAATAGGCCTTTGTGAAACTGCCCGCGGCCCTGCCGAGCCTGTGAGCACACAGCGCCACCTGTTGACCCAAGCTTGCACTTCAGTACCTAGAAAGGAGCCTTCACTTTCTGCCTGCCGCTAGGGTCAGAGCACTTGGCTTTGAGAGTTTCCCAGGGTCCGGGCGCCTGAGTGGCTCAGTCGTTGGGCGTCTGCCTTCGGTTCAGGCCCTGTTCCCAGGGTCCTGGGATCGAGCCCCGCATCGGGCTCCCTGCTTCGTAGGAGGCCTGCTTCTCCCCTTCCCACTCCCCTGCTTATGTTCCCTCTCTGTGTCTCTGTCAAATAAATAAAATCTTTAAAAAAAAAAAAAAAGTTTCCCAGGGCTTATCCCGTGTCTTCTCACACCAAACTCAGCAGTAACAATCAAACAAACAAGCTAACATTATCAAGCACTTAACCTGACAGACATAGGCACTTTCCTAAGTGTTGCAGTTATTAACTGTTTCATTTTCACACCACTCAATCAAGGAGGCAGGTACCACTACTACCATGTTATGGATGGGGTCACTGAGGCACTCGGCAGGTAAACGCCTCACCCATGATCACACAGCTAGAAAATTCCACCCCAGGTGGTCTGGCTTGGGCAGTTTGTTGTTTTTTCTTTTGTTTTTTAACAGAGGGAGACAGAGGTAGAGGGAGGGACAGAGGGAGAGGGAGAATCTTAAGCAGACTCCATGCCCACCCTGCACAGTGCCCAAGGCAGGGCTTGACCTCACAGGCGTGAGATCATGCCTGAGGCAAAGTCGAGAGTCGGATGCTCAAACGACTGAGCCACCCCGGAGCCCCTGGGCCTGCCCTTTTAAGCCCCAAACTCGCTGCCGCTAGTGCTTCCTTTACTCCATGCCCAGTGACCTGGTGAGGTTCCATCCCCAACACCCACCTTTCTCTACTACAAAGGCACTGCCACAGTGGCATTAACGTCAACCAAAATCTCACCTGGAGGGAGCGAGCTACACATTCTGGAAGCCGCAAAGCTCTCCAGGACACTCAGGAATTCAAGGCAGCGGTCTCCTCAAGGAGAAGGCAAGAGCGGCAGTCAGCCCCCACTCCTCTCGTGAGACCTCCAACAAGCAACCAGCGCTCCGGGCCGCCACTGCCTAATAGGGCCCCTGAGCCCAGCTGAGTGGGTTAGATCAGGTATTTTCCCCCATTGAGGTGTTTTATCTGCATGCATTACATCCCTAGAAAAAGAATCTCAGGATTTTCCCTCTTGTGTGTTTTTGTCTTGTTTCTTCACAGGCCATGATGCAAACTGAGGCTGTCAGTACAATGAAACCAAACTGGCAGGAGGGGAGCAGATTATTGACATTTTTCTAGATCTTTGAGCTGTCCATCAAATCTGGGGCTGATTACTCCACACTTGTTTAACCTGCCCGTGAGGTTGACCACAAGTTTCCCGGCTCTGTGATCATCAATGATTTCAGATTCGCCAAGGTAACCATGCTTCACCATCACAGAAACCGGATGACTCTGGAGCACGGCCTAATAAGAACTTGGCGTTTGTCTCTCTTTTCCGCATTGTTAACGCTCTTGCGAACATCTGCCAGGACATTCATGTGCACCATTAGGGCGGCACGGAAAGATGGTGGAAAGAGCTAGACCGGATGTTGTATGAAGGGTGAGGAGCGCCGTCCCTGATTCAGGCAAACCGTGAATGACAGCGGTTTTCACTCAGTCTCCTCCCTGGATCACTCACATCACACATGAACCTGGTCCCCTCACGTGTTTGGATATTGCCACTTAGAACCCAGGGGTTGGCTACTTCCTTCTCAAATCCCATCTCCTGTTCACTCGTTCCTCTAAATGTTCCTTTATATCTGGAAAAATGCCCGCCTGACTCCACTTAAATTTTAGGTTGTCATGTATACAGCTCGTATCTATTGAGCACTTCCTACGTCCCAGTCATTACTCTAAATGCTGGACACATATTAAACCATTTAAACCTCGCCACGGCCCTATGATTATCCCCATTTTACAGATGAGGAAGCTAAAGCACGCAGTGAAGTGACATGTTCAAGGTCATACAGCAAGAGGCTGACCTGGGATACAACCCAGAACATCGCACCAGTCTGTGCTTTTCAACACCACGAGACTCCCTCTGCTGGTAGAGGCTGTGCCAGCCACACTGCTTTACGTGTAGTAGGTGTCAAGAAACCTGTTTTAATACACACACACACACACACACACACACACACACACACATACATGTACATACACAGTCACATCGCAGTGTGACAAATACCCCTTCTTCAACCAGGAAAGTAACTCTACCATATTCTGGGCTCCTCGAGGCTCTCCCGAGGGAGGCAAGGCCCAGCAGTCTTCACAGATGACACCCAATGGGGGCACTTTTATTAGACAAGTGGGAAGGGGCAGGGCGCACCTTGGGGTGTATACCGTCTGGGGCCTCACACGGGCCCAGAGCTCTGCTGCACCCTCTTCATCAGCTCTTCATCCTGCATAGACAACTCTGTCAACTTCTTGCCCATCCGCTCATGGATATCAAGGTACTTGGAGACACAGCGGTCCAGGCACACAGATTCGCCCTTGGACAGTTCTGCTTCCTTGTAGTGGGGAGGCACGCACTTCCGGTGACAGGCACTGGTCATTCTGGGGGGGGGGGGGGGGGGAAGGAAGTGTAAGGTCAGGTCAGCAGCATCCTGAGGCATACAAGGAACTCTCCATCATTCCTGCCCTGCTATGCTGACTTCATCTCCCAGGAAGGCAGTGTAAACCCTCAGTTTGCATTTCAACCATCTTAGGAGGTCCTTGAGAGTGCTCACCTGATCTGAGCCCATGTTTATTTAAATAGGAACAATTAGTTGAGTACTGGCTATGTTCCAGGCATCATGCTAAGTGCTTGACACAGCTTGTCATGCAGTCCTTACAATAACCCTATGAGGTAGGCACAATCATTATCCCCATTTTACAGATAAAGAAATTAAGGCATGGAGAGCCTCAGGATCATGTAAAGCTGGGATATAAACCCACGGAGTCTGATCTCGCAGCCTGCATTTTAAAATTATTTAAAAATATTTGGAAGTATTTTAATATATAGCCTCCAAGATAAACCATCAAGAGAAAATACCAGGGGGCTTAAGCCAATAAAAACAGCAAACGTGTGGACTACTTACTGTGTACTGGGCTTGATACTAAGAGCTTGTCATACGTTTCTACATTTAACATCTATAGTATCTCCACAAGGTAGGTACCATTATTATCTCCATTTTATTTATTTTTAAAAAGATTTATTATTTATTTGAGAGAGAGAGAAAGCATGTGCGCGGGCATGAGTGTGCAGGTGAACAGGGAAGAAGCAGAGGGAGAATCTCAAGAAAGCTCCCTGCTGAGCACAGAACCCAATGTGGGGCTTGATCCTGTGACCCTCAGATCACAACATGCACTGAAATCAAGAGTCAGATGCTCAACAGACTGAGCCAACCAGGCGCCCCCTACCTCCATTTTATAGAGGAGAAAACCACCAATCAAACAGCCAAGTAACTTACCCCAGGTCAAACTAGTGGTGATTGGTGCAGTTACAATTTGTTCCTAAATCTGCCAAATGGTTGTGGGCACTAGTTTGGAACTGGACTGAGGTACTGGTCCTGACATTGCTACTGACCAGCTGTGAGCCCTGAGAAAGTCATTTAACCTCTAGACGCCTCAATGTCTTCACCTTAGAATGGGACAACTAAAATTGACCCAGTGGATCATTTTGAAGCTTAAAAAGGATTAAGGCATGTAAACTGCTCAGCATGTGCCTGAAATGGAGTAAGAGTTCAAGAAATGTTAACCACAGGGGCACCTGGGTGACTCAGTCGTTAAGCATCTGCCTTCGGCTCAGGTCACGATCCCAGGGTCCTGGGTTCGAGCCCCGCATCGGGCTCCCTGCTCAGCGGGAAGCCTGCTCCTCCCTCTCCCGCTCCCCCTGCTTGTGTTCCCTCTCTTGCTGTCTCTCTCTCTGTCAAATGAATGGAAGGGAGGGAGGGAGGGAGGGAGGGAGGGAGGAAGGAAGGAAGGAAGGAAGGAAGGAAGGAAGGAAGAAATGTTAACCACTAAGTAGGCTATGTTCTCTTTGTCACAAAGGCAAACACTCAACTGTTCCTGGAACCCGACCAGAGCTTGGACTGGTGCTTCTCTTCCTGCTCAGCTACTGGCTCGATAACTGCATCCCAATCCAGATGTCCAACTCGTTCTAGTGACCCCATACCGCCTCTGCGTTAGCCCTCAACCATGAGTGTAGGTGGGGGTGGGTACCCTCCAAAAGACACCCTGAGAAAGGGTGACCTAGGATCATTCTCAAAGACAAGGGAGCGCACTGTCCGCCCTTACCTGTTGTACATATCAGCCATCATCTCTACCTCCAGCTCCGCAGCCAGCTGCTGGGCCCTGAGCGGATCCATCTCAGCCCTGCACCGTGGAAGAGATGTCCTTCTGGCTTCCTAGTCCTGGGAGCAGACATCACCGTCAGCTTCCACCTCTCCCGTTCCGTTTCCCATCCCAGGGAGGGTAGAGGATGCGGAGGATTCACAGGGCATGGGGCTGGCAGGGGTCACTGACCTCAGTGAGCTCAACCACCCCATCTCACAGATGTGGAAACGGAGGCCCAGAAAGGGAACACTGCCTAGCCCAAGGTCACATAGCATGTCAATGGAACGGCTGGAAATCGAGCCCTGGCGCCCCAGTCCCTCGTGGTCGCCCTTACCCAGAAGAAGATCTAGAGACCGGAAAGGAACACTAAACCGCGGGCCTGAACCTCCAGGGCCCCGGGAATTCGAAAACACGCGTAGCTAAGGTGCACAAGTCCCGGTTCAGGGGCTGCACCTCTGAAATGGCGGCGCCATCATCAGGGTCACCATGAGGCGAGAAGTCACTTACCACGGCCCGCGGCCAGTCACAATGCCCGCGGTGTCCCCAACTTCGGGTAAACAGTAGAAACTCACCGTGCGACCAGGTAAGATAAAGCGGAAGCACGTGGGCCACTTCCGGGAGGGAAGTCCCGCCTCTTCTTTGATCGGACTCGCTTCCGGAATGAAGTACGAACGAGGCGGCGCTGGGAAATCGGCTACCATAGAGAGGGAGCCGCCGGCCGTGGCCGAAGGCGAAAGCGCCTTGCAAATGCTAGAGAGGACGCCAAAATACCATAGAGGCTGGGCGGAGTGCAGAGCGCCTGCAGCCTGGCTGTCAAGTCCCTTGGGTTATCGCGGAGAGATCGGAGTTTAACTGTTTTGTAGAAAGGGGCCAGAGGGCACAGCGTGGTGAATCTCGCCCCCGGCCCCGGAGAGTTGACGCCCCAGCACAAACCCAGGCACGGAGAAGGAAGGACTCCCCTAAAGAGCAGTTCTGTTTGTGCTGCAAATTAAGGTCACCTGGGACGCTTTAAAATATCCCGATGCCCATACCTCACTTCATACCAATTAAATCAGAACCTCTGGGAGTAGCACCCAGGCATCAGTAAATGTTTCAGTGCCTTAGGTGATTTCTTTGTGCAGCCAAGTTTGAGAGCCAGTTCTCCAAGGGACTGTGGGAATACAGCTGCATGTAGGTCCTAAGTTTTCCCTGGGGTTGCAGAGAAGCGAGGCACGGTTCCTGCTCACAGAAAAACGAGACATGTATACAGTCTGTTTTATGCAACTTCTTCTGTTGGACGCCCTGGACCATAACGAGATGAATAGGAGCGATTTTGGCTGCCATGAGAGCTAACCTAGTGTATTTGAGCGAGGGAAGGGGAAAGTACTTGTGAACTCTTCATCTTTCCAGACTTCATGTGTTCCTCGATCTGCACCCCTACACCACAAAAACCCACCCCAATCCTTTGATTTTTCAAGGCATTTCCCAGTAAACGAAGTTTAGAAGATGCAAATTAATGGTGCAAGCATACACTGCCCATTGGCGAAGGTGGGCTGGTTGGTCACTATATGCTTCCCTAATTGCCCAAGGTTTTAATAAAAGTCAAGGTTTTAAATACTGGTCCTCATTTCTGCTCTAAGAACTCATCTCTCTCAAGCCCTGTGCCCCGATACTTTAAAATTAAGGTAGGGGTGCCTGTGTGGCGCAGTCGGTTAGGCGTGGGACTATTGTTTTCTGTTCAGGTCATGATCTCATGGTGGTGAGATAGAGCCCTGCCTTGGCTCCTGGCTCAGTGCAGAGATTTTCTTGAGATTTTCTTCTGAGATTTTCTCCCTCTCCCTCCCCCTCTTATAACCACCACTCAGATCAAAATACGATGTATTTCCAACACCTTCAAAAGTTATCTTTGGTTCCTTCCCAGTCAATACCCCTGCGCCCAAAGTAACCACTATTCTGACTTCTATTGCCATCAGTTAGTTTTGCCTACTCTTGAACTTCATGTAAATGAAGTTATACATTATTTGCTGGTTTGTGCCTGACTTCTTTAGCTCAGTGTAATGTCCGTAAGATTTCATCCATATTGTTGTGTTTATCTGTCATTCATTCTTTTTTATTGCTGTCTAGTGTTTATATGAATAAGCCACAATTCATTTATCATTTCACCTGTTGATAGACTTTTGGGTTGTTTCCAGTTTGAGGCTATTATGACAATGCTGCCGTGAATATTACTGTACATATTGGACAATATTGGACATATAATATTATGTAATATTGGACATATAATATTGTACATAGTGGACACATGTACTGGTTTTAGCTTGTTTTTTTTTTAAGATTTCATTTATTTGACAGAGAAAGAGAGCAAGAGAGAGAGTACAAGCAGGGGGAGCAGCAAACAGAGGAAGAAGCAGGCTCCCCTCTGAGCAGGGAGCCCAATGCAGGGCTCAATCCCAGGACCCCAGGATCATGACCTGAGCCGAAGGCGGATACTTAACTGACTGAGCCAGGCAGGTGCCCCTGGTTTTTGCTTTTGATAATACAGTCAACACATTATGGAATATTAAGAAATTGCATGGGAAAAGGAGATGGGTTCTTACAAGAATAATCTGCTTCCTTGATGGGATTTTTATTAGGTGTTACAAAAGGTGTAACACTTTTGACACACTGTACGATTCTGTTTAAATAATATTCTCAAGATGACAAAATTATAGGGGCATTCCCCCATCGGACTCCTCACTCAGCGGGGAGTCTACTTCTCCCTCTGATCCTCTCCCCCTCTCATGCTCTCTCTGTCTCATTCTTTTTCTCTCAAATAAATAAACAAAATCTTTTTAGAAAAAAAAAGATGACAAAATTATAGAGACAAAGAGATTTATAGTTGCCTAGTGTTAAAGTTGGGGGGGTAGGGGTGCCTATAAAGGGGTAGAACAGGGAGATCTTTGTGGTGATGGGATGGTTATCCATCCTGATTGTGGAGGGGTTTATAGGAATCTAAACATGTGGTAAGATGTCATAGAACTATACACACCATTGCTCCAGTGTCAATTTCTTGGCTCTGATATTGCATATAGTTATGTAAGACTTGACTTTCAGTACTCTCTCTGTACTGTTATGCAACTTCCTGTAAACCTACAATTATTTCAAAATAAAGGTTAAAACAATCATTACAAAAAAGAAAAACAAACAAAAAATGTACGTAAAGCACCTAGTCCATGGCAGATGCTCAGTAAAAAGAAGTCATTGTTCTCGTTCCTTTTAATTTTTAGACTTTTATTAGAGTAAATGTAAAACATACAGAAAAGTGGAGGGCACAGTATATTGAACTTCCACATACCCGTCACCAGACTTTAACAGTTGTTAACATTTAGCCATGTTTTCTTCATCCATTTTGACCTCACAGATAAAGTCCTTTTCCACAGTGCCATTTTCATACTCTCAAAATTATAGTCATTTTTTTTAAAGATTGTATTTATTTGAAAGAGAGAGACACAGTGAGAGAGGGAACACAAGCAGGGGGAGTGGGAGAGGAAGAAGCAGGCCTCCCAAGGAGCAGAGAGCCCAACGTGGGGCTCGATCCCAGGACAACTGAGCCACCCAGGCGCCCCAATTATAGTCATTTCTTAATGTAATCTTATGCACATATTCAATTTCCCCCAATTTCTCAAAAACGGCCCCCCAGTAGCTCAGTCGGTTAAGGGTCTGCCTTCGGCTCAGGTCATGATCCTGGGGTACTGGGATAGAGCCCCGCGTTGGGCTCCCTGCTCAAGAGGCAGTCTACTTCTCCCTCCCTCTTTCCCTCTGCCCCCCCCATTTGTTCAGGCGTGCGCGCGCGCTCTCTCTCTCTCAAATAAATAAATAAAATCTTTTTTTAAAATAACCCCTTTTGGGGTCCATCTGGCTGGCTCAGTTGGAGGAGCGTGCAACTCTTGATCTTGGAATTGTGAGTTCAAGTCTCATGTTGGGTGTAGAGATTACTTGAAAATAAAATCTTTTTTTAAAAACGGCCCCTTTTTTTTAAGATTTTATTTATCTGTTTGACACAGAGAGAGAGAGAGAGGGAACACAAGCAGGGGGAGTGGGAGAGGGAGAAACAGGTTTCCTGTGGAGCAGGGAGCCCAATGTGGGGCTCAATCCCAGGACCCTGGAATCATGACCTGAGCCGAAGGCAGACGCTTAACTGACTGAGCCACCCAAGGGCCCCCCAAAATGGCCCTTTTTTATATGGCAAGAACACTTCACATGAGATCTACCCTCTAAGCAAGTTTTTAAGTGCACAATGCTGTTTTGTTAACTGTATGCACAATGTTGTATAACAGATCTTGGGGACTTACTCATTTTGAACACCTGAGACTTTATACCCATTGAACAACTCCACACTTTTCCCCTCCCCGCAGTGCCTAAGGTAATCACTGTTCTTACTGATGATGATATAATGGCTATTATCTACTATGAGACTGTGTCTTTTCTTTCCTATACTTACAGAGTTGGCGATTTGAGAACCCATAAGTAGGAATTTCCAATTGTTCCTATTAAGTTTCTTCTTGTAAAACAAAAACAAAAACAGTTTATACAGCCCCAGCCTTCCAAGATCTCTTTGGAATCCAGATACGTCGTCTAAAGTTGCTGACCTCTGTCAGCACCACCGTGAAGCTCTGGCCTCTCTCTCTACCATGATCCACCCATTCCCAGCCTCCCAGGCTCCAGAAAGGGAGTTGTGTATTTGCTACTCACCATGCATCAGTACTGTCCTCTTGGATGGGACCCCAACCCCATAGAAAGGGATGCAGGATTGTCACCCAGAATCTGATATGGGCCCTGACCACTCATAAGAGGAGAGAGACTATGAAGACGGTCTAGGAGGACTCCCTGGAGAAGAGCAGGAGATGAGAGAGCAAGAATGTCAGTGGCTTGAACAGAAGGGTCATCCTAGTGGTTTGGAGACAAAGCTGGCTCAGTCTTGGTCATTGTCATCCTCAATTACCATTCCTCACCACGTCTCCTCACCACCCTCTTGCATCTGGCTTACGGCGGTAATGTCCTGACTGGTTTCCCCACCTCACTTCATGCTCCCCCCTTAGTCTATTCTCAAAATGACAACCAGAATCATCTTGTCAAAAACTAAAGTTAGGTCATGTCCCTTCACAACCTGAAATGTTCCACTGGCTTCCAATCAAAGAGCAAAAGTGAACATCCTGACAGGAGCCTCTAAGCCCCACAGGATTGCCCCCGCCATGACCTTCTATTAACTTATTTATTTATTCCATATATATGTATGGAGCACCTCATGTGAACCATGCAATCAGGCAGGCCCTGGCCACATAGCCATGGGCATGGGAGATAAAGTCTCTGCCTTCGGGGATCTTAGAGTCCAGCGAGAGTCAGATAATAAGGAAATGAATAAGCTCACTTTGGATTCCAGTAAATATTATGAAGAAAATAAACCAGGATGAAATGATGGAGAGGGACTGAAGCCACACAGCCCTGAGTGTGGAAAGGGATTGATTTATTTCAGACGCAGGAAGGAGGCCAGTGTGGCTGATGTGGAAGGAACGGGGGAGGTGGTTGCGGGGAGTCCCAGGCTCTCTAAGCGATAGGGGTGTCCCCCGCACCCATTCTCCCAAAGTAGTACCAGTCTGAGATCACAGGACACAGAGAGGAGGTACAGATTTGTTTTCCTGAGCAAAATCTCAAGTCAGGGGCGCCTGGCAGGCTCAGCCGGTAGAGCCTGTGACTCTTGATCTCAGGGTTGTGAGTTCAAGCCCCATGTTGGGCATAAATATTACTTAAAAATAAAATCTTAAAGGGTTGCCTGGGTGGCTCAGTTGCCTTCAGCTCAGGTCATGATCCTGGAGTCCCAGGATTGAGTCCCACATTGGGGTCCCTGCTTGGTGGGGAGTCTGCTTCTCCCTCTGACCCTCCCCCCTCTCATGTGCTCTCTCTCTCTCAAATAAATAAATATTTAAAAAAATAAAATAAAATCTTAAAAATACATCTTAATTCGGTATGAAAAGTTCAGAGACTCCTATGTACCAGTCACTTCAGCTTAAAACAGAACTCGGTCTTGTATTTTCTAGACCCTCAGCCCAGTGCTGCATCGGCTCGAGCTGTGCCTCCTCACCTGTTCGACACCCCCCCACATCTCTCCGTGCTGTGTGAGCCCCGAGACATCCCCCTGTGGGCAGCTGTTCTGTTCACCCCCTCTGCAGCCTACCCATCAGCAGCTGTTTCTGTCTAAGGAAGAGTAAAGGACTATTTAAAGGAATATGGGGTGGGGGCGGGCAAAGGGAGCAGAGGAGGCCTAGTCTGGGCTCTGGATGGGCAGGCGAGGCCAGAGGGCTGGTGACCATCTTCCACATGGGCCTGCAAATGGTTTTCGGAGTCACCAGGGACAGGCGAGTACATTGGGAAGAAAGGTAGCCACAGGATGGATCCCGCCGAGGTCAGGGCAGGAAAGACGGTCTGTGATTGAAAGGTGCCACCTGTCAGATCTTCATGGGAAATCTGAGCCTCCTAGGCCAAGGGAAAGTGTTGTACCAACAGGGCGGTAAACAATGCTCTTCTTCGGCTGAAGGCTCTTGAGGGGGGGGTGGGGCGGGGTGGAAGGGGGGGAAAGGGGGAGGCGGGCAGACAGAAGAGCTGGGGGCTAGAGGCCACTGGCTGGGGCTAAAGGCAGCCTGGGAGTAAGGCCACTCAGCTGGAGGAAGGAGACAACTCCAAGCCCCCAGGCAGAGGCCCCACAGGTAGGAGAAACCCCGGGTCCCTTTCTAGGTGCCGCCCTCCAGCTGCCAACCCCTCTCCCACCTTCCAAAGGCTGGAGCCTCCATGCAGAGCCCCAGAGTTGGAGAAATCCAGGCTCTTTGCTAATTCTCTCCACCTCTCTGTCAACTCTCTTTGGATGCCAGAGGTCAGGGACCCAGCCCTAGGGTGTTGGGCAACTCAAGATCACCTACAGAGTAGCCTGCAGGTGGCCATCCCGGGAGGACCTGACAGGGGCAGAGAGGGCCTTGGGAGTCTGGTCTGGTCGGGGTGGGAGGCAGACTCTCTAAGCAGTTGAGAGTGACTTCTCCAAGGCGGGGTCACTGGCTGGGATGGGGGACGGCAGCAGCCTCAGGACCACCAGAAGACAAACTAGGTGTCAGGGGCCCGGGGAGGTTTTAACAGAACCATCAAGTGTCATCTACACTCTCTGGGGCTTGGAACTTGAGCTCCTGGGTTCTTTTTCTCCCAGCCAGCCAAGAGAAACACGGAGAGGGAAGGAGCTTGGTCTGCAGTGCTGCTCTGGATACAAAACAGGGTGCCCGTAGGCTTGCTGGGGAGGAAGGGGGAGGGGAGGTGGGGAAGGAGGGAGGGAGGGAGGGAGGGAGGGAGGAAAGGGCTAGAGCCTCGGAAGGGACACTGGCTGAGGAGCTGGTGGGAGCAGCATCTTTGGCACAAGCGCCTGACCGGTTGTCAGGAGACCCGGATTCTAGGTATGGTTGGGCCCTTTCATTGTCCTGTGACTTTACTCAAGGGACTTCAAATTCCTAATCTGTAAAATGGGGCCGGTAACACTGATTGCAAAGGGCCAGAGTGAGGAATGAGTGAGGTCTTGCAGGGCACCGCGGGGTAAGCTGGAAACCTGCTAGAGAATCGTCAGTGTCGGGGTGGGTGGTGCCAGCCCGGCTTCTCACATTTTGGGGTTCCTCACTCCTTATCTATTTATGACAAGCCGGGGGGGGGTGTGTGGAAAGCTGAGGTGATGAACATGCAGGACGGCAGAGGGGTGTGTGTGTGTGTGTCTGTGTGTGTGTGCGTGCGCACACACACATGCACCTGCCCTTCCTTCCCTCCCACCCCCACCCCCCACAGAGTGTAGCATGTAGCCGAAGGGAAGGATGGCGACTGCGCTCTGCTAAGTCTTAGCCAAGCACCACCGCACCTTGAGGTATAAAAGGGGCTTGTTGTCATCTTACTGCCGTTCAGTCCTCTTTGCCTTGCCTTTGACCTCATGGCTGGGTCAGGGCCAACATTAACGGGCAGAGGCCAACCTACAACCACACAAGCTGCTCCGTACTGAGGGCCCCCTTCAGGGCCCCTGGCTGGCTCAGCCGTAGAGCACACTACAATAAAGTCCTGAGTGCCCCCTTCATGCCAGGCACACCTCAAAAGACTTTCTATGCATTGGCCTCCTTAACCCTCTAGCACCCTACAGGGTGATTTCTATCTCTACACATCACAACACAGGGAGGGCTGGTAGCTTGCTCAAGATCACACAATTAGCAAACAGTGGGAAGACTCCCACAGAATTGATGATTTTCACCACTGCTCCACACCACCTTCCAAACACGAGCATGGAGTTTGGGGTTGGGTGGATCATTTAGGCCAACATCTGTCATACTTGCTTCTGGGAAACGGGGCATTGCTCAAGATGGCGGTAGGTGCGTCTCAGGAAAAGCAAAGCAAAAAGAAAAGAAAGCAAGAAAAAATAAATCCATGGTCGAATAAGTTTGGGGAACAGTGAGTTAAATAAAGCCAAGCAAAGTTAAGATTTCTTTACTATGGAGTCTCTAAAATCCCCTTCCGTGCTAATGAAGTTGAGTATCTCTAAAATGGTAAACAGGAGGCTGTTCTGGAACAGCCGTAGCCAGAGAATGCATTTCCCTGACCCCAGCTCCTATTAATGTCTTAGGAGACGCTAGTTTTCCACAGAACAGTTTGGAGAATCTGATCTAGACCAGTCCTGTCATTGTCAGTAGAAACCGAGGATTCGAGCAGCAAAGGACCGCTCAGGTCTCAGAGTGAGCGACTAAGAGATGGGGGCCGATCTGGCTCCCCGGCCTCCTGGCTCCCCGCTGATGTGCATTCCATCCCCAGCTGGTTAGCTCCCAGCTAATACATTGCCGGAGCTGCTGAACCATGAAGGGGCTCTGGCAGGAGGGGTGGAGTTGGAGGAGGGTATGAGCATCTTTGCAAATCCCAGCCTGCTTCCTCGGAAACCGAAACCCAGGGACCTCGGGGACCCTGGACTGGGGGCAGCAAGACCCGAGTGGATGGCAGGAATGGAATGGAGTCCTGTTACCAGTCTGTCTGTCTTCCTGCCTCTGTCCCAACTGCCCAGGTGCTCTGGGTACTGTCGCCCAGAATGATGGCACGGCAGAGGGCAGGAGGTATTTTTAGCCGGTGACAGGAGTACCTCCTCTTACTGCCTGAGTCATGCCCTGAACACTATTGGAGGATTGTTTTCTTTGTAAACAGACACCCAAGAAGGGCAGGGGGATGAAGGAGCTACTCCTGCTGGGAGTAGCTCCTTCCCCCCACCCCGGGCCCCCCGCCCACCTGTCTTTGTAGATGCTACCGTATATACAGTACTCGAATAGGAAAGCTCATGTCAGCGTATCATGACCTCTCCCCCCCCACCCCCCGCCCCATGCCTGGCAGTTAGAGGGTCAGATTTCTCTGGCAGAGGTTAGGGAGAGTACGTTTTGATTCTTCACCAAGATAACCTCTCCCACGTCCAGGCCCTCCTTGTCTGAGAACCACTAGCAGAGCTGTGACAGAGTGGTGGCGGCTGGTGAAGCTGGAAGAGCCCCAGAGACCAGCTGGCCCAGGGTTTCCCGAATTTCAGGCATTTTTACGCCACCCCTGGGGATTTAGGCACATCTGCGCCACCTGTGTCCTGCTTTCCTGAATGCCTTCCTTTGAAGTAACTTATTTTTAAATTCAACAAATATATTTTTAAAAGAAAGTTTATATCACTATTGGAAATGGAAACTCAAGATCACTGGCCAGAAATAGAAAGTAACCGTAAAAAGAAATACAACGGAAACAAAGAGGTACTATTAGGTTCGATCCGGATACTCCTGCCTGCCCCTGAGGCTAGCTACCACCTCCCTGAAAAAGGGAGAAGAGCAACTGCTCCACAGGTGTTCCCGAAGGCCAGGATCCCATTCTAACCATTTCATTGGCTTAATCAGAAAGAGACAAAATCCTTGAAGAGGCATTACGTGACCTAATGTGCTTTAAAGCCCAAGCCACAGTCTGCAGAGGGCTGTTAGGTGAACACCATCCCAGGGCAAGTCAATGTGACCCAACACCTCACCTTTGGGGAAGCAGCGCTGGACCCCTTCATTTTACCGCAGGGAACGTGGATGCTCCTGTCACATGTCCAAGCAGTGGGGCCGAGGGGGACCCAGGACTGAGCAGCAGGCCTCCAGACTCTCAGGGCTCTCTGAGGGCGGGGTGTTCACCTCACGCAGGAATGGGGCATGACATGACCAGGTCTGCTTGTTTCCACTTTCCAGAGATGGAGCAGAAGGAAGAGAAGCCCTCTGAGGACGGGACCACTGTCTCCCCAACCCCAGAGGCCCCGGTGACGCAGGGAGGTGGAGCCTCTGCAGAAGAGGCCAAAGGTACAACCCAGCTGAGCGTCAAAGAGGGGCCTCCGGATGGAGCAGGAAAGCAGGAAAGAGCACAAGCCGAGGACAGCACGCCAGCTGAACTTCAGAGGGAAGCCAATGGGCTGGATGAGGCCAAGGTGGAATCCAAAACGGAGGCTGAACTTCACGAGGAGGACGGCAGGGAGGGAGAGGACACAGAGGCTCCTCAGGAGATGACTGATGGAAAGGAAGAGACCCAACCTGACCCCAAGGAGGCTGAGGAAGCACAGGGGACCACGCTGGCCTCTGAGAAGCAGCAAGCTGATGAGAAGGAGGCCAAGCCCCAATCTAGGGAGGAAGCCCGTGTGAATGATGAGGCTGAGGCTGAGCCCAAGCAGGCTGCTGGGGCGCAGGAGGCCAAGACTGGAGCCAGGGAGGCTGATGGGAAGGAGGAGGCCACAGTGGCCTCTCAAGAGAAGAGCAGCAAGACAGAGGAGCCCGTGGCTGAAGCCCAGAAGAAAGCCAGTGCCCCAGAAGCCAGGTCAGACCTTCAGACGAAGGCTGCTGTGGAAGGGGAGGCGGACGCTGAACCTCGGGAGGCTGACGTGAAGGAGGAGGCGGTGAGTAAGGCAAAGGAGAGGAGGGAGGAGGCCCCCCACAGTGTTCTGGAGTCCCCTGCACCCCAGGAAGTAAGCCCCCCACCCCTGGCTTTATTCCTTTGGGAAAGTCCAGTCTTCCCAATGACATCGAGAGCCTGGGGTGGGGGTATAGCCCCGTGGCCCCAGGCTGCCTTCCGGCTCTTCCTGAAGTCCTCACAAAACCTCAGGCAGGTGCTTGTGGGACCATGAGCCCACACAGATCATGTTCATTCCAGGAGCCAGGTAGTCCCAAGGAAGAGCAGGACCAGGGTGTGGAGAGAGAGTCAGAGGAAGGAGCAGGAGTGATTCCCAGCTCCCCTGAGGAATGGCTTGACAGCCCCACAGAGGAGGGCAGTGGCCTCCGCCCAGGTGAGTCCAGGGGGCCGTGGGGTGCTGTGGGAGCTATTCTGAGGAGGTGTGCAGACAGCATGTCAAGGTAGCTCCAGCTTCCCTCCCTCCTTCCATTCCCTCCCTCCAGATGGGTTGGGTCCAGACACAGCAGCTTCCGGAGAGACCAGTCCTTCAGCCAGGTAATGTCAGAATCGGGGGCCCCCATTCCAACTCCCTCTACTGCACGCTCCCTTCCAAGTCTACCATCGCCTGGGCCTGGGTCTCCCTGGCGCCTGATCTAGAGATATTCCAGGGTTCCTGGCTTTCAGCCCCCTACCCCAGGGCAGAGCCCAGGAAACCAAAGAAGCCAGAGGCTGGGAGCAAAGGGACCACTCCCGCTCCACCACGAAAGCCTCCTCCTCAGCGTCCTTGGCAGAGCTTCACGGGGCTCCTCATCTTGTCCCTCAGCACGTTTCCGTGGCGTCAGCCCTGCCCACAGAGTGTGAGCAGAAAGCCCAAGTTCAGAAAATGACTCTGCCACTTACCAACTGTGTGGCCTTGGCCGTGTCACTGTTCTCCTCTTCTATGAAGTGGGCCCCGTAATCAATACCTACCTCATAGCGTGAGGCTTATATGGGATAAAATGTATAAAGCACGTGGGGCGCCTGCCTGGCTCAGTTGGTAGAGCATGCAACTCTTGATCTCAGGGTCGTGAGTTTGAGCCCCAGGCTGGGCATAGAGATTACTTTTATAAAAAACAGTATAGAGCCCTGAGCACAGTACCTGGTACCTGGTGGGTGCTGGGTAAAGCGAGAGCCTTCTTCTTCTTCTTCTTCTTCTTTTTTAAAGATTTTATTTATTTATTTGAGAGAGAGAATGAGATAGAGAGAGAGCATGAGAGGGGAGAGGGTCAGAGGGAGAAGCCGACTCCCCGCCGAGCAGGGAGCCCGATGCGGGACTCGATCCCAGGACTCCAGGATCATGACCTGAGCTGAAGGCAGTCGCTTAACCAGCTGAGCCACCCAGACGCCCGAGAGCCTTCTTGCCAGTGTATAACTTGACTCATTGGAGGAATCATCCTTTGTCTTGACCCGAGATTCACCTCCGTGCCACTTTCTTAGGGAAGGATAGTGGGTGCATGTTCACTCGGGCCGTTAGGGGGCAGGCTCAGCTGGGTGCTCTCCACTCCCCTTCTTTCTCGAGCCTTAGAGCCACCGTGTCAGGGAGCTCTTCTTGTCCCCAGTTTCCAGATGAAGAGGCTGAGGCTCAGAGAAGTGACATGACAGTCCCAAGATCACACAGCAAATAAGAGGCAAAGCCAGGATTCAGATTCAGGTCAGACCTCAGACTTGTCTTAGCTCTGCCCACACATCTCACCAGACCACACGCTCCCCAAAGTTAGACTGAGCCTCAGTTATTCGGCCTCGATCCCCTCCCCGTGCTGGGCACAGAGGAGAGGTGTGCCCGGAGTGGGGGCCACAACTTCATATGCCTCTTTTGACTGCAAGGAGCTCTCTCGCAGCCGGCCCCCTGCCTCCTGCCCCCTCCTATGCCCTGGAGCGGCTGGTCCCAGCCCTTCTCACACTGCTCTAAACCTTCTCCATAGTGAGTCTTCACCCAGCGAGGTGCCCCAGAGTCCCACAGAGCCCCCTCCCTCCCAGGAGAAGAAGAAAGAGAAGGCACCAGAGCGCAGGGTGTCAGCCCCTGCCCGGCCGCGGGGGCCCCGGGCACAGAACCGCAAAGCCATCGTGGACAAGTTTGGCGGGTAGGGTGCAGGCTGGGCTGGGCTGGGCTTTCCGCGCGGAAGGGTCGCTTCTCGGTGGGGAGGCCTGAGGGCGTGGGAGCTGCCCGGGCCCAAGTGGGAGGACTGATGTCTGGGGCGGGGGCTCCTCCCCCATGGGGCGTCCTGTGGCCTCTCACCTCTCTGGCCGGGCCTTCTCCATGCCTCCCCTTGCAGGGCAGCGTCGGGCCCCACGGCCCTGTTCCGAAACACGAAGGCAGCCGGGGCAGCCATCGGCGGTGTCAAGAACATGCTCCTGGAGTGGTGCCGGGCCATGACCAGAAACTACGAGGTGGGCAGGGAGCAGGGGCCGTGTGGGGCAGGGGACCCTTCCCCGGGGCGGCAGGTGGCGCAGAGCTCGAGGGGCTCACCAAGGCCTGCTCTGGGCCCCGCTCACCGGCAGCACGTGGACATCCAGAACTTCTCCTCAAGCTGGAGCAGCGGCATGGCCTTCTGCGCGCTCATCCACAAGTTCTTCCCCGACGCCTTTGACTACGCTGCGCTGCAGCCCACGCAGCGCCGGCACAACTTCACCCTGGCCTTCTCCACCGCAGAGTAAGCCGCAGCGGCGGACCACATTCGGGGGGTGGGGGGGGGGGGGAGGAGGCTGGGGGGCCGCGCACGCGCGCTGGATTCACATGGGGCGGGGAGCGGGCTGGTCATTCGGCCACACGGTCACGCATCCAACAGACGCTTTTCGATCGCCAGGAACTGTGTCAGGACACAGCCGTGGGTGAACTGGGCAGAACGCCCGCTTGCCGTGGCTTAGAGTCTAAAGGGCGAGACGGATCATAAACACAGCCCTCCGTGTGAAATGTAACGCGGGGCGCAGGGGGCCGTGCCCTAAAGAGAACGCAGGCAGGGCAAGCCGTAGAAGAGCCGCAGGCCTGCCGTTTTAGACACGGTGGGCGCCGAGATTTGGGGCCACAGTCTGACTCTGCCATTTCCTCGCGGTGTGATCTCGAACAGGCTCCTTTACCTCTCTGAGCCTTCACGTCCTGATTTCTAAAATGGGCACGTTTACTCTTCTGCAGGGCTACTGCGAGAGTTAAGTAAATAATTAGGTGAAGTCTACAGCAGTGCCTAACCCAGAGCAAACCTCCAAAAAAAGAATCTGAGCTGTTGTTCCTATATGATGATGGATGATAGCAGTTTTTACAATAATTATTCATCACTTTGGGGGATTTCTTGCTGAGGCTTGCTCGGCTGAATGCCAGGGGTGGTGGTGGTGGTGGGCTGGAGAAAGGGGTACTGGAAAAGCAGGAGTGTGAGGAACAGTGTGGCCCAAGGAAGAACCTGAGAGGCAAAGACGCGGCTGCTAGGTGGTGGTGTGAGGGGAGGTGCGCCCACCACCAAAGTACCAGAGCCAGCCTCAGACGGAAGCCTCTGTCTCTACCTACCCTGGAGGCCTGAATGCACTCTGATGGCCTTAGGGCTCCCAAGGAGCGCATGCCAGGAGCACCTCTTCTCTCCAGGCCCAGGGAGAGGCTTCTGAGCCATCTGGTAGAAATGGATTATGCAGAGGATGTTGCCCGTGAGGTCAACTCTGAGGCCCCAGAGTGGACAGATGAGGGCACCTCCAAAGCCTCAGGACAGGGAGGGAGTCCCTGGGGATGTCAGCAACACTTGGGGCTGGAACGCTGAGCCCGCTGGTCTAGCCCAGGCCTGGCCACCAACCTGCAGGGAAGCCTGGGGCAGCACCGTTCCCCTCTCTCGCCCTGCGTGTCCCCCTGGGGCAAAAGGGGAAGATGGATGTGGAGCTGTGCTTTGCAAATGGGTTTTTCTTTTTTCAGCAGATTCCTCAAACAAAATATTAAGTGAATGCCCGACATATAAAATAGATTACAGGGGGACCTTTTTATTTTTTTTAAACTTTCATTGAACTAAATAACACTTTTCTTATGAAATGTACATATTGCTTCAAAACAGTAGCTCATTCCTAGAGGTTGGACTTCATGGCTGTAACTTGTATGTAGTGAAACTGGTACAGAAGGCCCAAAGCATGCCTTAACCCAAATGAAAATTGTCTGTAGCCTGGATGACGTTGGATAAAGTGACCTGTTAAGAGGAATCATTACAACCACTGGCCTCTAGGTTATTTGAGCTTATCACTCTTCTCAGCCACCTGCTCATGGTTACGATCTAGTTTTTGCCAGTAATTGTATCACCTTCAAAATGTTGGTTTCAGACATTGAGCGCTCTCTCCCTGTCCCCACCCCTCCCCTCTCTAGCTCACTTAGGTTAGCAGCCCCACTCCAAGAGATTTTTAACCCCATGGGGACTTCGAATCCGGTAACCTCACCATTTTCCACTTTCGGTCAGCTTCCTTATGTCCTCACTCCCCAGCTTCGAGTTCATGGTCTATCAGTATCATCACTCACAAGGGGACCTTTCTAGGTTGGGAGGGGTTCCTGGAGCACACCAGCTCCGCACCCAACACCCTTCCCAAGATGCTCCCTGAGGCACGTGTACGGGGCCCTAGGGCACCAAGGATGCAATTTGAAAACCACCAGACTTGATATTCCAGAAGACCCCTTCCAGTTTTGCATTTTCCTGCCAAGGGATGGAGTGAGCACCATGGGGTGGGAAGCCGAGGGGGTCAGGAGTGCGAGGTCCTGCTCTGGGTTCAGAAGCACCTTTAATGATGATGACAAGCCCCATGAATTGAGGGAGATTAGGTGCCGGGCGTCCTCCTAAGAGCTTTCCTTGGATCGTCTCATTCTATGTTCTTAGCAGTCTTAGAGGGCGGATGAGTAGTGAGGTCCCTCGATGTCCTAGGTTCATACAGGAGGTCCTGGCAGAGCTGTGACATAGATGTGAAACTCCCAGTAGAGGCTGAGAGCTGTAAGTGAACGCCAGGAACCAAGTGTCCCTGGCCCGCAGGACACAGGTCATTGTCCTCCTGCAGTTGCCCTGCCTCGGTTCCAAGCCAGGCAGAGCCTGGAGGAGGCAAGATGAATAATCAGGCGACGAGGACTGGGCTGCCAGGAGGCATCAGGCAGCAGTGAAAAGGGAAGGCTGTTGGTAGGGATGCGTGGGGCCACAGGATGGAGGAGCTGACCTGCAGAATTTGAATCTTGCCCCTCAGTCTTGCGTTTGAGTTTGGACTGTCAGGGGCTCGGTGACCTCATCTGTACAATGGGTTGGTCGGCCTAGATGACCTCTCCGCTCCAACATACACGATTCTCTGGGTTTCACCCTGGCTGGTCTGCGCCCCTCCCCCTGGCCCCCGCATCCTTCAGGTTTGGCTCTACCCCTCAGGAAACTGGCCGACTGCGCCCAGCTGCTGGAGGTGGACGACATGGTGCGGCTGGCGGTGCCTGACTCCAAGTGCGTCTACACCTACATCCAGGAGCTCTATCGCAGCCTTGTGCAGAAGGGGCTGGTGAAGACCAAGAAGAAATGAGGAGTGGACCGGCCCTGTGGGTGGAGGTGGGCAGAGCTGGGGCTCGAGCCAGGGCAGGTGGCACAAGTCTTAAATGCATTAAAAGTACTTTTTATAAAATCCTGTCTGGCCCCTCAGTGCACCCTCCATACACCCCCCCCCCCCCCCCCCCCCTTCGAGACCCCCCCTGCCCCCTCGGCCCCCCCCCCCCCCCCCCCCCCGCCCCCCCCCCCCCACTACGCAGCTGTGTGACCTTGGGCCAGTGAGTTAATCTCTCTGAGCCTCAGCTTCCGGTCTGAACAGGGATAACTGGAGTTCAAACCTGATGGAGGTGTTGTGAGGGTTGAATGAGATAATGAAACAAGCAAACAGCCTTGCCTGGTGCCTGTCACTTAAGTGTTCCCTAAGTGAGGCCAAAAGTAAATGCATTCGTACATTTCAAGCCATTGGTGGCGCTTTTCCTGATTCTCTTCCCTCTTTCCACACTTCTCCTAGATTAGATGCTGGGATAGAAGATTCTCTGGGAATCACAAGCTAGGTCAGCAGGGCCTGGGGTGATACCGTGCACTCTGTCTCTTACAAGCAGCGGCCTCCCAGAAGCTTAGACTGATGCTCCCTGAAGGTCCTTCCTTCGGGTTAAGTTAATCCCTCTGTTTGGGCTGAAGTTCTGGCTTGCTTTTGATTTTCCATTGTTCGTTGGAGATGCTCCCCTGAGCTGCTTATAATTTCCTGCTAACAGGCCTGTCTGCCTTTATCAGCCATTCGGAGCACGTGTGCTGACGAGAACAGCTCATGAGAAACATGGAAAAGAAAACCAGCCAGCTTGGCGCTGCGGCCGAAGGTGTGGATCCTGCCCTGACTGGCAGGGCAGACCCGGCCATCCACCGAAGCACTCTGTGCCTCAGTTGCCTCGTCTGTAAAATGGGGGTGCTCCCCCTGTGGACGGGTTGACAGCCTAGTCCCTTACGGGCAGTTTTCCCCACAGCGTTTGGGGTTACATGAGGCTTGAAGCCCAGCGAGCCGTCCATTTTAGGGAGCAGGGTCACACCTTGTAGTAGAGAGCAGCTAACCCTCAGCCTCACCTTCTCCCAATGAAACCACCCCATCCTTTCAACGAACACTCAGCCAGCCTCCAAATTCATCTGTGACTTTAATGGGTGGACAAGCAGATGGTTTCTGTGGTCCCCCTGGACTGGAAGCTGGGGGGGACACTCCTCCCAGCCTGAAGGCTAGCCCCCAGAAACCAGTAACCTAAGGGGATAGCAAGTGGTTTTAAAACCATGTAGTCAGGGAACACCTGAGTGGCTTAGTTGGTTAAGCGTCTGACTCGTGGTTTTGGCCCAAGTCATGATCTCAGGGTTGTGGGATCGAGCCCCGCATCAGGCTCCGCGCTCAGGGTATAACCTGCTTGAGATTCTCTCTCGCGCCCTCTGTCCCTCCCCTCTGCTCGTGCACACGTTCTTCCAAATAAATAAATAAATAAAATCTTTAGAAAAAGGAAAAAAAGAGTTTAAAATCATGTAGTCAGTGGCGCCTGGGGGGCTCAGTCGATTGAGCTTGGTTTCAGCTCAGGTCATGATCTCGTGGTCGTGAGATGGAGCCGTGTGTCAGGCTCTGTGCTCAGCAGGGTGTCTGCTTGAGATTCTCTCCCTCTCCCTCTGCCCCTCTCCCTACTCGTGTGCTCGATCTCTCTCTCTAAAATAAATAATAAATTAAAAAAAAAAAAACCACGTAGTCAGATTTTCAGGATGGAGATTCTTCATTTCGTGATTTATCAGTGGAAAAGGAAAGGTTTAGCACCTAAATCTAGACACGTAATACCTATTAGCAGTCTGGCCGACTTCAGTCACTCCATAAACAAATTGCTCAATTGTAAATATGATTCTGAGTGCCCTAGCCTCCCATGCATACTCCCCACGTGCCCTCTGCCCCCTGATGCCTGGGATCTGCGGGGATTCTGGTTGCCTTCTAGGCTCATTTCCTGCCAGCTGGCCTGGAGGTGACCTGTGTCTGTAAGAGCAATTAGTGAGACCAGGATTTCCAGAGAAATCTGGAGAACTGTACTGTCATGAACTCCTCTGGCTCTGGGGTGGAGAAAGAGAGCGGGAAAAGCCCACCTGTGGCCAGGTGAACCTGGGAAAGGGTCCACACACCACACACACAGACTAATGACTAACAATCTATGAAGGAAAATATGGAACAAAGGAGAGGGGCTCCAGCCCTCAGTCCACGGCACATGCCCGTCCATCACACAGAGGATGGGTGAGAACGGTTAGGAGGGCCGGTCCGCTCCATACTTGAGGGTGAACTCTCTGGCCTCTTTGTCGAACAGCTCCGGGTTCTTTGTCAGCAGATCCGCGAGCTCCACCCGAATAGGCTGCCCGAGGTCTGGTTTATTCACCAGCACGCTGAGGGCCTCCAAGACTGGGGAAAGAGGCCAGATCAGGACAGCAGGATGAGAGAAAAACCCGGGGAAGGAGGCGATGGCAGCCCACCCCCAGATGCCCCGGCATTTCACACTCACTCCGCGGGGGACTCCCGGGGAGCTTCCATCTCTCAGGATGAGGATGACTCTATGACCGAGTCAAATGCCCCCCGTTCCTCACTGATGATGCCCAAAGCCCTGACTGGCTACACCAGTGCTTTCAAACTATGTTCCATGCGTCAGAGAAGCTTCCCATCATGGGGGTCGATGAGATAACTGGGGTTTCGGGGTCCCACTCCCTTTTCAACAAGAACCACTCTGTTTTTCTGCTTGATATTAGGATTTCAAATCAACTTTTATTTGGGAAAAAGGGTTCTGAGGCTAAAGACTGGAAACCACTATTGCCCTGTGGCTCTGGGAGCCCAGTGAAGGCAGTGGTCCATCGCTCAAGGCAGGTGCACATATGAACACACACAAACATGTGGTTCTACATTAAGAGTGCTCCACAGTCCCCCTGGGTGACTCCTCCTTTCCCTCTGGGGATCCTTGTTTCCAAAGGCTAAGAACTCCTGAGCTGGCCGGGGCACCTGGGTGGCTCAGTCGGTGAAGCCTCTGACTCTTGATTTCAGCTCAGCTTGTGCTCTCAGGTCATGAACTCAGGGTCACGAGATCGAGCCCTGAATCAGGCTCCTCACGCAGTGGGGAGTTTGCTTGAGATTCTCTCCATCTCCCTCCCCCCAACTCTCACCCCCACTCGTGCAAACACACACACGCTCTCTTTCTCTCTCTTAAAAAATAATTAATTAATTAAAAAAAAAGAACTCCTGAGCTGGTCCAGAAGCAGGACAGACTGCACACAGATTACACTCATGGGCTCTAGAAACGCACTGTCCACTATATAAGGTAGCCACTAGCCACCGTGTATATACCTAAATTGAAATGAATTAAAATTAACTGCAATGAGGAATTCAGTTCCTCCGTCACATTAGCCACATTTCAGGTGCTCAGCAGCCACCCGTGGCTACTGATCAGGAACTGGACCGTGCAGCTATGGAACATTTCTATCACTACAGAACGTTCTGCTGGGTAGCACTGTTCTAAAGTCAGCCAAGCCTGGCTTTGAAGCCCCGCTCGGCCACTTGCTGTATGACGGTAGGCAAGTGCTTTAGCTGTCATGTGCCCCGGGATCCTCATCGACTCAAGAGGCAATGAGAACACCATTCATGGGGCTGCTGGGATCAGATGAAGTCGGTGTGCGAAGCTCCTAGCACGGTGCTCAAAGTGCTTCATCGATGTGTACTGCCATTACTGGGCCAGTGTCCTCAACTGTCATTTAGTGCACTGAGCCTGGGAAGGAACAGACCTCACCAAGGTCTGCAGACAGAGCAGCAGAGCCCTTCCCTCCACAGCCCATGCTTCTCTCTCCCATGACCCACAGCAACGCTGCTCTGTTGCACCTGTCCAGGTAGAAGAGCAGGGGCTCCAGGACCAGGTCAGCCAGTCCAGCGTCTCAGGATGCATCCCTTTTATCCAAAGACAGGCTGAGAGGTGCCTGGGTGGCTCCATTGGTTAAGCGACTGCCTTCGGCTCAGGTCATGATCCCGGAGTCCCGGGATCAAGTCCCACATCGGGCTCCCTGCTCAGCGAGGTGCCTGCTTCTCCCTCTGGCCCTCCCCCCTCTCGTGTACTCTCTCTCTCATTCTCACGCTCTCAAATAAATAAATAAAAAAAAAAAAAATTAAAAAAAAAAAAAAAAAACAAAGGCTCAGCTGAGACCCGCAATTTTCATCTCCTCTCTTTTGGGCTTTTCTGACTCAAAATCAGTCCCATAACCCCACATCCCGGATCAGTCCCTCCTGTTAAGCGAGGCCCAGTCCCACCTTGGCAGGTCTTGGTGTGAGGCTTCCAGTTCTCACGGCTGATGATGGGCAGGCAAACGCTTCCGTTGTGGTCCACGTTGGGGTGGTAGATCCTGGTGGTGAATGTCACTGTAGGGGGCTTGAACGGATAGTCCTTGGGGAAGTTGATGCGCAGGTGGAAGGCCTTGAGGTTGTAGGGTGGTTTCTCCTGTGCAAGAGAAGGGGTCAAACTCTGTTCCAAAACAGGTCTGCTCTGAAAAGACTGGTTTCCTCCTAGGACCTCGGTCTGGCTCCCCCCCCCCTCTGCCCCACCCTGGGCTCCCAGGCATCCTCTCTGACACACTCCCAGGTGGCACCTGCACTCACTTGGTGACCGTGCCACGGATTTGTGGAAGAGTAGAGTCACAGAAGAATCCTGGCCGGGGAGACACCAACGTCAGATCCTGGCTCAAGCTGTACAACTGACTATGGACCAGCCGCCTCTCACCTTAGGGCCCGTTTCCTCATCGAAGACTGCGGCAAGTTTGATTAGACGAGCTCTAAGGACTATCTCGGCTTTTATTGTGTTTTTTTTTTTATAATTAGCTTTTTTCCAGTTTTATGTGTAAGTTTAAGGTGTACAGCCTAACAGTTTGATTTATATACATGGTAAAGTGATGAGCACAGTAGGTTCAGTTAGCATCAATCTTCTCACATAGATACAATAGAAAGGAAAGAAAAAGAAGGGGAGCGCCAGGGTGGCTCCGTCGGTGAAGGGTCTGACTCTTGGTTCTGGCTCAGGTCCTGATCTCGGGGGCCTGGGATCGAGCCCCATGTCTGGCTCTGAGCTCTGCATGGAGTCTGCTTGTCCATCTCCCTCCCCACGACTTCCCTCTCAAATGAATAAATAAAATCTTTAAGAAGAAAAAAAAGGGTTAGAATGGTAAATATTGTTATTGTGTACTTTTACCGTGATAGAAAAAATGTTTTAAAAAGAAAGAACTCAGGGGCTGAGGTGGCCGAGGGGTTGCCAGGAGCCAGTAGAAGACCCTCTGGACTTCGAGCAACCTGAAAACTTTCCTGGGCACTTAGCCCCTGCCACATTGTGTTAAGAGCTTGACACACACTAGTCCATGCAGCGGACAATAGGGGTTACATGAACTTTGGAGCCACCCTGCCTCAGCATGAATCTTGGCTCTGCCATTCTCTAGCTGTGTGACCTTATGCAAATAACTTAACCCCTCTGGGCTTCCATATGAGAATGATAATAGACTTCTTCCCAGAGCTTATGTGAGGACTAAATGAGTTCATTTATGTTAAGGGCTTAGAACAGGGCCCAGCACCTGGAAAGCACTACCTTTGTGTCAGCTACTACAGGAAGGATTATGAGAATTCACCACTATTAGCATCTATTTTATGATAAGGAAACTCAAGTTCAATGTCTATAACTTGCCCAGGATCACAGCGGAGTGCCGGGTGGGAACCCAGTGCCACCAACTCTACGTCTCCACACGTGAGCATTAGTCTACGCTCCTAGAAGCAGAGAGCCCTGGAACTCAGGTGACCCTAGCACAGAGCACAGAGGCTCCCAGCTGGTTCCAAAGTCCAGATCCTTTCAGAAATTTTGTTACCAAGAAGACAGGACAAAGACAGGCAGAACGACATATGGATGTAAGCCCAGAGTCAAGGTTGTACGAGAGCTCCTCTTGGTTAGCAGAGGACAAAATGGGAGCCATGGTGGTCCTGGGTGTGTCAGAGATTGGAGGGACAATACAGGGCAGAGAAGGAAGAAGTCTTAGCATTCCCATTTTTGATAATAAGAGCCCGGGGCCTGTGAAGTAGAGACAGGGTCAAGGGTGAGGCTTCATGGAAGGGATGGGAGAATGTCCGTGTGTCCTGTCTGCAGGGGTGCAGGCGGGGCTTCCTGGGTCCTAACAGAGGAAGGAGGCTGCCCAGCCTTGGAGCCGGGGGGGGGGGGGGGGGGGGGGGGGGGTGGCGGGGGGGGGGGGGGGGGGGGCGGGGGGGGGTGGGGGTGTGGGGGGGGGGGGGGGGGGGGGCTGGTTGCCTGGGGCGTGGCTTGGAGCTCCTCCAGAAAGCAGTTTCCTATCTGTAACATGAAGAAGTCAGACCACCCAACAGCTTCGTATTGGGGTCAGCTGAGAAAGCCCTATTTCCTCCTGAGTTCTGGGTTTAGAAAAAGCACTCGGCTATTCTTCCAGCTCTGCCAGCTTCTCCTGTGTGACCTTCTGTGTGACAAGTCACCTAACCCCCTCAGCCTCCAGTTTCCTCAACTGTAGAAAGGTGTCAGTCTTCCTGGTGGGGTGGCTGAGAGGATTTTAGTATGACGCTCATGCAATGTCCTGGAAACAGGGCTCGGTCCACAGGGGGTTCTCAGTGAATGGAACTCTTACTGTGAGTTTTCAAAGGCTCGTCCCACTGTCAGCTTTTTTACAAGGTGACAAGTGGTGCTACCTTGGTGAGCGTGTATATTGAGACTGAGCTTTTTTTTTATTTTAAGATTTTATTTATTTATTTGACAAAGAGACAGCGAGAGGGAACCCAAGCAGGGGGCGTGGGAGAGGGAGAAGCAGGCTCCCCACTGAGCAGGGAGCCCAATGCGGGACTCGATCCCAGGACCCTGGGGCCATGCATGACCTGAGCCGAAGGCAGACGCTTAACGACTGAGCCACCCAGGCGCCCCTGAGACTGAGCTTTTGGGGGCAATCCGCCAGCTCGTCCCACAGACCTTCCTGGGTTCTCCTTCCCCTGCCCGCCAACCATGCCTCTTTATGGCTTTACCAGGCACCTCTGGGCCCCCTTAGCTGGCTGTCCTACAACAACCCTTGACGCCCCCCAATCCCAGACTCTTCCCAACTAGCATGCTTGTTCAGGACCCCTGTATGGCTGGACCAGAGACCTCTGGCTAGTTCCTGGGGACACACCTACTGTGCTATTGTGATTTATAAGAAATAGATATTTGGTCATTCAGAAATATTCTCATATATATCTGGTCTTTGTCCACAGTGCCTAGCTCACAGCTCACAAAAACCCTTGGAATTTCCCAAGTGTTGAGAGTGACGCACATGTCTTTTTTTATGTTAATGAAGTAGCTTTTGGAAGCACCTAAGGTTGGGGGCTGTAGACAGAGGAGCCAACCCTGGGATTAAAGGGTCGGAGGGGAGAAGGGCTCCAGTTCAATCACCAATGGTCAATGATTTAATCGATCGTGTTTATGTAATAAAGCCTCCATAAAAACCCAAAAGGGCAGGGTTCAAGACAGCTTCTGGACTGATGCACACGTGGAGATTTGGGGAGAGTAGAATGCCAGGAGAGGGTGGGAAGCCCCGTGCCCTTCCCCCATGCCTTCCCTGTGCATCTCTTCCATCTGGCTGTTCTGCGATATAACCTTTCATCATCAACTGGTCAGTAAGGACAATGTTTCTGCATTCTGTGAGCCACTCTAGCAAAGTAATTGAACCCGAGGAAGGGGTCATGGAACCTCTGATTTATAACCATTCGGGTCAGAAGCAGCCTGGATTCGAGACTGACATCTGAGGGGAGGCGGGGGCGTGTGTGCAGGGGGGACAGAGCCCTTAATCTGTGGGATCTGATTCTATCTCTAGGTAGATCGTGTCAGAAGTGAGTTAAAGAATAGGACACCCAGCCAGTGTCCTGAGAATTGCTTGGTGGTGGGGCAAGGGTCGCCCCTCCACACGCTGGAATTGTGCTCAGACCAGAAGACCAGCCACCTCGGTTTTGCCAACCATTAGGGTCCTCTCATTTCACAGTATACTCTGAAATGTGACCTTCCCTCGGTTTCCCTGTCATCCACCTTCTTCCTTCTGACCTGCTCCTCCACCTTCACTCTCATCCACCTCAGAGCTAGTCTCCTTGGGGATCTAATCCGTCCCTGGAGCACCTTCTAGCACCTTTGTCCTCTGGCACTCGAGGCCCAGAGTAGGGGTCCTCACTTCAAGCCAGGTAAATGGATTGCCTCAACCCAGCAGCCCACAGGGCTTGACAGATGTCCGCCTTCAGCTCAGGTCATGATCCCAGGGTCCTGGAATCGAGTCCCGCATCGGGCTCCTTGCTCAGCGGGGAGCTTGCTTCTCCCTCTGCCTGCCGCTCCCCCTGCTTGTGCTCTCTACTCTCTCTTTGTGACAAATAAATAAATAAAATCTTAAAAATAAAAAAGTCCAAATCCTAAATAATCAAATGAATTGTTCTCTTGATATTCCAAAGAACTACCATAAAGTTTCACTGTTTTAATTTTTATGTCCATGTAACTAAAGGTGTGTAGATGACTTCCCATAGAAAATATCATCAGTCTATTAATGATAAAATAGAAATGCTGCACTCAGACAGGTCCTCTAGAATACTGTTTTCGCGGGGAGATTTTACTGAGAGAGATTTAATAAATGGAGAAAAATCGGAATAGTAGAGATGAGTTATTCAGATTGTTCTACGTAACAGTAGTTGTCTGATCACTATACGGTACACCCGAAACTTATATGTCACTCTCTACGAACCATACTGAAGTAAAAAAAAAAAAAAAAAGTTGTCTGAAATATGATCTTTAAAAGAAAACAGAATACATTTTAGGTTGGGGAGGGCAAATTCCGCCAACTGTGAAAAACAGGAAGTTTACCCCTACCCCATGACAAAGGTCCAGGAGTTCTGTTTTCTTCTTTCGGGGCCGTTTGTCTGCTGACACTTCTGTGGCGGGCTTGGTGACCACTGGCTTGAGGAGAGAATCTCCTACGAAATCCAGAAGTCTTTTTTTGGCCCTTCATCAGCCTGCTTCGACCTCAGAAGCAGTCAATGCAGAGACCTCTACCAGTGAGTGACCTCCAGTCAAAAAAGGACTCTAAGGCAGGGGAAACTCTGGCCCAGTCCTCAGCCTCCCTTGCCCATGGCCCTGGCCTGCCACCCCAATGGAAGGTCATGGTCCCCAGGGACACTCACGGGCAGAAGGAGCACATGCCACACCAGGACGTCCGCATCATCGCTGGACAGGTTCCGCAGGTACGTGGGAAGCTTCTCCTGAAGATCCTCCAGCTCCTGCAGGGGGCACAGGGGTGGGCAGGGGGCTAGCCTCCCCTACTTCAGCCGCCCATCCACCTGTCCCAGCAGAAAGCTGTCCCAGGTCCCAAAAAGGACCTCCTAGGGACAGACGCTGACCAAGTCAGAGACCTCATTTACTGAGCACTTAGAATATGCCAGGCACAGGGGCTCCTGGGCGGCTCAGTTGGTTAAGCGTCTGACTCTCGATTTTGGCTCAGGTCACGATCTCAGTCAGGGTCGTGAGACTGAGCCCTGCAACCAGCTTCCCACTCAGCAGGGAGTCTGCTTCTCTCCCTCTGGCCGTCCCCCTGCTTGCACACACTCTGTCTCTCAAATAAATAAATAAAATCTTAAAAAAAAAAAGGTTTATTTGACAGAGAGAGAGTTTGAGAGAGCTCAAGTAGGGGGAGCGGCAGAGGGAGAGGGAGAAGCAAGCTCTCCACTGAGCAGGGAGCCCGATGCAGGGCTCCATCCCCGGACCCTCAGATCATGACCTGAGCTGAACGCAGACGCTTAACCGACTGAGCCACCCAGGCGCTCCAATAGATAAATCTTAAAAAAAAAAAAAGGGGGCGCCTGGGTGGCTCAGTTGATTAAGCGACTGCCTTCGGCTCAGGTCATGATCCTGGAGTCCCGGGGTCGAGTCCCGCATCGGGCTCCCTGCTCGGCGGGGAGTCTGCTTCTCCCTCTGACCCTCTTCCCTCTCATGCTCTCTATCTCTCGTTCTCTCTCTTTCAAATAAATGAATGAAATCTTTAAAAAAAAAAAAAAAAGAATGTGTCAGGCACAGCGCTGAGTGTTTTAAGTGACTTAGGTGCCTTTAGTCTCACCAAGCTCTGTAGGTACTAGGTGGGGAGGGAAGATGAGATCCTTGTTTCCAGACATTATTACTCTCTTTGGAGCCTTTCTTTCTAAAGCCAAGATACTACACTACACCTCCGTCCTTTTGCTCTCTTCCTGGAGAGACACAAGGTCCTAATTCCCGCCCTCCCTCCCTTCTTCCCACGGCACCCACTGCATGTCCAGCATGACGACAGACCCGTCCAGTGCTCATGGCAGAGAGGGCAGCAAAGACAGACTCCTCCAGGCCAGGGCTGGGGGAGGGAGATGGTTCAGGCCGACTGTAGCAGAGGAGAACACTACACACCAAGCAGAGAAACAAGGCGACAAGGAGTGACTCACACGCCCACCCCTGCCCCCACATGTAGCCCAGTGACCGGGACATCACTGCATTCTCCCTCCAGCGCATTACAGAGCATCTTCTATTTGACGGCTTGAGTGAGAAGGGCCCAGCCCTCAAGACCTTCCCTGGAGTAATGGCAGAAAGGTGAATGTGACTGTGTGAAGGTGTGCGGCTACACACTGGGGTTAGAGGAGGGGGGCACTGAGCCAGGCCATGCAGAGTAAACAGGAGTCCACCATGCAGAGAAGGGGAGAGGCACCAAGGCAGAGGGCCCAGTGACAGCAAATATGCACAGTGTGCCCCACGCAAGCTTTCTAGTTATTGATGGAAAAGGGTTCCGTGATCAAGCACTTTGGAAAACATAAAGCTAAAGCGTATTGTGAATCTCCAAGATGTGAGCCCACAGCATACAGTACTTCTCACACATATCTGACCAAGGAACCCCTCTTCCCTTTTGGGGTTCATCCTGCAGGACAACGGATCTTTTCTTTGGAAAACCAAACAACAACAATAACAAATAAAAAGACATTCAAGGGCAAGTCATATTCCTCTGGAACACCAAATGGGTATAAACCATTGGTTTTCAACCAGAGGCGATTTGACCCCACCCCCCAGTGGACCTTGGGCAATGTCTAGTACCATTTCGGGTAGTCACAAATTGGGGGACTGCTATCAGCATCTAGTGGGCAGAGGCCAGGGATGCTGATAGACATCCTACAAAGAATTATCCAGCCCCAGGTGTCAACAGTGACAAGGTTGAGAAACCGTGGTATAAACAAAGGCAGACAGAAAGCTCAAACCCAGTCCACAGTATGGGAGGGCCTTTTCAGACTGTGGACCACATGAACTTTCTCTACACCCCCAACATATAAACAAAACCCTGGCCCCATCGCCTCTGTCTCAGCTCATACTCTGTCTCTGTTCATACCCACAAACTGCTTCTCGTGCCTTCTGCCCAGTCTATAAATCCTCAATTATTTTTCATTCCAAAAGTAGAAGCATCTGCTCCCAAGAGTCCTAGCTGCAGCATCATCTATGACTCTTTGGCAAGAAATGAAGCCCTAAGTCAAACAGAGCTCTGGAGAGGACATTTTCCCGACTCTACTGTAACTGAGATCGCTTGGACTTTTCTGTTGTAGAAGAGCTCTCCCAAAAGATTCTGCAAGCCTGAGGATACCGAAACAAAAGCTAGGACACACGGCTCTTTCCTGAGGCCAGTGAGGAAGTCACCTGACTCAGAGGAAAAGAAAATGAAAGTAAAGACGCTACTGGACAAGCCTGTGGGTTGGAGCCCCACCAACCAGGGCTCCAATTCCAGCCCCATCACTCCCTACTGGGTGACCCTGGACAACTAAGTTATTCTCTCTGAGCCTCAACGTCCTCATCTGTAAAATGGGGGTGTAAGACTTATCTCACAGAGTTGCTGTGGGAATTTTACAAACTAGAAGTGGCCTGGCATTTCGTGGTGCCAGTGTGATAAATACTGGCTCCTAGCTCTTTCAGGCTTGGCTAGAAGGACCTTCTGCCCCATTTTGTTGCTAAGCTCCAGATTTCAGATCTTCTGGGCTGAGCCAGCTCTATGCCCCAATCTGAGACGCTCTATCTCGCAAAGGTGGAGGGGAGCCGGCAGCCCTCCTCACCCGCTTAAGCTCACCCCCACTCTACACACTGGAGGGGTGCTTCCGAGAGAGTCAAAGTCTGGGGCATGTCAGACCCATTTCACCATGAGTGCTCTTCGTTCCCCACCTATGCCCACCTCTGGGCTACACCCCAGTCCTTCAAACACCCTGGGTTTTCCCACCTCCCGGGGAATTTGCCCCCTTCCCATCCTCCCAGACCTCATTTCAAATTGTGTTCCTGACTGGAGGGGCATCTGGGTGGCTCAGTCAGTTAAGCGTGGACTCTTGATTTCCACTTGCTGGGGTGATAATCTCAGGGTCATGGGATCGAGCCCCAGCTCAGGCTCTGTGCTCAGCGTGGAGTCTGCCTGGGATTCTCTCTCTCAAATAAAAATAAATAAATCTTCAAATTGTGTCCCTGATTGGAAAGAAAGCTCAAGGGGGGTGGGGGGGCAAGATTTGTGCTCATCTCTGCCTCCCTGCTTCCTAGAACAGGAGCCAGCACATAACAGGCTTTTGACAACATTTGTAGAAGGAATGAGTGCACGCCACCTACTCCAAGACGCCTTCCAGCTCCTCCTTGGCATCTTTTCCTCCTGAGAATACCCAGGGAACTTTGTTCCTGGCTTCTACTCAACACGCCATACTTCTTGGGACTCTAGAAATGTAAGTACCCAATTCCGGGGCGGGGCAGGAGCTACTCCAAGGCAAAGACCTTGTTCTCATTACCTCTGTTCCACACACACACACACACACACACACACACACCGCCCCCCGCCTCAGCAGAGCGCCTGGTTCCTGGAATCTTTCCAGCACCTCCGTGAGACGCATGCAATTGTTATCACAAGTTTCTGGCAGGAGAAAAGAAACCGAAACCCGTTCGGCTCAAGGAGAGCCGGCTCATCCCCATCCCCAGCACAGCCCAGGGAGGCAGCGACAGCCCCGCTCGAAACCCCCCAGGCTTCCTCCAGCTCCAGTTCCCGCCCCTCTCGCAGACCCACTCCTCCGGACCCGGCGGCGGTGACAGCGACAAATAACCGCGCTCCGAGAGCCAGGAGAGGGATGCAGGGGGAAGGGCAAGGGAGGCAAGGGGAGCCGTGAGAAAGGGGTCTCCGACCGCCGTTACCTTCGCCACCCGCTTGCTGGCCATCATCTCGGGACCGAGCGTGGGGGGAGTTCCGTGCTCTCCAGCAGGACTGAGCTCCGGCGCGCCCCCTCGGTGCGCCCCGCCCCTGGAGCCCCGCCCCCCGGGGCCCCCCCCCCCGAGAGCCCCGCCCCCGCTGCGCCGAGGACTCGGGTTCCCTCGGTCCCGCGCGAGGGCCTGGGATCCGGGGACCCGTGCGCACGCGGCGTTGCCTGGCCCCCTGCGCCCGCTGGGGGCGCCGTGCACCGGGCGGATAGCGCTCCGGGCACGGCGCCGGTCCGCCCCTCCGGGTTTTAGCTGCAGCTCCGGCGCCGGCGGCCGCGCGGGACCCCGCATCCCCACGGGCCTCTCCGTGCCACCTGCAGGACACACTCTCCGTGAGTCAGCACAGGCTGCTCGCGGTGTCAGCGCAGCCCCGCCGCAGGTCGCCCGCGGCCTCCGCCGTCAGACTGCCGCCCTGAACCGCTGGAGCGCGTTCCTGGGGCCCCGCTGGAAAAGCCACTTACCCACCCTGGGCCCAGTGCCCCGTCTCTAAAAATGGATGGGGGGTGGCTGAACGACATCCCCTGGCAGCTCGGCTCTTTGTGGTGTCCAGCAGCATTCGCTGGTGGGACCGCAGGAACGCTTCTCCCAGTTGGCGGCTTGGGTGCAGAGCACCGCAAGGGGGCGCTGTTGGACCCATTCCTCTCGCTTTACGGATTCCGTCCACAATTCATTCGGTCCTTGACTGGGTTTAATGTTTAGTGAGGGCCACTATGTGCTAATTTGGGAAACAGTTGGGTGGCGGGAGCCCCAAGATGGACTTCAGGAGCCTCTCTTCCGGGGAGGCTTCTCGGCCTCCCTTATGGGCCTACAATGTGCGACCCCAACACACAGCTTGGGGTCTCCACCCCTCTGTGCAAGGGCAGAGACCTTTCGCCTAGCCGGACCCTGAGACCACCATGGAATAGCAGCCCCCGAGCACGGAGCAGTATCTGGGGAAGAATCTCCTAGTAACACTGGACTCCTTGGGAGGACTGACCAACCCCTGTCAAAAGTCCAAATGAGGAAGGAAATCGGCATATTTTGAGTTCTGAGCTTGTACCCCATATAGTTTTTATCTAACTGTGTTAGAACTAAGTAACTTCTCTGCTCAGATGTGGGATGCATTTGCTGAACGATTAATTCTGTTTAATTCAATTCAGTAAACTATCTAAGCATCTTCTATATGCCGGAAGTGACTAGGAAACTGTCGGAAAGGTGAGGGAAGAAAGGCATTTGAACCTACCTCTGATCGAGCATCTTCGTTAATGAGCATTTACTACGGAGTGCCAGGCCCTGCCTTTGGGGAACACCCTGATGAGAAAGTGAGGTCCCTGGGGCGCCTGGCTGGCTCAGTCCATGAAGCATGGGATTCTTGATCTTGGGGCTGTGAGTTCAAGCCCCAGGTTGGGTATAGAGAGTACTTAAAAATAAATCTTAAATAAATAAAGTGGGGTCCCCTGTCCTTGAGGAGCTCTCAGGCTATTTAGACAGAGGGAAAGAATGCAGCCACTGTCTTGCTCCACCCAGGGCCTGCCGTGGTAAGTGTGGTAAGTGCTCAATACACACACAATACACGTCGTAGAAAGGAGGAATGGGAGAGAAGGATAAAGGGTTCTCCTATTTGGGAAGATAGTGTTCCCATTGCTCCCAGAGAACACACTCCGACATCTCTGTCCCTCCAACCCAGCGTATTCGCTCCTGGGCAGCGACCAAACATCATTTTAATATTTATTAGTGTTATTTTTACTACTTTTAACATTGTTTTATTTTTTATTTTATTTTTTTAAATTTTTTAAAGAATTTTATTTATTTATTTGACAGAGAGAGACACAGCGAGAGAAGGAACACAGCAGGGGGAGTGGGAGAGGGAGAAGCAGGCCTCCCGCGGAGCAGGGAGCCCGATGCGGGGCTCGATCGCACGACCCTGGGATCATGACCCGAGCCGAAGGCAGACGCTTAACGACTGAGCCACCCAGGCGCCCCTAACATTGTTTTTTTAAAACAAATTTTTGCTTATTTGTTTTAAGTAATCTCCACCCCCTTGGACTGTTGTGTTGCCGTCAGGAAGAGCTGGTTATTAGGAATTACTCCCTGGTCCAGAACCGGGGTATGGTGAGTTCCATGCTCCTACCTGCATGACTCTGGTCAATGCAATTTATAGCCTCCCTACCTTTGTTTTCCCATCTGTTGTCTTATGACTAACAAATATGGCAAACTGGGGGTGCTTGGGTGGCTCAGTTAGTTGAGTGTCTGACTCTTGATTTCGGTTCGGGTCATGATGTTGGGGCCGTGGGATCGAGCCTCATGTTGGATTCCATGCTTAGCATGGAGTCTGCTCGTCCCTCTCCCTCTGTGCCTCCCCCTCACTCTCTCTCCCTCTAAAATAAATGAATAAAATCTTTAAAAAAAAATAGGGCAAATTGGTGGCTCAGAAATGCAGTCAATTTTGCAGATATGTTTTATGTAGCTTGTACATTCTTTTTAATATGGTGCAACATTTTAAAAATGAAAGACTTAAGTGTCAAAGTAGAAAACTTATTTGCAACTTATTGCAAACAAAGAATTAGTACCCCTAATGCATAAAGAGTACCTTTGAATAAAAATTCAACAATTCTAGTAGAAAATGGACAAAAGATATGAAAAAATTCAATGAAAAGCATGAAGAAATTGTTCTTAAACATGTGAGGGGTGCCTGGCTGGCTCAGTCAGTGGAACATGTGACTCTTGATCTCAGGGTTATGGGTTCAAGCCCCACATTGGATGCAGACATTACTTTAAAAAATAAAATCTAAGGGTGTCTGGGTGGCTCAGTTGGTTAAGCAACTGCCTTCTGCTCAGGTCATGATCCTGGAGTCCCAGGATCAAGTTCTGTATCAGGCTCCCTGCTGAGCAGGAGTCTGCTTGTCCCTCTGACCCTCTCCCCTCTTGTGCTTTCTGTCTCTCACTCTCTCTCTCTCAAATAAATAAATAAAATCTTAAATAAATAAATTCTAAATAAAAAATGTGAAAGATCAGTGGCTATGCTTACAATAGGATAAATGTATATATGAAAAGCACACCAAAGTACTTTTTTTCACCTATCAGATTCACAAAATTTTATTTTATTTTATTTATTTTTTTAAAAATATTTTATTTATTTATTTGACGAGAGAGATAGCGAGAGAGGGAACACAAGCAGGGAGAGTGTGAGAGGGAGAAGCAGGCTTCCCACCAAGCAGGGAACCCAATGTGGGGCTTGATCCCAGGACCCTGGGATCATGACCCAAGCCGAAGGCAGACGCTTAACCGCTGAGCAACCCAGGTGCCCCCAGACTGGCAAAATTTTAAAAGTTGAATAATTAGTACACATCTTTGGGAGAATGTAGGAAAATAGGCACTTGCATATTGCTGGTAGAAATGTAAATTTGTACAGTCTCTACGATGAGCAAGTTGTCAGTAACTGGCAAAATGATAAATACGCATCCCTTTGATTCATCAGTTCTGCTTCTAGGCATTTTATTTTATAGATGTATGAAATTTTATTTTATCAATGTATGAAATAATGTAAGTACAGATTTACTTATTACAGCAAAACTTTGGAAACAATCACTATCAAGAGGGATCTGGTTAAATAAAGTATGGAATATCCATACAAGTAAATACAAAGCAGCCATAAGCAAGAATGAGGAAGCTATTTATGTACTGATAGAGAAGGCTCATAAAGATAAACTTTATGGAATAAAGCAAACTACGGTACAATGTGGGGACGCCTGGGTGGCTCAGTCGGTTAGGCGTCTGCCTTCAGCTCAGGTCATGATCCCAGGGTCCTGGGATGGAGTCCCGCATCCGGCTCCCTGCCCAGCAGGGAGTCTGCTTCTCCATCTCCCTCTGCCACTCCTCCTGCTTGTGCTCTCTCTCTCTGTCAAATAAACAAATAAAATCTTTAAAAAAATATATGGTACAATGTAAAAAGTATGTTATAATCTGTGTAAGTAGAGGAAAAATAGTATTTGCCTGTGTATGCCCACAACATCTCTGGAAGGATGCAAGATTCTGTGTTTGTCTCTAGTGAGGGTAACTAGGTAACTGGGTACTGAGGGGAGAGGAAGTCTTTTCACTATAAACCTCATTTCCTTTTAAAGTTTTGAAAAATGTGAATGAACTACCTATTGACGCAAGTGAGCAAACCTTTTAGAATCTCCAAAAGTAGAAAAGAGAGTTTTATTCGAGCCAAAGTTAAGACAGATGCCTGGGGAAACCTGCTCTTCACAGGGAAGAAAGCATTCTGGAGAATGAATGGATTTTACAGGTTATATACTTTTTACATGTTGTAAAAACTCAAAGGTTATAGATTAGCATATAGTAAGGAATCACGAGATCTATCGTAAAGGAATGCAGGAAATGGGAGCATTGAGTGATATCTCCAGGACAAAATGGTTTTCCTTTAGGTGACTCATTCACAAAACAGATGTACAATGCCTGTGTGGCCGGCCATAAATTAGGCTTTTGATTTGAACAAAGTTTATATATAGTCGTGTTGACTTAGAAAGAAATCTAAAATGGTTTTTCTTGTATATCAGGCCTTTAGAGAGTTTTTCTCTCATCAACCTCTTCAAAAATGAATAACATTTAAAATTTAAAATATTCGGGATGCGTGGGTGGCTCAGTTGGTTAAGCATCTGCCTTTGGCTCAGGTCATGATCCCAGGGTCCTGGGATTGAGTCCCACATCGGGCTCCCTGCTTAGTGGGGAACCTGCTTCTCCCTCTGCCTGCTGCCCCTCCGCTTGTGCTCTCTCTCTCTCAAATAAATAAATAAATAAATAAATAAATAAATAAATAAATAAAATTTAAAATGTTCTTTCTTTAGGGGCACCTGGCCAGCTCAGTTGGTGGAGCATGTGACTCCTGATTTTGGCGTTGTGAGTTCAAGCCACATATTGGGCATAAAGATTACTTAAAAATAAAATTTTTTAAAGATTTTTATTTATTTATTTGAGAGAGAGAGAATGAGAGATAGAGAGCACGAGAGGGAAGAGGGTCAGAGGGAGAAGCAGACTCCCTGCTGAGCAGGGAGCCCGATGTGGGACTCGATCCCTGGACTCGATCCCAGGACTCCAGGATCATGACCTGAGCCGAAGGCAGTCACTTAACCAACTGAGCCACCCAGGCACCCTTAAAAATAAAATTTTTTAAAAATATTCTTCCTTTGGGCACCTGGGTGGCTCAGATGGTTGGGCGTCTGCCTTTGGCTCGGGTCATGATCCCAGGGTCCTGGGATCGAGTCTCGCGTCAGGCTCCCTGCTCCTTGGGAGCCTGCTTCTCCCTCTGCTTCTCTCTCTCTCTCTCTCTCTCCCTCTCTCTCTCCCTCTGTCTCTCATGAATGAATAAATAAAATCTTTAAAAAAAAATATTCTTCCTTTAAAACTGAAAGGTTTTTACATTAAAATTTTTATTTCTGGCTTATCTCGGAAAATGAGGCACTTGGCAATAGAGGCCCATGTTCAGTCTCGGCGATGGTTGGCTGGAGCCATGTAGGGGCTTCTCCCTTAGAGCAGAATTCATGCCCCTGCTTATTGCCCTCACCACCCTGTTTCTCCTGGCCTACCAAATTTCATCTGCTTTTTTCAGCTGCTTGGTCCTGTAAAGAACCCCTACTCTGGAGTCTCTTTGTATTTGCTACTGTAGGGAGCAAGTTTTGCCACCCCAAGATATGGCTCTTTGGCATACTGATTTATCTTTTGACATATTGCTTTAAGCTAGTTATTTTTAAGAAACTGCAGACTCAAGAGAAGCTCTGGAAACCAAGTAGAAGTTAGCCTTTTGTAAAAGACATTCACATTTAGAAGAGAAATCCTTAGGGGCACTTGGGTGGCTCAGTTGGTTGAGCGCCCAGCTCTCAATTTCTGCTGGGCTCGTGATCTTGGGGTCCTGAGATTGAGCCCCATGTCCAGCTCCACTCTCAGCAAGGGAGTCTGCTTGGGATTCTCTCTCTCTCTCTCTCTGCCCCTCTCCCCACTTCCATGCACATGGGCTTTCTCTCTCAAATAAATAAATCTTTAAAAAGGGGGGGGGGTACCTGGGTGGCTCAGTTGGTTAAGCGTCTGCCTTTGGCTCAGGTCATGGTCCCAGGGTCCTGGGATTGAGCCTCACATCAGGTTCCCTGCTTGGCGGGAAGCCTGCTTCTCCCTCTCCCACTCCCCTGACCCCCCGCTTCTGTTCCTGCTCTCTGTCAAATAAATAAATAAAATCTTTAAAAAAAAAAAAAAGAAGAGAAATTTCCATTTGTAAGGTGTTTCCCTCTACACCAGGAAGAGGCGGATGACTCAATTTCTAGAGATTTATCAATGAATCAGGCATGGAAGTAAATCTGTGTAATAATTTTAACCTCGTTTACTGTGCTTTTCTTGGTAACCTCCCATAACGGATTCTCCATCCCCATTTTTTCTCTTTAGCTGAAGATGGTATTTAAGGTGGTGGCTTTGGCCATTTGGGGGAGTTACTTAGTTTTCCTGGGTCTCTCCCTCGTATAAGGGAATTATACATGTTATTAAACTTTTGTTTGATTTTCTCCTGTTAATCTGTCTCATGTCATTTTGTTTCTTAGACCACGGTGGAATAAAATTTGTCCTCCCTGATACTATATTCCTATCTGCAAACTCTTCTTTCTTCCCCAGCATCAGGGTTTTCCTTGCTTCGTGATGCCTGTGGCCTTTGCAAACCCAGATGTGTACATACACTGTGCCTATTCTCTGCTCAGGACCCTTCCAGGGGCTTCAGGGTGGAGAACTGTCACCTTCTACCCTTTGATAAGGCAAAACCTTCCTTTGTGACAGTTCCGTCATTGACAAGGTGTCTCAGAGATCAACTGAAAAGGAGTTGGGAAAAAATACTTTTCAGACACCATGGACAGTATGGTACCAAATGTGTGTGTTTAAAGACTACAGAGTATACATTTATGTTTGCTTGTTAGAGAGTAACCAGAAAGGATACTTAAGAACCTCATAGAGTAGTTATCAGTTTGGGAGGGAAAAAAATGTGTCTATATTCAGCGCACCCCTTCCAAACTGTCTGCTTTTCATTGTCTTTGAGTTATTATACAACTCTGTAAATTGCAGTAGCTGATAGCTTGCAAAATATCCTTATAGACATGCAAATTCTTTCTGTCCAATAGAGGTTTAATTGACTTCCTTTCCACTACCCCATTGGAAAACCAGTTTTGCCTTTATTTGCATATTTATTTCAATACTTTTGATCTATAAATGTGTCTGTTTTCAGATTCAGTGATTCTAACATCTGCCTGGTTCCTTCATTGATTAATGAGTAGAATGAAATCTTTAATGTGCGTCCATTTTATATCTCTATGAGTCATGATTTTGCTTTTTTCTAGAAACTGTCTTTAAACAGTTATAGACTAACCTGGAAGGATGCTTAAGAAACTGATGAGTGGGGGTGCTTGGGTGGCTGTTGGTTGGGCGATTGACTTTGGCTAATGTCCTGATCCCAGGGTCCTGGGATAGAGCCCCGTATCAGGCTCCCTGCTCAGTGGGGAGTCGGCTTCTCCTTCTCCCTCTGCCCCCACTCCCCACTCATGCTCTCTCTCTCTCTCTCTCCCAAATAATAAATAAAATCTTTAAAAAAAAAAAAAGAATGAAAGAAACTGATGAGTCGTTCATCAGTTTGGTGAGGGAAACTGTATCTTGGGATGGGGTGGGAAGGAGACTTACTTTCCACTCTTTGGTATCTTAAAAATGTTATCCTATGTAAATAACTATCCATTCAAAACTATAAACAAATACAATGTGTTTTTTTAAGATTTTTTTTTTTTGAGAGAGAGAAAGAAAACCCGCACACGCGCAAGTGAGGGGAGGGGCAGAAGGAGAGGGAGAGAGAATCTCAAGCAGACTCCCCCAGACTTGGGGCTTGATCCCAAGACCCTGAGACCATGACCAGAGCCAAAACCAAGAGTCGGATGCCCAACCATCTGAGCCACCCAGGCACCCCTGCAATGTGCGTGTGTGTTGTTGTTTTTAAGAAAATTAATGGAAAAGAGGGAAACAAAAATAGGAAGTGTAACCTAGGGATTAAGAACATGGGGTTCAGGGGCACCTGGGTGGCTCAGTCGTTGGGCGTCTGCCTTGGGCTCGGGTCGTGGTCCCAGGGTCCTGGGATCAAGCCCCGCATCAGACTCCCTGCTCAGCGGGGGGCCTGCTTCTCCCTCTCCCACTCCCCCTGCTTGTGTTCCCTCTCTCGCTCTGTCTCTCTGTCAAATAAATAAATAAATAAATAAACTTAAAAAAAAAAAAAAGAACATGGGATTCAGAGCCAATCAGCCCTGGATTTAAAGCTCTGACATTTTCTAAGTGATTCTGGGCAAGTTACTTAACCTGTCTAAGCTTTAGTTTATCTATAAAAGGGAAATAACAGTGCTGTGTTCCCAATGTCCTTGTGAGGATTATGTGAGATTTGAATACGAAAATTTCTAGCCCAGGGCCTGAAGTACAGGAAGCACTCATACCAAACCTGGACCACAGGACTATGATAACCAACATTATCATCTTCATCACCATCATCATCATCAAACCCAGTGTCTCCCCAGTACAGGATGAACTCACGGAAGGGGTGTCAAGCAATTTTGGATGTACAGATAACAAAAAATCACAGACTGAGAAAGGTTTTCTTTTTTCAATTTCTTTTGACCCTTCCTGATTTCTCAAGGACAAAGTATCAATTTGGGGCCAGTAGTCTTTACTAGCTAAAACCTAACACATCTTAATCTCCTTTTTTAACAAGGACTAAGGAATCACAGAAAGGAGATAGAGAAATTTCAGCAGGCAGGGGCGCCTAGGTGGCTCAGTTGGTTAGATGATCGACTCCTGATTTCAGCTCCGGTCATGATCTTGGGGTCCTTAGATCCAGCCCCATGTCAGGTCCCTGCTGAGCAGGGAGTCTGCTTGAAATATTCTCTCTCCCTCTGTCCCTCCCCTCCACCCCTGCTTGCTCTCTCTCTTTCTCTCTCTAAAAAAATGAAAAGAATTTTCAGTGGGCAGAATCTGCTAGAAGTTAGTAACATCATTCTGTTTCTTTTATAGGTACATTCATTCCAGGGCTGCATTCTAACTTTCATGGGTCCTAGGCATTTTAGCCTTGGTGGGCCCCTTCCTTCCTTAAAATAAAGAAAGACAGTGGGGCGCCTGGGTGGCTCAGTTGGCTGGGCCTCTGACTTCGGCTCAGCTCCTCAGCTCATAATCTCAATCTCATTGAGCCCCATGTCAGGCTCCCTGTTCAGCAGGGAGCCTGCTTCTCCCTCTCCTCCCCACTCATGCTCTCTGTCACTATCTCTGTCTCTCTCTCTCAAATAAATAAATAAAATCTTTAAAAAAAAAAAAGAAAGGAAGAATTACAAATTATATTTTGTGACTGTATTGGTGAAAAATAAGAATATAATCCAGGCTGGATCCATTATTGTATTTCTTTTGCTTCTGATTTTATTTTTATTTATTTTTTAAAGATTTTATTGATTTATTTGACAGAGACACAGCAAGAGAAGTAACACAAGCAGGGGGAGTGGGAGAGGGAGACGCAGGCTTCCCGCTGAGCAGGGAGCCTGATGCGGGGCTCCATCCCAGGACCCTGGGATCATGACCTGAGCCGAAGGTAGACGCTTAACGACTGAGCCACCCAGGTGCCCCTTTTCTTCTGATTTTAAAAGAAATTTACATTAACGCATTTTCTAGGCCCCTAAGCGTATCCTGGGTTCAAGGTTCTGTGCCTGGTTAGCCCTGATTCATTCTATTTATGGTGAGTGCTTCCGATTTTTCAATTACAAAGGGAAAGTCAAGTGTCCTTTTTATATAAGTGTATTCAAGTAAACAAAACGAGTCTTAAACAATTTTGCATTAGTCAGTTCTGGCCGCCATAACAAAATACCACAGCCTGGGTGGCTTAAACAAGGGTGGTATTTTCTCTCAGTTCTAGAGGCTGGAAGTCTTGAGATCAGGAGGGTGCTGGAGGAGTCGAGTTCTGGTGAGAGGCCTCTCCCTGGCTTGCAGACACACTTCTTGTGTCTCCCATGGAGAGGTGCCCATGTGTGTCTCTTCCTCTTCTTACAAGGCTTCCCTCCTCTTAGATTCAGTCCCCACCCTTATGACCTCATTCACTTTGACTACCTCCTGTAGACCCCATCTGTAGATATGGTCACATTCGGGGTAAGGCCTTTGACAGAGGAATTGGGTGGGGGGGGACACTGTTCGGCTTACAGCTAACATGAAAGCACAGAGGCATCTAAGAATGTGGCAGAAGTGAAAGCTCTTCATTTAGAGATGAGGAGACTGGGGGTCTAGAAGTACAAAGCCTCCTGGGCCCAGGACTGGAATTCCTAAACCTTCTGGGCCCTTCAGGACATTTCGTAATGGGGCACTTGGGTTCCTCCAGCACACTCCTGTAATTGGGACGGCCCTTCCCCACAGGCAGGCGTAGACCATCTCCAGGTGGACGCACCCCAGAGTCCACTCTAGCCAAGCCCTAAGCTCTGTGAGGAAACTACTTCAGATGGGGGGGGCGGGGTGTTTCCATCAGAACATTGCTTTAAAAAACATTCTGAAAGGCCAACAAAGGATCAAGTCCCTTTAAATCCAGGCGGCAGCACCTTGTTAAAGAAAAATAATAAAGAATTGAGGGAGATTTGAAAAAGAGTAAATTAGCATTCTGACTAGGGGGCCTCCCCCAAAGCCTGACGACCAACTCTTGTCACCCAGGTAACCAGGTCCTGATCAGAGGCCACCTGCGGAGGTGGAGGGAAGGGGCCCTGGCTGCCCCTCCCCCCAGGGTTTTGTTCTCTCACTTCCATTTTAGCCTCCCTGGAGAAGAGGCTGAAGAGAAAAGGCCCAAGGCCACACAGGAACGCAGGAGAGCCCAAGCCACCAGTGGGTCTGCTTTCCTGGTCAGCTCTCCAGGTGGCAGATGAGAATGGTGGTGGGAGATGAAAGTGTAGCTTCTGAAAATGTGGACGGGGTAGAGTTCTGTGGGCTGGGAGCTTTTGCCACTTGTCTGAGGTGCTCTGTGGCCTGAAGGGTGGGCCAGAAAGGTCCTCAAGAGCATCTGACTGAATGAAAAGACTGTACTCTCTCTCTCTTCCTCTCTCTCTCTCTCTCTCTCTCAAAATAAATAAATAAATCTTCAAAAGACTGGACCGGGTTTGAATCCCAAATGAATCCTAAAACTGGCAGGTAAACCCAGGGATGAAATTAAGTGATGATAGAATCCAGTGGGTTTAGATAGGAAGCGTCAATGCAGCCCTATTTGTAAAGTTTTCTTTTTTTAAAAGAGATTTTTTTAAAGATTTTCTTTTTAAGTAATCTCTACCCCCAACGTGGGGCTCGAACTCACAACCCCGAGATCAGGAGTCACGCGTTCCAGTGACTGAGCCGGCCAGGCGCCCCCTCTATTTGTAATATTTTAAAATTTTTTACCAAAAGATCATTTTCATGTCCTCTACAGGTAAATGTAGACTTCAGATGTTAATGTTTAAACGTCTTATCTATTTAATGAAGTGGTGTTTTTAGAAGGAAAAAGAATAATCCAGGGTCTAGCAGTCAGGAGGAAAGCAGGACTGGAGAATATTGGGGTGGGAGAAATAAAGAAAATGCCTTGACCTTGAATTTTTAATGGTCTCCTGGTGCAGCTGTCTCTCTGGAATTTGGGGGAGGGCTTGCTCTCCCCCTCCCCACATAGTATCTTTGTGTCTCTCCTCTCTTCAGTCTTATCAGCTCTTTAGAGGAGGTAACAGGCACCACCAGCCTCCGGGAGAAACTGCCAGAGCGACTGTCGACTGTCGGGATGGGTGTGTAGGAGAAAAGAGCTGCTAGAAGGCATGATAGGACAATTTAGTCTGGGACCTAGGATCGAGCCCCGCATCGGGGTCCCTGCTCCGCGGGAAGCCTGCTTCTCCCTCTCCCACTCCCCCTGTTTACGTTCCTTCTCTGGCTGTGTCTCCCTCTGTCAAATAAACAAGTAAAATCTTTAAAGAAAAGATTTATTTATTATTTTAGAGAGAGTGTGTGCATGAGTCGGGGTAGGAGCAGAGAGAGAATCTCAAGCAGAGTCTGTACTGAGGGTGGAGCCCGACATGGGGCTTGATCCCAGAACCCTGAGATCATGCATGACCTGAGCTGAAATCAAGAGTCGGACACCCAACTGATTGAGCTGCCCAGGCGCCCCAAAAATTATTTTTAATGAAGCAGATTGAACTAAAATATAACCTGTGTTTTAACAGCATAAAATTTATCAGATAGTTAAAATTCATCAAATAAAACGAGCAAAGACAAGTGGAATACATCTGCAGAGAAAACTATAAACTGTACTGAGAGATGTTCAAGAAGTCACAATTGACTAGACAGCTGTAATATACTGATTAATTGGAAGAGTTATCGATTCTCCCCCCAAATAAGCTATAGAAGTCAAATAATACCAGTCAAAATCCCAGTGGATCTTCTGTTTGCTTTATTTTGCGGAACCTGACAAGCTGATTCTAAAATATGTATAGAAATGCAGGGATCGGGGCGCCTGGGTGGCTCAGTCGTTAAGCATCTGCCTTCGGCTCAGGTCATGGTCCCAGGGTCCTGGGATCGAGCCCGCATCGGGCTCCCTGCTCGGGGGGGAAGACTGCTTCTCCCTCTCCCACTCCCCCCTGCTTGTGTTCCCTCTCTTGCTGTGTCTCTGTCAAATAAATAAAATATAAAAAAAAGAAAGAAAGAAAGAAATGCAGGGATCAAGAAGAGCAAAGACATTTTTGGAGAAGAAAAACGTGGAGGGATGTGGTCTACCAGATATCACAACTTAAAAATGATGCTATCGGGGCGCCTGGGTGGCTCAGTCGTTAAGCATCTGCCTTCAGCTCAGGTCATGATCCCAGGGTCCTGGGATCGAGTCCCGCATCGGGCTACCTGCTCTGCAGGAAGCCTGCTTCTCCCTCTCCCACCCCACCCCCCCGGCTTGTGTTCCCTCTCTTGCTGTGTCTCTCCCTGTCAAATAAATAAAAAATCGTAAAAAAAAAAAAATGATGCTGTCACAGTCTGATATTCACACATCCACAAAGAGAAAACAAAGTTGCATTCCTACTTCACACCATACCAAAAAAAGGGGATGGGGGAGATGCCTGGCGGCCTCAGTCAGTGGAACATGTGACTGACTCTTGATCTCGGGGTTGTGAGTTCAAGCCCCACGTTGGGTGTAGAGATTACTTAAAAATAAAATCTTAAAAAAAAAAAAAGTTTAGAAAACAAAACCAGAGAATACGTTCTTAACCCCAGATGGAAAAGTTTTGTTTTTTTTTTAAAGATTTATTTATTTGACAGAGAAAGAGACACGGCGAGAGAGGGAACACAAGCCGGGAGAGTGGGAGAGGAGAAGCAGGCTTCCCGCGGAGCAGGGAGCCCGATGCAGGCTCGATCCCGGGACTCCAGGATCACGACCTGAGCTGAAGGCAGATGCTTAACGACTGAGCCACCCAGGCGCCCCCAGGTGGAAAAGTTTTATGAACAAATGCAAAATCACACTAATCATAAAGGAAAAGAATGACACATTTTACCATATTACAATGAAGAATTTTCGTTCTTTAAAACACAGGATTGATAGAATGAAAAGGTGAACTGAGGGCTAGAATGTGTTTGTAACATGTATAACTGACAAAAGACTTGCATCCCGGGGCGCCTGGGTGGCTCAGTTGGTTGAGCAACTGCCTTTGGCTCAGGTCATGATCCTGGAGTCCCAGGATCGAGTCCCATGTCGGGCTCCCTGCTCGGCAGGGAGTCTGCTTCTCCCTCTGACCCTCTTCCCTCTCGTGCTCTCTATCTCTCATTCTCTCTCTCTCAAATAAATAAATAAAATCTTAAAAAAAAAAAAAAGACTTGCATCCCAAAAGAACTCCTAAATCAAAAGAGAAGGCCTAATAGAAAAATGGGCAAATATTAGTTAGGATGAACTAACAGTGAGGACAGTCAAGCCCCAAATCTCAGTGCCTTATAGGATCGCAGTTGTGGAACATTATTTCTTGCTCGAGTAAAGTCCAAAATTAATGTTCCTCATCAGAGGAGATTCTGCTCTACAAAGTCACCCACATCCCCTGGCTGATAGTCAACTGTCATCAATATGTTGCCTCCAAAGTCATCCTGGACATGAGCATCCAGCCAGCAGAGGAGGGAGAAAAGAGTTTCATGGTGGGGGATTTGTTAAGGCCAGGCCTAGAAGTGGCTCCCGTCACTTCCACCTGCATTCCATGAGCTCACGTGTCTGCAAGGGAAGCAGGGAAATGTGGTCTACCTGCATGGCCAGGAGAAGAAAGAAGCAACTTTGGTGGGGGTGCCTGGGTGGCTCAGTTGGTTAAGTGTCTGCCTTGGGCTCAGGTCATGATCCCAGGGTCCTGAGATAGAGTCCCGTATTGGGCTCCCTGCTCAGCGGGGAGTCTGCTTCTCCCTCTGCCCCTCACCCCCTGTTCCTGCTGTCACTTTCATCCTGCACTCTCTCCCTCAAATAAATAAATAAAATCTTAAAAAAAAAACAACTTTGGTGGACAGCTTATCAGTTTATGCCCCAAGGTATTTCACCAAAGAAAAAGTCCAAATGTGGACAATGAGCCTGAAAAAGCCCTCAATCTCATCAATAATCAAGAAAATAAAAATGAGGGGCACCTGGCTGGCTTAGTTGGTGTAGCATTCAACTCTTGGTCTTAGTGTCGTGAGTTCAAGCCCCACGTTGGGTGTAGAGATTACTTACAAGTAAGATCTTTTAAAAATGAAATGAAATGAAATGAAATGAAATCTTTGGGGTGGGTGGCCAGCTCAGGTGGAGCACAGACTCTCTTGATCTCGGGATCCTGAGTTCAGGCCCTGTGTTGGGTGTGGAGCCTACTTAAAAAAAATCTCTGGGGCACTTGGGTGGCTCAGTTGGTCAAGCATCTGACTCTTGGTTTTGGCTCAGGTCCTGATCTCATGGGTCATGAGATCGAGCCCTGTGTCAGGGTCCACGCTTAGGGGGAGTCTGCTTGGATATTCTCTCTCTCTGCCCCTTCCCCTGCTCGTGCATGCATGCTCTCTCTCTCTCTCAAATAAATAAATAAATCTTAAAAAAAAAAAAAACTTCAGGGTCACCTGGGTGGCTCAGTTGGTTAAGTGTCCAACTCTTGATCTCAGGGTCATGAGTTCAAGCCCCATGTTGGGCTCCATGCTGCTCATGGAGCCTACTTTAAAAAATGATAATAAAATAAAGAGAAGTAAGAAACTGGTTACCTTCTCATCTGGGTCATAGCTTTGTGTAGGGAACAGAGTAATTATTAAGAGGGGAACAGGATGCTTCTAGCCCACCAGCCACATTCTATTTCTTTCTTTTTTTTTAAGATTTTATTTATTTGAGAGACAGAATGGTAGAGAGAGAGCATGAGAAGGAAGAGGGTCAGAGGGAGAGGCAGACTCCCTGCTGAGCAGGGAGCCCAATGCGGGACTCGATCCCGGGACTCCAGGATCATGACCTGAGCTGAAGGCAGTCGCTTAACCAACTGAGCCACCCGGGAGCCCCACATTCTATTTCTTGAACTGGGTGGTGGGCAGTGGATGCAAACTTTATAATCTTTTGTTAAATTGTATATTTGTTTTATGTAATTTTCATTATGAATTATATGTCACTATAGTGTTTTTTTTTTTTAACCTTACAAACACAAAGACTAGAGGCAGCCACGGCAGATCCTTATGCATTTCATTGGAAGATGAAAACAAAAGTCTGGGGCCTCCAGGCCTGCTCTGTTCAAGAAACAAACCCGCCCTTTACGTAAAATTCCATCCATGAACAATCAGTTTATGACCATTCTAATGGGAAAGAAAAACGGTGCTTTTTCTGGAACATTACAAGAAATCCGTCATCACCCTTCAAAAGCTGTTAGTAAGAATCTAACCACAACTGCTGTCATTTTCAAATACTTTTTAGATGCTTTTCAAACCTCTCTTACTTCATCTTCAAAATGATCCCGTGGGAGAGACAGTACAAACCCCGTGTCAGATTTGGAGCTCTGACTCCTCCCAGAAGTTTCCCTTGGATACTTAATAAACAGAACAGCAGGATCTTCACTCTGGTGCCTGCTTCAGGTTAGTCATTTATGGGGGTTCATACAAGATTGGTAGCTCAGATCCACTTGATCCACATCCTGGCTCGTCATTTACTTGCTAGATGATGTTGGGTGGACCAGTTAATGTCTATGAGTCTCTCTCCTTTTTTTTTTTTTTTTAATTTTATTTATTGATTGATTTGACAGAGAGAGAGAGAGAGACAGCGAGAGAGGGAACACAAGCAGGGGGAGTGGGAGAGGGAGAAGCAGGCTTCCCCTGAGCAGGGAGCCCGATGCGGGGCTCAATCCCAGGACCCTGGGATCATGACCTGAGCCGAAGGCAGACGCCCAACGACTGAGCCACCCAGGCACCCCGAGTCTCTCTCCTTTTTAAATTTAAGAGATTTTAATATTAGCACCCACTTCAGAGTTGTTATGGGAATAAGGATGAAGGAGGTTGCTTTCCACTGCCTTCTTTTGGTTTGGCTGACCCATTTCCCAGAATTCACAAGCTCAGTGAGCCTTCCAGGCACCCAGCTTAGGCCTGGGGATGGGGAAGTGGCATTGTGTATGTCCCTGCACTGAAGGAACTTCCCCATGGCTCAGAAGGTTCCTAAGTTGGCGTAGGGAATGGAGCACTCACAAAGCTGGTGCAGTCTTTATGGATCTTTTCCGACGATCCCCAAGGAGACACACACCGTTTCTCTCCTTCTGTCCTTGGTCAGTCCCATCGAATAGCAGGTCTGAGGCTAGCAGCCCACTTTCCTGATTGTTCCAAACAGGACAGGCCCAGCAGTGAGATGATCATAGAACTTTAGAGCTATATTAGGTCATCAGAGACCTCCTTGCTTTGCAAAGGAGGTAGGGTTGCCAGATTTAGTAGATAAGATACAGAATGCCCAGTTAATTTGGAATTTCAGGTAAATGAGAAAAAAATTTTAAGGTATGTCCCAGTATTGCATGGGACATCCTTCCAAATAATTTTGTTGTTGTTGTTTATCTGAAATTCAAATTTAATTGGGCTTCCTGTATTTTATCTGGCAACCCTGAGGAGAGGGTTAGGTGCTAAGAGGGAAATAATGTGGGGTCACACATCTAGCCAGGTCTCAAAGCTAGGTCTGCTGGTTGCCGGCTACGGCACGCCACCCTCATCTGCCCCAAATGGATTGGCCCCACCTATCAGCCTTTTACATAAGAGGAATGCTTGCTGGGCTGGGAGCCTCGGACTCTTTGTCTGCTTTACAAGGGAAGCACTACCGGTTTCAGGTCTCCAACAGGAGAAACAGAACACTCACACAGCACAGGGGAGAGTGGGGCAGAGGTTAGGACCCCAGGGCATTTAGGTCAGAGTCCAGGCTGTCTTCCAGGTGAGGGTGATCACCCACCCCACATTTAACTGCTTGAAGGTGCAGATTTTTTAACTATCAAATGGGTACAATGGGACCTGTTTCCAAAGGGTCACTTTGAGGATTAGCTGAGCTGAGCAATTCCTGAAAAGTTTGTCAACTAGGGAGCACGTTTTGGGTCTCTGCAGTTTTCATCAGGACCCAAGAAGGCGAAAGAACTTCGGTTGCCTAGAGCTGAGAAGCTACACCCAAGCTTCCTCACCCCTGGCTCCCAAGGGTCTTGGGGCTGAATTCTGGCCCAGCCCACAAGGCCCGAGCGTGAGTGGTCCGTCCCATCCTCGTTTACGGGAACTCACATCAGCGATCAATCATCCTTAATTTGTAACTGGGCAGTGTCCTGGGCCAGCCAATAGCCAAGACTGACCCCACCACACACCCCACCTCCCTGACCCTGTGGGACTATCCACCCAGTCTGCACTGAAGCTGTCCAGCGACCAGGAGTTTGGAGCAGGTTTGGTGATGGGGTGGGGGTTTGGGGAGTGGGGCGTCCCCATCTCCTTCTTTCCCTCCCCCCGTTTCCTGCCCCCTTTTTATCTCTGAACTTTCTTTGGGCTTGCTTCCACTGAAGACCTCTGTCCTACCCACCCCCCGCGCCCCTCTTCCCTGGGTGCCCCCCGCTTCGGCCTGAGCTGTGGTGCCCAGCCCCCTCTGGACCTCCCCTGCTCCCCCTGCCTCTTGGCGTCATTGTTAGGCTGAAGCAGGACTCTCTGGATGGAACAGATGTATGGAGACCCGGGCTTCGGAGGGGGGAAGGAAGGGCCAGCGGGTGCCGGGAAAGGGAAGCGGTTCGGGGAAAACAAAACAGGGGGAGGAGCTTGGGAGAAGGTGGCCGGGGGGAGGAGGAGAAGGGGGAGGGAATTCGCGCAACGGGGCTAAGTCCCTGGAATGGAATGGGGGCGGGCCCAGGGTGGTGGCTGGACGGGGGAGTGGAGCGGAGGCCCCCAGGGCCCCAGGGCTCGGCGCTGACAACTTTGCTGTGTGGCTCCGCAGGTCCGGGCTGACGCCGCCGCCCAGATGGCCTCCAGGCTGACCCCGCTGACCCTCCTGCTGCTGTTGCTGCTGGCTGGGGTGAGTGGCCACTTCGAGGGGGCGGGGGGCTGAGGATTAACTGTTCTGGACCCGGAGAATGAGGAGAGCGCCTCTTGGGATCGGCAAGTGTGGTCCTTGCACCGGGGTTCGGAGAGAGCGAGGCAAGAGCCGGGTTCTAATCCCGGGCCGCTGCCGGACAGTTGGGTGGCCTTGAGCAAGTCCCTTCTCCGAGCCTACCTGTGCTGGTTTATAAAGTGGAGAATAGGAGAGAGCCAGGAGATGGACAGTATTTTGTGATCTAAGAGCAGGGGTTGCGGCCGAGCTGTGGGGTGGGGCCCTGGCTGCTGAGGCACAGGCCCTTCCCGAGCAGCGCCTGTCAAAACGCCAGGAGAGGCTGCCGACACCCCTGGGTCTGGGTGGGGGCCGATCGCGGTGAGAGGTCCCAGGGGCATGGGACTCAGGAGGAAGGTGGACGCCTGCTTTGGCCTGTCTGTTCAGGATCGTGTGCGGAAGTCGGCCCGGGTAGTGCCCTTAGAGAATCTGTAGGTGCTCCCATGATGAGCAAGGGATCTAGAATCAGAGTCAGATCATCAGCTTCGGTGAGACCCTGGGCTAGTTACTATCTCAGCATCGGTTTCTTTTATCAGTGAAATGGGATAATATGCTTTCTCAACCCAGAAACCATGACATTTGGAGCTGGATAATTCATTATGAGGAGCTATCCTGTGTATCGTAGGATGTTTGCCCTATCCTGGTTTCTACCCATTAGATGCCAGTAACATCTCTGCCCTACCCCCAACCCCCTTCCCTCCCCTAGGATAACCAAAAATGCCTCCAGACATTGCCAAAAGTCCTCGGGGATTAAAATTGTCTCTGACTGAGAGCCACTGGTCTATACTATTTCTTCCTCCTTCCTTCCTTCCTCCCATCCCCTTCTGACTCACTCCCCTTTCCTTCCTCCCTTCCTCCCTTCCTCCCTTCCTTCCTCCCTTCCTCCCTTCTTTCCTTCCTTCCTTCCTTCCTTCCTTCCTTCCTTCCTTCCTTCCTTCCTTCCTTCCTCCCTCCCAGAAGGCTGATGGTTTTCTATACCCACTAATGGCTTTGCAACCCACAATTGGAAAAACCACTGTTCTCGTGCAGAGGTCACAAGCTCAAATATCTCTCCTGGCTTGGCAGGTGAGCCAAGACAGACAGGTACTTAAAGAAATTGCAAGAACATAGGTAAATGGCAATGGACCCTCAGCCCCAAAGTTTGGGAAACAGCTGCCCTTATGGCAGTGATTCCTCAGCAATAACAGAGTCCCTGCTGGCTCCTTACCTCTGCCTCCACCCCCACTGGCTCCTGCCTTGCCCCTTCTCCGGAGGAACTAGTGGGTGGCAGCTTCAGGGCGGGTCCCTCACCCACCAGGCTTTCCCAGGAATCATTCTCTGGTACAGGACATTTTCCACATCCCCACCTTCCCTTCCTGCTTTGAGGGTTTGAGGGGACTGTGTTTCATGGTAGGAAAAATGAAACTCAGTATCTTGAACCACAGGTTAGAGCCTCCTCAAATCTGAATGTTACTAGCCCCAAGTCCACGGCAGAGAGCTGGCAAGAGGAAAGCGAAGGACAGATCTTGGAGGGAGAGATCACCACGGTTGAACACACCGTGGGCTCTTCCACCTTGTCGACAATCAACTCGACCATCGTAACAACAAATGCCACTCTTGGAGCCACCACTGAGCCCTTCATCTGGTCCACCGTTCCGCCCATCCTGCCCACTACTGGGCCCTTCTGCCCAGAGCCTGACACTTCCTGCTCTGACTTGGAGACTCCTTGGGCTGAGTCCAAGTTGAGGGAGGCTTTGATAGACTTCTCTGTGAAGCTCTACCATGCCTTCTCAGCGACGAAGAAGGCAGAGACCAACATAGCCTTTTCTCCATTCAGCATTGCCAGCCTCCTAACCCAGGTCCTGCTTGGTAAGAACCTAAGTTCTCTCCAAGTTGTATGTTGGACCCTCCCATGAGGGTCCCCAACCCAGATGCCTACAAAGCCATGCCTTGGGGAGAAGGCTATAAAACTGGGCTACGTTTGGGAGGAGGGTGAGCATTCATTTATTCCCTCATTTAACAGTGATTTAACGGGCACCATTGCTCACAAACCCCCACGGACTACACAGGAACATAGAAAACAGGGTCCTGGTCCCCAGCCATGTGTCAGGGTGAGGCAACAAGGAAGATGAAACCATAAGCGAAAGACAGAGGGTAGAATCCTGTAATGCTGCTTACTGGCTGTGTGATCTTGGCAGGTTACTCAACTTCTCTGAGGCTGAGTCCTCAGGTGTGAAATGGAGATGGTTGTACTTACTTCAAAAAAGAAAGTGGAGAGTTTAGTGCCTGGCTTAGAGGGAGGTCAAAAAAATGTTAATCCCCTGCCTTCCTGAGAGATGTCGTTAAGTCCCATGGGATAAACCTCTACCTACACTCTCCAGTTAGGACAACCAAAACTGCCAGATGTCCCCTGGGAGGCACATTTCAGTTGATTGGCTTTGGCAAATTTCTTTATTGCCCAGAATGTATGCCTTGAATCTTGTCTCCCTTCTCCACTTAACTCTGTGATGATCTTGAGTAGAGTAGATCACTCAATCTCTTAAGCTTCAGTTTGCTTGTCTGTAAATAGGGAGAGTAATCACCCTTCTGTGAAAGGGGTTATTGTGGAGATTCAGTGAGCTAATATGGGAGGATCACTTGTGATGCCTGGAACCAAGTGAGTGCTCCCGTAAATTTTGTCTATTGCTGCATGGTAGATGGGCACAATAAATATTTATTAATGAATAACTGAAAGGGTATTGAGCATCTATCTCCTTTTATGATCCTCTGATTTCTCCTCTTGATAGGGAGCTAGAGTCCCTGCCTGGACGGTAAACCTTTGTAAACCCTAACCAACTAAATCATCGTTCGTGTGGAACAGGCAATGATGGGACTGGGCTTTCCGTGATGTGTGGGGTTAAAATTAGGTAGGAAACAGAGAGGATTCAAAGCCCTGGAGAAATCTAAGTGATGATTCATAATTCCCCCACCCCTTTCGTTCTGACGTATGGATTGTCTTCGGACGCCCATCGTCCCAGCTCCGATGCTTTGTGATCCCCTCCATAGCCGCCACTCACCCGACCCATTCCAGCCTGCTCCCTCAGTCCTGGTCCTGCATGGCAGGTGTCACATCCTGTCCACCCCACCCCACCCCACCCCGCCCTGCCCCTGTAGTTTTTCTTCATTTCTGCCCTGTGTTGCAGGGGCTGGGAACAGCACCAAGAGAAACCTGGAGAGCCTCCTCTCCTACCCCGAGGACTTTGCCTGTGTCCACCAGGCCCTAAAGGCTTTCACGTCCAAAGGCTTCACCACAGTCTCTCAGATCTTCCACAGCCCAGGTGAGCGCCCTGGGAAAGGGCAACAGCTGCCCAGCAGGATTTTGGGAGGATTCTGAGGAGGACCCGACCCTGGGGAAAGAGGACAGAGGGGATGTTAGAGCATCAGGGATGGACAGCAGAGCACGTAAGGACCTCAGCAGGAATGTCCTTTGGCTCCAGGAGCTGGATGGTTCATCTGGTGAGACCTTGGGCAAGTCATTTCCATTCCTCAGCTCTGGTTAGAATTAAGAATGTCCCTCCTCATTCATTCATAGATAGAACCAGAGAGCTCAAGATAAACAATGTTCGTTAGCGTGGGTCAGGGGAATCTTGAGACTTCTAGCTTTTTGTACTTTCGTGTTCTGTGAATTTGTGGTCATTTACACATATTGCGTTATTAAGTACGTAATAGATTAATAAGTTTCCGAAATGACCTGATACAGTTATTTTCAAATTTTCTTCCCCAGAGCCCTGGGGCTCTCTGTTGAACTGCTTCAGGAGTCATGGTGGGAGTTGAGGGGGATCAGGGAGGCTGAGTGGGGTGCGGGGGTACGACTTCCTGTGGGAAGCAGATGGAACCAGGTGGGCTCTGAGCCCTCACCCAGCCTCAGCCAGAGCCCTTCTAGCCCTGGGCTTCAGATATGACTGTTTCAGGACAGTTCTGCTCCTTAAAAAGGTTTGAAAGCTACAGATCTAGTCTGCCCCCTTTCTTTATTTTATTTATTTTTTAAGGTTTTATTTATTTGTCAGAGAGAGAGAGTGCACACAAGCAGGAGGACCAGCAGGCTGAGGGAGAAGCAGGCTCCCTGCTGAGCAAGGAGCCCAACGTGGGACTTGATCCCAGGACCCTGGGATCATGAACTGAGTCGAAGGTAGACACTTAACGACTGAGCCACCCAGGCGTCCCTGCCCCCCTTTTTTAAAGGGAAAAATTTTTTTCTTTTTTTTTTTTTTTTTTTTTTTAACTCTAAAAGCAATATTCATTCATTGTAGAAAACAGAAAACGGATGCCTGGGTGGCTCAGTTGGTTAAGCGGCTGCCTTGAGCTCAGGTCATGATCCCAGGGTCCTGGGATCAAGTCCCACATCGGGCTCCTTGCTCCTCGGGGAGCCTACTTCTCCCTCTGCCTTCTGGTCCTCCTGCTTGTGCTCGCTCTGTCTCTGACAAATAAATAAATAAAACCTTTGGAGAACAAAAGCCAGGACGTCTTGCCACGCACTTCCACTGAGGCTGAGAAGCAGAGTGGGTTCCCTGCTGAATTAAGGGAAGAAACAAGGGAAAACACTGGCAGATGGAAGTTAGTATCTCAGAGAGTTATTTAGCCAAGCCACAGATGCATGGCCAGAAAAGGAAGCCAGGGCCTGGGAGGGGTCCTGCCTTAAGTCCAGGGCTTGCCCTCTGGGGGCCCCAGTTGCCGTATCTGTCAGAGGCGTGGGCTGGACCCCAGCTCCAACCTGCTGTGCTTGCTGCAGCAAGCTGAAAGCAATAGGAAACACGCTTCCTCCCAAAGCCTACTCTTAGAAGGGAGAGGATGTTCGGGGGACTCATGCCTCCCTCTCTCCACCTGCCCCCTCCCCCCAGACCTGGTCATAAGGGACAGCTTTGTGAATGCCTCTCAGAGCCTGTATGGCAGCAGCCCCAGAGTCCTGGGAAATGACAGTGGTGTCAATACGGAGCTCATCAATGCCTGGGTGGCAGAGAAGACCAACCACAAGATCACACAGCTGCTGGAAAGTCTGCCCTCTGACACCCGCCTTGTCCTCCTCAACGCCGTCTACCTGAGTGGTAAGGGAGCCCTGGACCCAGTGGTCTTTCCATCCCGGGTCCTTTCTCTCCTCCGGGCTTCAAAACCCACACAACCCCGAGTTCCACAACTGGGTCCCACTAAGCCCACCCCACCGCTTGCCAGTGCAGCTTTTCGTTCCTCTTCATCCTTTCTCACCTGCATGAGAGTAACCCCCCTTCCCCTCCCCGCTAGCCAAGTGGAAGACAACATTTGATCCGAAAAGAACCTCGATGGAGCCCTTTTACCTCAAGTCCTCTGTGATAAAAGCGTTGATGATGAACAGCAAGAAATACCCTGTGGCCCATTTCACTGACCCGACCTTGAAGGCCAAGGTATGTACTTGGCCCTTCCCACTCTTGTTTCAGAGCCTCTGGCGGGTCCTGATGTCTTTCCTGCTGTGGCCCCATCAATTTGGGGGTATGCCCTTATGAATTCATCATTTCCACTCCTTCCATCTCTATTTCTACCCTATCTCTTCTGCTTCTCCCCTCTCTAGCTTGGCCGAGGCAGGCATTGTTTATTTTAGGCTGGAAAGCCGGATTCTAAAGTTTCTTCATCTCAACTGCGTCAAATGGCAAAAAGTGAGTCTGTTCATCGGTGTCTCTTTCCTGTCTAACCCACCAGGAGCTCCTGGTGGCTTAGTAAGTCCTGTGTGTATGTGTGTGCCCACGAACAGCATGTGTACATAGGTGTACACGTGTCTGGGTAGTCTGTGTGTGCATGGACGTGGTAGGTGTAGACATGTATGTGTGCATGTGGTAGGTGTAGACGTGTGTGCATGGATGTGGTAGGTGTAGACGTGTGTGCGTGTATGTGGTAGGTGTAGACCCATGTGTGTGCATGTGGGTAGGTGTAGACGCGTGTGCATGGATGTGGGAGGTGTAGACGCGTGTGCATGGATGTGGTAGGTGTAGACAGGTGTGCATGTGGTAAATGGCTTACCCACGTTCCTTCGCAGAAATTGAACAGTAGAATTTCAACGGATGGGGAGGGAGGGAAGATTGACTGTGGAGCCCAGAAGATTCTAATTATTTCTAGATATATCTAGATACTTTTGCCTTGTTAGGACAGCAAGACACAGATTTGGGAGATAGAAAACAATGGGAGAATACCCAGTGATTTAGTGCCAGGCTTGTTCAACCATGGGAGGGAGATTTCCCTAACTTTTCCCTCTGCCTGGACCCTTTCTCACTCAGATTTTCACATAACCTGTTCTTTCTGTGCACCTGGGTGTCAGGTCAAAGGTCACCTTGATGGCGAGAACTTCCCCCTTCTTAAAGTAGCTCCCTCCTCACCCTGAAACATTGCCCTGGTTGATTATATTCATGGTTCTTTTCATTATCAGAAATTAGGTTGTTTATTTGCTTATTTTATTACAATATTCTTTGTCTCCCTGAAATATTGTCTCTCCCCTCGGGAACAGAAACCTTACCTGCCTTGTTTCCTATCCCCAGGGCCTAGAACAATGCCACATATAATAAGTGCTCATTATAGGTTTGCTGAATAAATGAATGAAATCACTGGAGGGTGGTAAAGGGTACAACCCACTTAGGGGTGTCCAGGAAGGCTTCAGAGAAGAGGTTACCTCTGACCATTCTTAACCCTTCATGCACCTTTCCACCCACCCATCTATGCCTATCCAATATAGTTGACCACTCATAACTAACAAAACCAGATGGCGTGGGTAAGTTTAATATTTGATTTTCTTTTTAAGCATGTCAGCTACCCACCAGAGCTGAATTACAACCCTGCTTGGCCATATCTTCCAAGCACCGAAAGGCCACTATGAAATAAAAATTAAATTCGAAGGGTAAATCAGCTTTCCACCAAAATCTTAATATCCTTCTCACATTTAATTATCCTACACCTTTTTGCTTCAAAGCATAAAACTAGTATGTCTGATTCTCTTAAAAATTATAAGCACTATTTTGAATAACAGACACACAGATTACCCTCAATTCACCCTGATGTTAATACTACGGAGTTGCAGTGCCTGGGTGGCTCAGTTACTCATCTGCCTTCAGCTTAGGTTGTGATCCCAGGGTCCTGGGATTGAGCCCTGTGTTGGGTTCCCAGCTCGGCAGGGAGTCTGCCTCTCCCTCTCCCTCTGCCCCTCCCTCTGCTCACGCTCTCGTGCTCTCCCTCTCTCTCTCAAAAAGGGAATAAAAAAAATACTACGGAGTTGGTTTACTTTGTCATACCCATACTTAATTCTAAATCTTTCTGGGACTTAAGAGCATTTACCCAACTGAGGAGGTTAGATTTACCAACTCCAGTATGCTAGGGTTTACTGGCTGGAAAAGTCAAGACCACAGCATGGTAATCTTTTGGTGAGAGATTCAAGGTCTGTACACAGGACCTATTGGCACTATTGACATTTTGGGTTAGATAATTCTTTGTTAGGAGGATGATCCTGGGCATTGGGTAGGATTTAGCATCATGCCTGTCTTCTATCCACTAGATACCAGCAGCCCTGTGAGTCCCCTCTCCTCCAGTTTGACAACCAAAATGTCTCTAGACATTGTCAAGGGCCCACTGGGGGCAAATTCACCCGGGGTTGAGAACCCCTATATATTAGACCTATGGGTCCCATACCTGTGTCGTACTTTTGTCTGATCACCAGTTGGAAGTCCCTTTAATGGCAAGCTTGAAAGGTAGGCTAGGATTGGCTTGTCCACAGTCTCAAATGCCATACTGAGAGATTTATACTTAATCTTGCAGGCTGTAAAGAGCCAGCAAAAGTCTTTAAAAGGACCAGGGTGCCTGGCTGGCTTGGTTGGTAGACCACGTGATCCTTGATCTTGGCATTGTGGGTTCGAACTCCACATTGGGTGTAGAGATTACTTAAAAATAAAATCTTTTTTTTTTTTTAAGATTTTATTTATTTATTTGAGAGAGAGAGAGCACACAAGTTGGGAGAAGGGCAGAGGGAGAGGGAGAAGCAGGCTGTCCGCTGAGCAGGGAGCCCGATGCAGGGCTCCATCCCAGGACTCTGGGATCATGACCTGAGCCAAAGGCAGACGCTCAACCGACTGAGCCACCCAGGTGCCCCTGCATGTTACATATTTTATGCACAGCACACTGGAACGGGAAGGAACAAGGCTCAGAGAGATCAAATCACTTGCCTATATTCCATAGCTAGTCAGCCGTAGCGTCAGGGTGTAGTCCTCAGCCTCTGTGATCAGAAAGCCATACTTGTTCCTCTATATCTCACGTGCATGGAGTTAGTCCAACACTGTTCACCCAGCCGGCATCACCATTTTGTCACCAAGCCTGGGAGCCCAGGTCCAGCTGCGGCTTGTTGCAATAGCACAGATGGTGGCAGCAGACTGAGGATAAGCCTTGGGACGTAGGGGGTGGGATCCAGGAGAGCTGGGGTAGGAAGACGGATAAGGTGCATCTCTTGTTCTCCAGGTGGGGCAGCTGCAGCTCTCCCACAACCTGAGCTTGGTGATCCTGGTGCCCCAGAGCACAAAGCACCATCTTGAAGACCTGGAGAAGGCTCTCAACCCCACTGTCTTCAAGGCCATCATGAAGAAGCTGGAGATGAGCAAGTTCCAGCCCACCCTCCTGACGCTGCCCCGCATCAAAGTGAAGAGCAACCAGGACATGCTGATGATCATGGAGAAACTGAGTGAGCCCCTGGCAGCTCAGGATTGCTCCTAGGCCACTGGGTGGGGTGGGGGTGTCCTTAAAAGTGTGGTTTAGCATTCTCTAGAGTATTTTTTTTATAGGGTTATTGGAGCTTAGGTTTTTTTTAAGACTATTTATTTATTTGCCAGAGAGAGAGTTGAGAGAGAGAAAGAGAGAGCACAAGCAGGGGGAGCGGCAGGCAGAGGGAGAGGGAGAAGCAGGCTCCCCGCTCAGCAGGGAGCCCGATGCGGGACTTGATCTCAGGACCCTGGGATCATGACCCGAGCCCAAGGCAGTCGCTTAACCGACTGAGCCACCCAAGCGCCCCTCTCTAGAGTATTTTAGACACCCATAATATCAGGTCATTCCTCAGTCCTGTGAGTTAGAGGGGCAGATGCTATTATCCCTTTGGATCATTGAGGAAAGTGAGACTCGAAGTTTACCAGACTTACCCAAGGTCCCTTGAGCTAGTTAGAAGTGAGCAAGAACACCAGCCCAGGTCTCCAGCTTGACTACTTCCACTGTGGTTCACTGTGACGAAGACACTGGGACAGGTGGCCAGGATGGGTCATAGACGCTCCTTCCCTGGGGACCTTTCATAACACTCAACCACCCCATGGATTATGCAAGAAGCTATCTGGATAATACAGTCTGGGCCCTTCTGAGTTTGGAGGAGGCAACACTCTATTACCTAACCTTTGGCCTCACTTCCTGATCTTTGACCTCACGTCCAGATATACCACTTCATTTTCTGTTATAAAACTTGACACTCTAATGAGGTGAACTTGTTTCCTAGTATATGACATTACACCCTTGTATATGACCTCATTTGATAACACATGACCTCTTTCTTTTTTTTTTTTAAAAGATTGTATTTATTTATTTATTTGAGAGAGAGAATGAGAGAGACAGAGAGCATGAGAGGAGGGAGGGTCAGAGGGAGAACAGACTCCCCGCTGAGCGGGAAGCCCGATGCGGGACTCGATCCCGGGACTCCAGGATCACGACCTGAGCCGAAGGCAGTCGCTTAACCAACTGAGCCACCCAGGTGCCCAACACATGACCTCTTTCTGATGTATTACCTCACTTCTAAGGTCCTTGGAAACAAGGACATCATTTTTCAGGGTTCTTTGGGGGGTGGGGCAAGGCCTCTCACCTCTTCAGAGAAGGTGGTGGTTGGAGTGAAGATGGGCTCACTGATGGAGGATTCCATGAACTGTACCAGAAGGCACAATATATAATGTAACAAGCAAGAGAGGAGGACAAAGAGAATATTGGGACTTGGGACCAACCCGGAAAATTTAGGACAAATGTCTCCAGTAGCTGAGGCTTTCATGCTGGTCTTTCTTTTTCTTTTCTTTTCTTTTTTTTTTTTTTTTTAAGTAATCTCTACACCCAGTGTGGGGCTCGAACTCATGACCCTGAGATCAAGAGTCGCACACTCCACTGACTGAGCCAGGCAGGCGCCCCTCCTGCTCCTCTTTGACTCTTTGTTTTTGTCTGGTTATGCTCTAGAATTCTTTGACTTTTTCTATGACCTCAACCTGTGCGGGCTGACCGAGGACATGGATCTTCAGGTTTCTGCGATGCAGCACCAGACCATGCTGGAGCTGACGGAGTCTGGGGTGGAGGCGGCGGCGGCCTCGGCCATCTCCGTGGCCCGCAATTTGCTGCTCTTCGAAGTGCATCAGCCCTTCCTCTTCCTGCTCTGGGACCAGCGGCACAGGCTCCCTGTCTTCATGGGGCGGGTGTATGACCCCCGGGTCTGAGACCCACAGGGCACCAGGCTAAGGCAAGCCGTCCCCCTCAAGCCATGCTCTTCCAGTGGCAGCCCTGCCTGGACTTGCCCCCCAGCCACCTCCTGCCTCTGGGGCGCCCTGCTCTCCATGTGAAGGGCTCCCTCGGGGTCTGGTGAAGGGACCTACTTCTTCCCTGTGGCTCCCCAAAGCACTTTTTACAGCTTCCTCTGGTTCATGTTCACCAGACTCTACAAATAAAACCCAGCAGACCATGACTTCCTCTCTTACTTACCTTTCCATTTTAGAGGACAAGGGCAACCATGACCCCTGTATCAGCTAGTATTGCCGTGTAACAAGTCACTCTAAACTTAGTGGCTTAAAATTCGCTATTTCATGTAAGTCTTGGGATTGGCTGAATGGTCTCTCTGATCTGGTTCGACCCGGCTGACATTCCCTGGACTTGCTCATGCAACTGTAATAGTTGGGGGATGACTGATCTAGAATGGCCTCAACTGCATATCTCCTGCATCCTTCCATCAGGCTACCCTGCAATGGCAGAGTTCCAAGAAAGGCCTCAGAATGGAGCTGTCTTTTTTTTTTTTAAAGATTTTATTTATTTATTTATTTATTTATTTGACAGACAGAGAGCACAAGCAGAGGGGTAGGCAGGCAGAGGGAGAGGGAGAAGCAGGCTCCCTGCCCAGTAGGGAGGCCTATGCCAGGCTTGATCCCAGGACCCCGGGATCATGACCCAAGCTGAAGGCAGACACTCAGCTGACTAAGCCCCCCGGATGCCTCAGAAAGGAGCAGTGTTTTCCACACCTTTGCTTGCATCAAGTGGATACCATTGTCCCAGCAGCCAGAGCAAGTCCCTTGGCTGGACCTAAAGTTAGAAGGGAAAGGCACTACAAAGTTACAGATGAGGTCATTAATGGGGGGCTATTTGTGCCCTGCATTTTTTTTTTTTTTTTAAAGAGAGAAAGCTTGTGCACTTGCATGCATGCATGCATGTGAGTTGGGGAGGGGCAGGGGCAGAAGGAGAGAGGATTTTTTTTTTATTTTTTATTTATTTTTTTTAATTTTATTTATTTATTTGAGAGAGAGAGAGAGAGAGAGAGAGAGAATGAGAGATAGAGAGCACGAGAGGGAAGAGGGTCAGAGGGAGAAGCAGACTCCCCACTGAGCGGGGAGCCCGATGCGGGACTCGATCCCGGGACTCCAGGATCATGACCTGAGCCGAAGGCAGTCGCCTAACCAACTGAGCCACCCAGGCGCCCGAGAGGATTTTTTTTTTAAAGCATTTTTTTTTAAGATTTTATTTATTCATTTGAGGTACAGAGCGAGAGAGAGAGAGCATGAGGAGGGGGAGAAGCAGAGGGAGAGGGAGAAGCAGGCTCCTTGCTGAGCCAGGAGCCCGATGTGGGGCTTGATTCCAGGACCCTGGGATCATGACCTGAGCTGAAGGCAGACACTTAACCGTCTGGGCCACCCAGGCGCCCCGGGAGAGAGAGAATCTTAAGCTGTCTCCATGCCCAGCACAGAGCCTGATGCAGGGCTCAGTCTCACCACCCTGGGATCATGATCTGAGCCAAAACCCAAAGTCAGACGCTTAACTGAGCAACGCAGGCGCCCTGGGGCCCTGCATTTATCGCAGTTCTCCGCCCCCCCCCCCCCCCCGCCCCGTGTCCCTTATCTGCAACAACTATGACACTAAGCAGTCATTAACGTTGTTGGGAACTTAACTTGGGCAGCCTGCCACGAGCCTTGCAGGCCTTTGCTCCTCACTACAACGTCATATGGACAACTCGGCAAAGGGAAGTCTTGCTCAAAATCACGCAGTTGGGAAATGGCAGAACTGGGATGTGAAAGCGTGGCTTTGACTCTGAAGTTCAGAGCCACTCTCTTCTAACTCTCTGACCTTCTGTCTGGAAAACCTGACTTTTCTTAAATATCTGATTTGTTCACCGAGTGCCTAGGATTGCGTTCAGGCACGATGCTAAGCAGCAAAAGTGTGAAGATGACTTAACCCTCCTGCCTGCCTTCAAAACCTCCAGCTTGATGGCACAAATGGGAAGATAGATTTTATTTTTTTAGTATTTTTTGAAGTTTTATTTGTTTTAGTAATCTCTACACCCAACACGGAGCTCGAACACACAATCTTGAGACCAACAGTCGCACACTCTTCCCATGGAGCCAGCCAGGCGCCCCCCGAGTGTTCTTTTCAGCTCTGAAGATGTCTCAATGTGTTCTTCTCATTTCTAGCTTCTGCCCTTCGACTCACCGACGGTCCCTCCAACTTTTAGCCCTTCTACCTCCCTCTCTCCCCTTCTCCCCCTTCTCATCCCATTTTGATCTCGGTCCCCTGTCCCTATTCCCCCGCCCAGGGTGTCTGCACCAGCCCTCTTCCCCTCCTGCTGTTACAGTGTTGTCAAGCCAAGCATGAGCCCCAATTTCTGGATGTCGCCTGCTCCACAGAGCTTCATCAGGCATGTGCCCTACAGGAAGATTTGATGTCCCCGCAGGGTCTGAACTTGGGTTAAGCTAGCCCTGCCTGAGCTGTTTCTGGAGGGTGTGTGATTTCCTAAGACCATCAGAGCCACCAGAATGTGTGCTCACATCACCGCTGCCTCCTGCTAGGGACTCAAGCTGCCTGTAGAATCTGGCTTCCCCATCCTCCTCTCAAGGAATACCCTGGTGACAAGGAGAAACTGAGGCACAGGCAGGGTGGTAGTGCAAAAACTCAGCTAGCTGGGGCCTGCAGCCAGGCTCACCCGCTCTCACCCTTCAGGCTGGTTCCCCTTGCTATGGCCTGGGGCGGATGTAGCGTGAGGTGATTTGTATGTGAGGGGGTGTTGAAAGTAAAGGCACCTCCTAAATTCAGGAAGATTCCTCCCTCCTTGGGGTGATCTTGACTTGAAGATGGTGCTTAGGAGCGCCTGGGTGGCTCAGTTGTTAAGCGTCTATCTTCGGCTCAGGTCATGATCCCAGGGTCCTGGGATCGAGCCCCACATCGGGCTCCCTGCTCAGTGGGAAGCCCGCTTCTCCCTCTCCCACTCCCCCTGCTTGTGTTCCCTCTCTCGCTGTGTCTCTCTCTGTCAAATAAATAAATAAAATCTTAAAAAAAAGAAGAAGAAGAAGATGGGACTCAGTGCCCACCTGAGATACGGACAAGCAGATTCGGGAGTTGGAAAGTGATTCTGACCCACAGGCACAGACCTTTGCCAATTTTTTGGACCTTCCCCACCATGCTGAGAGCCAGGTATCATTCCTGTTTGTGAGATAAGGAAGCTAAAACTCAGAAAGATTAAATAACTATCCAAAGGTCAGTCAGCTGTTAATTGATCCCACGTTCTCTGAATTAAAATTCAGTAGGTAGCTTATTTGACCAGGCTTCCTTCTTTTCTTCCCAAACTAGACTTTAAATCAGATTTCTTTTCTTTTTTTTTTAAAGATTTTTAGAATTTTTAAGTAATCTCTATATCCAACGTGGGGCTCGAACCCGCAACCCTCAAGGTCGAGAGTCACAAGTTCTATCAACCGAGCCAGCCAGGTGCCCCTTGATCTATATTTTCTTTTCCTTTTTTAAAAAAGATTCATTTATTTATTTTATTTATTTTTTAAATTTTATTTGTTTATTTGACAGAGAGAGAGAGAGCGAGAAAGGGAACACAAGCAGGGGGAGTGGGAGAGGGAGAAGCAGGCTTCCCGCCGAACAGGGAGCCCGACGCAGGGCTTGATCCCAGGACCCTGGGATCATGACCTGAGCTGAAGGCAGACACTTAATGACTGAGCCACCCAGGCGCACCTCATTTATTTATTCTAGAGATAAAAAGCATGTGTGTGTGCGCACACCACACACACACACACACACACACACACACACACACACACACACGCAGGTGGGGGGAGGGGCAGAGGGAAAGAACCTCAAGCAGACTCCCCACTGAATGCAGAGCCCAATGCGGGGCTCAATCCCATGACCCATGAGATCATGACCTGAGCCAAAACCAAGAGTCCAATGCTCTACCGACTGAGCCACCCAGGCACCCCCTGATCTGTATTTTCTCATGCTCTGCACCATGTGTCCCCATGAAACCTATTAAAGCGCCTTACCCTAAAACATACACACACACACACACACACACACACAAATAAGCAAAAGAAACAATTGAATGACTGAATGAATGAATCCCCACATCCTGGTAGCAAGAAAAGAGTAGAAAATCTAAATTTGGAAGTGGAGAGAATTGAAATATTTCTGTTCTGAGGCTTTTCTTATAAAAGAGCATGTGTCAGTTTTTTAAGGTTTGTTTATTTTTTTTTCAAAGATGTTATTTATTTGACACAGAGAGAGAGCACAAGTGGGGGTAGCAGCAGAGGGAGAGAGTGAAGCAGACTCCCCACCCAGCAGGGAGCCCCATGCGGGGTTTGATCCCAGGATCCTGGGATCATGACCCAAGCCAAAGGCAGACGCTTAACCACCTGAGCCACCCACGTGCCCCAAAGTTTTGTTTGTTTAAAATGATACACATTTATAAGTCATTGAGTCAGTGTGGGCCCTACAGTTTTAAGGTGGCCTTGGTTATGTGCCTACTGCAGTCAGCTGGGGACTTAGCTGGAAGGTCCGATGATGCTTAGCTTTGCTGAGCTCATAGAGGCTCTTTCACGTGTCTTGAATCTTGGCTGAGATGGATCCGCTGACCAGCTCTGCTCCATGAGGACTCTCATCTATCAGGAGGCTAGTCTGCACTTACTCGTGGAGGCTGTAGGGGTCTAAGCGTGTGAGCAGAGGCACACAAGTTCTCTTGAGTCGGAAGCTAGGAAGTAATACAACATCACACCTGCCTCGTTGGAGATCAGCTCAGAATCAAAGTGTAGGGAAAAAGTCTCCACTTCCGGGAAGACCTGCAAAGTCACTCTGCGAAGACCATGGATATAAGAAAGCATGAATCACTGTGGCCGTTTTCCCAATCTACAGTAGTGGTCTTACATATTTGGAGAGAAACTATTAGCAACTTTCCCAAGCAACTTGCTGCTCTGAGATTTTCCTTAAAGAATCAAGGACTTTTTGTCTATATCATTATAATTTCAGAAATGATTTATTATGTGAAGTTTCAAGGTGCTTACATATAGTTTTCCTCTTGCTGCCCTCAGTATGGCATAGTCAACAAGTTCTGGCCCCTGCACTTACACATGTCACTTGAGAAAGACAGACAGAAGGTCATAAACACATAGTCATACACACATTTGGGACCCCCACGTTCACCCTGCCCTGCTGGCCTATTGTATAGACAAAGTTCTGCATGTCAGCCCACCTAGTTCCAAAGACCTGCTTCTTTTCCCAATTACACAACCCTCCTCCACACATGGGTTTGATTGAAGACAGTCTAAGAAAGGACCCTGAAAGTGTGATTAGGGTTTCATTGCAGTTAGCCCTTGTCACCACATGGTGGCGCTGTTGAAACTTTGTCCTGCATAGCCTTTTGGACACCGATTTCCTGCGAGGTTCCGGATGCTTTCACAGCCAACGTGGGGATTTAAATTTCCATTGTAAAGTATACGGTTTATACTCCTTCAGCCGTTATTTCCCAAAGATCAATACCCTCAGGTTTTGCCTGGATTCCAGAACACCTCCGACCTGAGCCACATGCTGAGTCCAGACCAGCCCAGTCCCTGCAAACCCTCAGGACCCGCTTGATAACCCCAGCAGCAACAAACACGGGCACCATATTAAGAATTCTTCATGGATTACATAATTTCGTTTAAGGAGAGCTCACACCTTATGGAAAGGGCATGCTACTGAAGACGTCGGATAGTTCAAGACTTAAGTAATTTGACACTGTCTTTTCCAGAAGAATCATTATAAAACGGTGGGGAGAGGAATCTTCAACCACTGCAGAATATTTGTGCCTTTGTGCTATTTTTTATTTACTAAACACTAAAATCTCTAATATTTCATGGCGCAGGGACTCCTAAATTAACTGCTTGGCATGTCACGACAGTTCTTGGGGCTTTTTCATAGTGTTTTATCTAACTTCCATTACAAAGTTATTGATTTTGGACTGTGTCTTTTTGGCACTCATGCCGGCACTTAATGAGCTCTGAGAAAATATCATTCTAGGATGCAGAAAATATTTTAAATGATAATGCTGAATATGAAACAACAGCACATTAATCTTTAGCATCCACTCTCAGAGTTATGACGTATGTACATAAACAATGGCTCGGTTCAACAATTCAAAACGAACATTCATAGCCGTTATTTACTTTTGCCAGCTCAAGGGACATTGCCACGTGGCAATGATTGTGAACGCAGTGCACAGGCCCTCTTGACTCACCAATTTTGAAATCATGTAACCTTGGTGATTTTTTCTAAATTTAAGGAGATTTGGGGGCACCTGGCTGGCTCAGTCGGTACAGCATGTGACTCTTGATCTCAGGGTTGTGAGTTTGAGCCTCATGTTGGGTGTAGAGATTACTTAAAAATAAAATCTTAAAAAAAAAAAGAATTTAGGGGGATTTGCAATTTTTCACATTTGCTTAACTCAAATTCACATAATAGCACCACACCCATTATATCCCCTTTTTGTAGATGAAGAATGAAGTCTTAGATAGAAAGCAGCTAATCTCATATGTGGAATTTAAGAAACAAAACAGAGGATCAAAGGGGGAGGGAGGGAAAAATAAAACAAGATGAAGTCAGAGAGGGAGACAAACCATAAGAGATTTTTAACTCTAGGAAACAAACTGAGGGTTGCTGGAGGGGAGGGGAGGGGGAGTGAGGGGGTGGCGTAACTGGGTGATGGGCATTAAGGAGGGCATGCGATGTAATGAGCACTGGGTGTTATATAAGACTGATGAAGCACTGACCTCTACCTCTGGAACTCATAATATACTATATATTATTTAATTGAATTGAAATTAAAAAAAAAAAGGCGTTAATCTACAAAGGGGCACCTGGCTGGCTTAGTTGGAAGAACAAGTGTCTCTTGATCTTGGGGTGGTGAGTTCAAGCCCCATGTTGGGTGTAGAGATTACTTAAAAATGAAACCTTTAAAAATTAAAAAAAAAATTAGGGGGATTTGCAGTTTTTCAAATTTGCTCAACTCAAATTTACATAATATATAAAGCACCACTCCCATTCTATCTCCTTTTTGGAGATGAAAAATGAGGTCTTAGAAAGCAGTTAATCTACAAAGAGGCACCTGACTGGCTTATTTGGAAGAGCAGGTGGCTCTTGATCTCGGGGTGGTGCATTTGAGCCCCACATTGGGTGTAGAGATTACTAAAAATATAGTAATAAACTTAAAAAAAAGAAAGCCATTAATCTACTCCTTTAAGGCCTCATGGTTGATGAATGACAGAGTGGGGAGTAGACCCCAGTGCTTAGTAACATAGGTGCCCTTTCTCTCGAGGTAATTTCATTTTATTTATTTTATGTATTTATTTAGTTTTATTAAAGATTTCATTTTATTTTTTTTAAGTAGGCTCCACGCCCAATGTGGGGATTGAACTAACGACCCTGAGATCAAGAGTCGTGTGCTCCATGGACTGAACCAGCCAGGTTCCCCCGCCCCCCCAAGATGGTTTCATCTTTGAGAACTTACTGATATTCCTTGCCCTAAGCCTTGGTTGAAATTCCACTCATACATCCCAAAAGCTTTCTGCAGTTTTGAATCTTAGAAAGAAATGTTAGGGAAATATGAATCCCCTTATTCCAGAAAAACCCTTATACAAGTTGGAACACTTCCTCCCTCCTGCCTACTGAGGCTACTCAGGGAGGGGCAGCCTGTATAGAGAGGCATGGATGCTTCTGGTATTTCTTCCTTCAGGACAGGGGCTGCCTACCATCTGGTTAACTAAGAGGGGCCAGTCAAGTGACTTCTTGAAATAGAAAGTCAGCTTCAAGTGACCGAGACAAAAGACTAGCATTTTACAAATTCCTCTCATTGCATTTTTTGTTTTGTTTTGTTTTCAAATGACCCTTTATTGAAATATTTTCCTTTGCAGTTCTTAACTAGCAGGGCATTCCACTGCACCACGATCGATGTCATCTAAGATGTTACGAGGGCGGTGGCCATCAGCATTGCAGCCCACAGACTGCGCAGTCCCCAAGATCTCTTTAATGGTTCCAGAGAGTTCTCAGGCTAAAGATTGGTGCCGCATTTGTCAGGCAATGTTGACAATCTCATCAAAAGTGATATTTCCACTGTGCTTCATGTTTGTCTGCTTCTTTCTGTCTCTTGGCGGTTCCTTGAGGGCTCTGATAATCAGGGCAGAGGCAGAAGGTACCACTTCAATCTGAGCCTGTCTGTTCTGAACGATCAGCATCACTGTCATCCACAAACCCTTCCAATCTCCAGTCACCCGTTGCCTTGGCGATGTCATCACCAATCTCTCTTGGAGACAGACCCAGGGGGCTGATCTACCAGGCTAGGGCAGACCCGGAACTAACTTCCTCACCCGTGCACCTCAGGTATACAACTTTGATCTTGTTGGGGTCCAACTTAGGCAGCAGGGTGGAGGTGGCTGGTGTCGGGTGAACCCGGATTCGTGATGACAGAAGACAGTTGCACCTTCGCCTCCTCCCAGCCGAAAGCCGAAAGTTCCTTGCATATTTAATCCTGCTGTTGATGAGCAACTTAGCACACGTGCACACTCAGAGACATGTAAGTACACACATACTTTTGTTCATATGTGTATGTACACATAGGCTGATACAAGAGTCACGGATACGCACATACACTCACATTCACTCATGTGTACAAAAGCACGTGCACACCAGCCTCTGGGAGGGTGTGCCAGAGTGTCAGGGCAAACTTTACATGCAGTCCAACCCAGCCCCAATCCCGGAGGAGGGCCTCCTGGACATGGAGGAGCAGGGAACATTCCCCCACGGTGAGAATTTCAGAGCCAGTCAGCACTAATTACAAAGCATGGAGTAGGCTCATCCATCATCCCGGAGCGACAGGCTGGCCGCTGCGCAGCCGCCTCCCGGGCCCCTCCCCCACTGCACTCCATTTCTCCTTGAGGGACCGCAGAATGTCTCCCCCGAGGACCAAGCGTGGTAGCCTCGGTCTTGTCCAAAATCATAACTAGGGGCATGCCCTGGCTCTGCTGCTAGCTCGCACCTCTTCTCTCTGCTCTCTGGGGGAGCTCCTGGGACACTGCCCCAGTCCCCTTCCATGCATTACCCCCTTCCAAATGCGTCGTACCATGTGCTCCTCACTGGGCTTCGTTTTCAGTATTTCGCTGAAACTTTGCAATAATCCTGCGACTTGATATTGTTTCGCCAGGTTTACAAATGCAGAAAAGGAACCTGTGACGAAATCATTTGCTCGGGGTCACCTAGCTAGGAGGGCTAGCAAAGGTGTTCAAACCAGATTTGGCTACTTGCATATCCCAGGATCTCAGTGCCCCCTCCACTGCCCCCCACCTCCCTGCAGCTGCTTATTGCTGACATTTCCTCTTGGAAGACCTACCGGGCACTTCTTCCTCATCTTCTCTCCTAAATCAGCTAAAGAGCCAAAGTCTGACGGAGTCCCACAAGTTGGGAGGCCAAATACCAGCCTCAAGGGCCAAGGTGAGGGGCTGAGCGGAAGATGCCTGGCAACTGAGCCAGTCAGCATGAGATGGGCAAGGTTCTAGCGGTGACTCCACTGCAGGCCAGGCTGGTGTGGTCGCACTGGCGGGACTCGGCTGGCTTCTGGACATGGTGTCAGAGCCAGCCTGTCAGCCCTGGATCCCCAACCCCCCGGCCGTCTAGCTCTGCTTCCTGGGGACTGAGTGTGCTGGAGCTGTCTCTGGGGCCAGAGCAGTGTGGGCCTCCCTGGAAAAATCTGCTCCCCTGCTGAAATAATTTTGAAAGCCTCCTTGAAGGCAGAGACCATGTCTTTTTGTCATTATCCCCGGCTTCAAGCATGGAGCCCAGCACCTCCGGAGCGGGTACTCAGTGCGTATCAGCTACAACAAAACCAAGCACAACGACAATAAGTGCCTTTCAGAACCTTGTCCACTTACTGAAATGCTGCCATTCTTCTGAGTCCAGGGCAAACCCCCATCCCCCAGCAGGGTGCTCTGCTCTTCCCAGCCAATGGCTCTCCCCCTCCTCCAAACACGGTGCTAAGCATCCATTGCTTTGTATAATCTGTCACATGGCCGTGAGTGTTTGCCTTTTCACGCCAGCTACTAGGAAGCTCCTCGGGAACCTGACTTACATTGTTGTACCCTGGCACCTTCTGTGCCTATAAATGTGCAGCAAATGCTTTTGATTCCAAGTGTACAACATCCAGGGATGCCTGGCTGCCTCAGTCCGTAGAGCGTGAGATTCTTGCCGCGGGGTCCTGAGTTCAAACCCCACATCAGGTGGGTGTAGAGCTTACTTCATTAAAAAAAAAAAAAATGGTTGTTTTTTTTTTGTTTTTTTGTTTGTTTGCTTGCTTTTAAACCCACAAAGTGTACAATGTCCATATTTGGGTAAAGATTTTACTTTATAATGATGACATTGATGTTATTCTTAGTTAATGTATCTCCTCAGGAAACCACTAGAGGAAGGAATACCAAAGCACAGCTCCTTGTGGTTATTATCAGCCAGAATTTTGCCTTCCAAGTTATCTCTCAACCAGGGAATTACACGTTTGTGTTTGGGTGGTCTTTCTTCCTCACTGCTGCCCATCCCCTGCCCCCACCCTTGATCCCTGGGGTCAGGATTTAGGACTCCATGGATGGGCTGCTTCAGTCAGAACTGGGGGGGGAGGGGGGATGGTTCTGTACCCGTCATGGAAGTAAACATCTGGAGTCTGGAATTTTAGCTGTAGGATTAAACACTGTGACAGCCTGGCAGATAGATCGTCTTTCCTTATCTAGTCAAATGGGCCACCTAAAGAGAATCTGTACTCTGTTATTGTTCTGGGGGGGAGGGGTCTTTTCCTTTTCCCTCTAACTGATATGTAGTATCTATAGAATTCTCATGCCCAAACACCTGAGATGTGTAACCTAACAAGTATTTACATGCAGAAAAAGCAAATAACCATGAAGCTGACCCAAAGGAGAGAACCAGTTTCTGATACTAACTAGTTCTGGATAGGAAACACCATTCTTTTTTTTTTAATTCTTTTTTATTTTCAGAAACACCATTCTTCCAGCATCATTTACAATAGCTAAGAGGTGGAATTAACCTAAATGTCCATTGGATGAAGAATGTGTGGATAGGGGCGCCTGGGTGGCTTCAGTCAATTAAGTGTCTGCTCAGGTCATGATCTCAGGGTCCTGGGATCGAGTCCTGCATTGGGCTCCTTGTTCGGTGGGGAGCCTGCTTCTCCTCCCTCTGCCTCTGCCGCTCCCCTTGCTTGTGCGTGCTCTCTCTCTCTGACAAATAAGTAAAATCTTTTTTTTTTTTAGATTTTATTTATTTATTTGACAGAGAGAGACACAGCGAGAGAGGGAACACCAGCTGGGGCAGAGGGAGAAGCAGGCTTCCCACCGAACAGGGAGCCAGGCACGGGGCTCGATCCCAGGACCCTGGGATCATGACCTGAGCTGAAAGCAGACACTTAACAACTGAGCCACCCAGGCGCCCCTAAATAAGTAAAATCTTAAAAAAAAAAAAAAAGAATGTGTGGATAAAGAACATGTGGGGTATACATCCAATAGTATATTATTCAGCCTTCAAAAGGAAGGAAATCCTGCCGAATGCTACTACATGAACTTGTACTTCGGGACATTATGCTAACTGAAAGAAGCAGGTGACAAAAAGACAAATACTGCATGGTTCTACATATGAGTTATGTAAAGCCGTCATGCTCTTAGGCACAGAAAGTAGAATGCTGGTTGCCAGGGGTGGTAGGAGGAGGCGGGAGGGGGGCGGCTCTCGTTCAGTGGATGCAGTTTCAGTTTTGCAAGATAAAAGGTTTTAGAGATCATTGCATGAGAGTGTACATATATTAACAGTCCTGTTCTGTACACTAAATGTGGGTTAAAAGGGTAAATTTTATGTTATATGTGCTTTATCACAATAATAATAAAAAAGCACCATTCCTGGGTCACAACTTTGTCCCAGGGATTTCCTTGGTAAAATACTCACCACAACCCATTCAATGGGTGTTGTTTTCCTTGCTTCATACATGAAAGGAAAGGAGAAGTCCGGAGACGTATTTGAGCCCGTGGCCACCTGGCTTCAGCAGCCACGCTTTCTACCCAAGCAGCCTACTCTTCCATCCGCAGGTGGGATGGGCCTGCTGACCATCACTCTCCAGGTAAGAGCAGTGAGTTGGGGGCATGAGTTCAGACAGGTTTCTCTGGTGTTGCAAGGCCAGACTTTCCATGCAAACCACCTCCCCAACCATATCAACGGTGCCCCCCGATATATGTTCCCCGACTTCTTCCTTTGTAATAGAACCCCTGGTTTTCAGCTGGTGACTTGGCCAATGGAACTAAAGACTTCTCCCTGAAGGTAGTTGTGGACATGTGGCTAGGTTCTGGCCAGTGGGATGTAAGCAGAGGTATCAAGGATAACTTTTGAGAGGGGTCCTTAACATAGGGGCACACCCTTCTTTAGTCCTTCCTCTTGTGCAGGCTGGAATTTTTAAAACATGATGGCTGGAGCTTGAGTAGCCACTGTGGGTCCTGAGGTAGAATCAAATCTGAACCTATGATTCAAACCACAGCATGTTGATGCCGTCATGTGAAACCCTGGCACACAGTGAGCACATGTGAGTAATCAGTGCTGCGTATGCTGCATGTGGGGGACATCTGAAGGCATCCCATTGGTGCTGCCATGTATAGTATGATCCTGATCCTTCAGTGCTTATGAATGGATGAAATCACAAGGCATTTACCGATTGGAAGCAAACGGCCATTGACTTCTCCCAATGTCCCATTCATTCCTTCAGTAAGTATTAACTGTGAGCCTACTAGCTGCCAGGCCCTGTTTTGGCACTGAAAATAGAGTGTCAAACAAGACAAACAGAGTCCCTGTCCCCTCAGCACATGTGCTCTTATGGACAGATACTGTCTTCCTTCCATTTTCTACCACGTGATACGAAATGTCCCGGTACATGTAAAGGGTGCTGGGGAAGGACCAAAATGTGGGAGAGATTTTGAAATGTGACCAAGGAGGAGCAATTTTCTTTTGCCCCAGATTTCTTCAGAATATCTATTTCGCAGGGACATAGGGGGATGTTCCTGCCTTGGCCCGTGTTGGGGGTTAGGATTGGGTGAGGGCAACAATATGAAATCGATAAACTCCCCTAAGATTCCACCAACTGGGCCAGTTCTTTACATTTCTCTGGGGCCCCAGAGGGCCCCAGCTACCAAACAAGGATTCCTGGTAACAGTAATGGCAAATGTGGTAAGTTCACTAGTGGGGACCTGCATTCTCCAAACCAAAATCATGTCACAAGGTCTAAGAAGATCCCATACCCATGTGGTCCACAAAAACGGAAAGGTTTTGAACTCAGAACCCTACTAGAATATAGATTGGGAACCTATGACATGTATCATATTATCCATGCCCATCCCTCTAAAATCCTGTTGCTGCTAAAAATTACTAGAAACCCAGCAGCCCATTATAGCACCCTTCATGATAGCCAAGATGAAGGAACAACCTACATATTCATCGACAGATGAATAGGTAAAGAAGGGGTGCCTGGGTGGCTCAGTCATTAGGCGTCTGTCTGCCTTTGGTTCAGGTCATGATCCCAGGATCCTGGGATTGAGTCCTGCATCGGGCTCCCTGCTCAGAGGGGAGCCTGCTTCTCCCTCTCCTTCTGCCTGCCACTCTGCCTACTTGTGCTCTCTGTCAAATAAATAAATAAAATCTTTAAAAAAATAAGAACTGGTAAAGAAAATGTGGTTTAGCTATATATACAATGGAATACTAGTCAACCTTAAAAAAGAAGGGAATTTTGCAAAGGCAACAACATGGATGGGCCCCGAGGACATTATGCTGAGTGAAACAAACCAGACGCAGAGAGACAAGTACTGCATGATTCCACTTCTCCGAGGTATCTAAAATAGTCAAGCTCTTAGAATCCAGGAGTGGAATGGTGGCTGCCAGGAGCTGGAGCGAGGGCAAATGAGGAATTACTAATCAACTGGCCTAAAGTGTCAGTTAAACGAGATGAGTAAGTTCTGGAGATCTGCTGTAAGACATTGTGTCTGTAGTCAACAATACTGTATTGGCCACTTGTAAATTTGTGAAGAGGGTAGATCTCATGTTAAGAGTTCTTAGCACAGTGAAATAAAATAAAATAAAAATCTAGCAGTGAGCCAACTATATCTAGATGAAGCTAGGTGTTCTGATTAGTGCTTCAGGGAAATTTTCATTCCATCTGGGGAGATATAACAAGGGAAAATGAAGGGCACAGTCTTTGCTGTTGGGGAGGCTTTCGGTGTGGTGGGGAATCAGATATAAAATAACCACAACCAGGACCCCTGACTGGCTTAGTCGGTTGAGCATCTGACTTGGGCTCCAGTCACGATTTCAGAGTCCTGGGATCAGCCTGGCATCTGGCTCCTCTCTCAGTGGGGAGTCTGCGTCTCCCTCTCCCTCTGCCCCTCACCCCTGCTCGTACTCTCTCAAATAAATAATTTTTTTTAAAGATTTCATCTATTTTATTTGTCAGACAGAGAGAGAGAGAGCACGAGCAGGGGGGAGTGGCAAGCAGAGGGAGAAGCAGATTCCTTGCTCAGCAAGGACCCCAACTAGGGACTCAGTCCCAGGACCCTGGGATCACAACCCCAGCAGAAGACAGACGCCCAACTCACTGAGCGACCCAGGCATCCCTAAATAAATAAAATCTTAAAAAACAAAACAAAACACCATAACTGCGCAAGGCAGAGGGTGCAGCTAAAAAGGCAGGTAGAGACAAGTTTGGAAGGCCGTGAATGCTGTGCTAAAAACTTTGTTCTACATCCTTTTTTTAAAAAAAGTTCTACATCCTTTATTTATTTATTTATTTGTCAGAGAGAGAGAGAGAGAGAGCACACAAGCAGGGGGAGTGGCAGAGGCAGAGCGAGAAGCAGGCTTCCCGCTGAGCAGGGAGCCCGATGCAGGACTCCATCCCAGGATCCTGGGATCATGACCTGAGCCGAAGGCAGACGGTTAAGGACTGAGCCACCCAGGCGCCACAAGGGAGAGAGAGTCTAAAACAGACTCCATGCTGAGCCAGACTTGGGGGCCAGATCTCATGACCCTGAGATTAAGACTTGAGCCCAAACCAAGAGTTGGAAGCTTAACCGACTGGACCACCCAAGTGCCCCAGGACTATATATTTTTTAAGAAGGTCTAACCTAGGAGTACCTGGGTGGCTCAGTAGGTTAAATGTCCAAATCTTAATTTTGGCTCAGGTCATGATCTCAGGGTCCTGGGATAGAGCGCTGGGTGGGGCTCCATGCTCAGCGTGGCGTCTGCTTGAGATGCTCTCTCCCTCTCCCTCTCCCTCTGCCCCTCCCCACAGTCTCTCTCTCTCTCTCAAAAAAAATAAATAAAATCTTTAAAAAATTTTTAAAGTATGGGGCGCCTGGGTGGCCCAGTCGTTAAGCGTCTGCCTTCAGCTCAGGTCATGATCCCAGGGTCCTGGAATCGAGTCCCACATCGGGCTCCCTGCTCAGTGGGGAGCCGGCTTCTCCCTCTCCCACTCCCCCCTGCTTGTGTTCCTGCTCTCGCTCTCTGTCAAATAAATAAATAAAATCTTTTAAAAAATAAATAAATTTAAATATATGTAAATGGAGTCCAGAGGGATCATTATCCCCTTGAGATGTACACCAAAACACAAAACAAGACACAGATTTCTCTGGAAAGAGTTACCCATAACTTCCATCACCTTCTTAAAAAAGGGGTCCATGATCCAGTAAAGGTTAGGAAGTACTAGGGAGCCATCACAATTTGGGGCAGATGAAAGATCTGAAGTTTGTGTTGTGGATTCACCCTCTGATGGAGCCGGCTGGGGAGGGGGGTAGTTAGGGGAGAGTTTTCGGAGGCTGATACAAACCCCCAAGAGGGATATTCAGCCGGCAGGGGAATGGAGAAAAAAGGACCATCTGAGAGGTAGCATGCACAGGATTTAGGGCAATTGGATGAAAGTGGCATAGGAAAAGAGAGGTAAAGTTTAGAATTATGGCTAGAATTCTAAGGAAGAAGATATAAAAGAAATGGGACTGACTTTTAAATGACACAATTGCTTTTTTATTTATTTTTATTTTTATTTTTGAGGTATAGTTGACATTCTATCTGCATAATTTCTTTTAGTCTGCCGGAGACAGAAGGAATATTTTCACAAATCCAGCCCAGGGTGCCTTTCAAACCACAAGCTACTAGGCAGTTTGCCAGAATTTCGTTTTAGCCTATGGTGCGTTTTGATGGGAGAGTCAAACACACTATTCTCATCCTCTACATCATGTGATTCTCATCCAGAAATTCTGTAAGATCCTAATGGCTTAGCAAGAACCCTAGAGTTACCTGTTTACCTATAGGAAGATGGTGTTTCAGTGGGTCACCTCAGAGCCTCCCCGACCTTTGTAAATACAGAAGGTATCTCCTACGGTTCTATAGAAACAAGCCACGTGGGACAGGTTATTCCAATCTCCACAACAAATAAGGAAGGGTGAAGAGGACTCCAAGGTTTTCAGCTGGAGTTATTGTGTTATGATTTTCATGGTGAAATAGAACGTAGGGAGAGAAGCAGGTCTGTGGGAAAAGTGAGGGTTTGATAATCAAACTGGGTTTGGGCAAACTGAATCCAAGGTATCTCTGAGACACTTTTTTAAAGATTGATTGATTGATTGATTGATTGATTGATTGATTTGGGGGGAGGGTGCGGAGGGGCAGAGGGAGAGAGAGAATCTCAAGCAGACTCCCCGCTGAGTGCAGAGCTTGACTCTGGGCTTGATCCCATAACTCCAAGATCATGACCTGAGCTGAAATCAAGAGTCAGACACCCAACCGACCGAGCCACCCAGGTGCCCCCAAGGTATCTCTGAGACATTTTATCAGCTGGGAACCTTTGGGTTGTGGGTGACAGCATCCTGAAACCTATGTGAATAGAAGAGGGATTGTGTTGGCTTATATAACTAAAAACTCGGGGCACCTGGGTGGCTCAGTCGTTAGGCGTCTGCCTTCGGCTCAGGTCATGATTCCAGGTCCTGGAATCGAGCCCCGCATCGGGCTCCCTGCTCGGCAGGGAGCCTGCTTCTCCCTCTCCCACTCCCACTGCTTGTATTCCCTCTCTCGCTGTGTCTCTCTCTGTCAAATAAATAAATAAAATCTTTAAAAAAAAATAACTAAAAACTCAAGAGGTCCTACTGCAGGCATGGCTGTATCAGGTTCTCAAATAATGTTATCAGGCATCTGTTTCTCCCCATCTCTTGCCTCCTTTTTCTCTATTATGTTTTCATTTTAGACGGATTCTCCTCCACATTGCAGCAGTCAGGCCCACCAGCAGTTTCCAGCTTACCTGCTAACAGCATAACAACCGCAGCCATGCCACTGTCCCAAAGGTTCCAGCCAACATCTCGGGCCTAATTCTGACGGGCTCTGACTGGATACCCATCCTTGAATCAATTACTGTCATTTAATTGACTAAATCTGCTGTGGTTGACAGTCTCTGAGTTGGCCCTTTGGTGATGGTACTTCCTAGTATTTGTACCTTTGTGTAATCCCTTCTCCAAAGTAACTTACTTCTAACTAATAGTATATGGCAATGTTGAGGGGTTGCCACTTTTTTTAAAGTTCATTTTATTTATTTATTTTAAGTAATCGCTACGCCCAATCCAGTGTGGGGCTTGAACTCACCGCCCCGAGATCAAGAGTTGCACGCTCCTCTGACTGAGTCAGCCAGGTGCCCCTAGGAGTTGTCACTTCTGTGATTAGGTGACAAAAGATTGTGATTTCCCTCTTGCTAACAGACTCTCTCTCTTGCTGGCTTCGATGATGCAAGCTGCCATTGTTGGACACAGCCACATTGCTAGGAACTTGAGGGTAGCCTCCAGCCAACAGCCACCGAAGAAATGAGGCCCTCAAGGAATGGAATCCTGCCAACCACAATGAAATTGAGCTTGGCAGCAATTCCTTCGCCCACTGAGTCTTCAGAGGAAACCCAGCCCTGGGGGACACTTTGATTGCAGCTTCATGAGACATCATGATCAGAGGACCCAACTAAGCCCTGCCCAGATTCCTGACCCACAGAAAATTCGAGAAGATAAATGAGTGTTGTCCTAAGCTATTGGGTTTGGGGCTAATTGGTCACATAGCAACAGACAACTAATAACACCTGGGTTGTGTGATTGCCCCTGGAGGGGTAGATGAGGTCAGCCTCAGGTGAATCATGGGGATGGAAAGTAGAGAAGAGGTGTCTCCACAAAGGAAAGCTAAGGTGTAGTTACCAGAAGGGGAATGAAATCTGGGTAGGCAAAAGTATCCGATGTCTACCTCACACAGATGTTTGAGAATGTAGGGAGGCAGCTGGAAACATACCTGGATCTAGAGATTTGACAGTGATTCATGCATCGGTGACTGTTGAAACTGTAAGAATGGATACAGTTGCCCCCAAAGAGAGAAGGGTCAAGGGCCGATCTCAGGAATGGCAACCGTGAAGGGGCAGATGCTATGAGAGCAAAGGTGATTAAGTGAGGAGAGAGGTAGAGAGGAAGACATGTTCGATGCTGGACAACTTCACTTTGGTCAGTGAGACACACATCTAAGGAGGCACAGAAGTTGACTTCTGTTAGAAATCTGGGCTTTTAGTTCAGAGGTTGTATATTGAGAAGCCGCCATCCACATAGAAGTGACTGTTGGGGGTCCCCGGAGGGCTCCGTCGGTTAACCAGCGGACTCTTGATTTTGGCTCAGGTCATGATCTTGGGGTTGTGGGATCAAGCCCTGTGTCGGGCTCCACACTCAGTGGGGAGTCTGCTTGAGATCCACTCTCCCTCTGCCTCTGCTCCCCCACCCCCACCCCCATTCGCTCACTCTCTCTCTCTCTGACTGTTGAGATCAGGCATGTGTATGATTTTGTCCAGTGACTGAGTATGGAGGGAGAGAGGGCTGGACAAATCCTTGCAGACTGTGCATATGTAGGGCGTGCTGGACAAATCCTTGCAGACTGTGCGTATGTAGGGCGTGAGGGAAGGAAGAGGGCCCACGGGGAGGGATCGGAGATGGGGTAGTGGGAGAAGGAGGAGGCGACCCAAGAGAGACCAGTCTTCCAGAAGCCACGGGCGTTTCTGACATGGTCCAGAGAGGCAAATGCTTCAGAGAGGTTGTGCGTGTTGGGGATGGAGAAAAGAATGCAATTGGTAACAAGGGGGTCAAAAGCCGACTGGCACGGTGAGGAGCTTCCTGGTCGGTTGTGGGACACCTGAGCACGTGTGTAGGCTGAGGATGAAAGTCTGGGCTGTGTCCCCCCGCCCCCGCCTCGGCCGCCTTTCTTGAGCGCCGTTTCAGCTCGCTGAGATGCCAGGGTCCAAAACGGCCTGCGACCTAGGTGTTGGCAAACTTTTGTTATACAGAGCCTGTTCTTCTAGGGCTTTGCTGGCCATGTGGCCTCTGTCACAACTCCTCAGCTCTGCCGCTATAGTGTGAAAGCCGCCAGAGACCGTCCGTAACCACATGGGCACCGCTGTATTCTGCTGAACTTTCTTCACAAGCAGGCAGAGGGCAGGATTTGGCCCGTAGGCTGGAGTTCGCTGACCCTCGCTCTAGGCTCATGGAAAGGGATTGGAGGTGCAATACATGGCACAACTGATGAAGCAAGAATAGGATTAAGACCTCAAGGCAATGGGTTTGCCTCAGAAAGAAAGTTCTTTTTTTTTTTTTTTTAAGATTTTATTTATTTATCCGACAGAGAGAGACAGCGAGAGGGAACACAAGCAGGGGGGAGTGGGAGAGGGAGAAGCAGGCCTCCCGCCGAGCAGGGAGCCCGATGCGGGGCTCGATCCCAGGACCCCGGGACCATGACCCGAGCTGAAGGCAGACGCTTAACACCTGAGCCACCCAGGCGCCCCAGAAAGAAAGTTCTTAACATTTATTTGGGCACCTGTTATGGTCTGACTTCCTCTTCATGTGTCCGCCTTGTACTCCTCAACTGGGAGCACCTCAGGGCCAGGAATGTTTCCTAGCAATGATTCCAGAGCCTTCCACACAGGAAGCGCTCAGACACATAAGTAGTGGAGAGAAGCAGGATGGTAAAAAGACAGAGGTCCCTTATCCTGGAAGGAGGGGAAACCGAAGAGGCTCCCGTGGAAAGGCCTGTATCATCTCAGCGAATTAGGAGGCGCAGATTAGCAACCAAGCTACCCCCACTGATGTTGAAGCAGGGAGGCAGCTCTCCCGAACATTTCCCATTCAGTCCTTCCAAGAGGTGAATTGGGGCAGATGGTCTCCCCTTCTCACAATTACAGAATTCCATGTGGTGCACCCTGGGGTAGGACTCTGGGGGTTAGGGAGGAAAGCAAAGGGAGTACCTCCAGAATGATCCGGACTTGCCGTGCGGACAGTGGGAAAGGGAGACCACTACAGAGCCCTGGGACATTCTGGAAACTCCCAGAGGAGGTGGGGTGGGGTGGCTAGGAGCCAAAGAGCTCCTGGATCTTCTTTTTTTTTTTTTTTCCGCAGTCTTATAACAGGTTGGACCATGTCCGGCTGTTTCCGGCCTCCTTTTCAACTCTTTCCTGAGGATGGATGGGCCAGGCAGGGATTTGGAAGGTGGTAAGCAAAAAAGGAAGGTTTCTCCATGCAGCCCATTCCTGGGCAGGGGAAATCCAGAGACTGCAGACTGAGCCGAGAGGGACGGAGCAGAGTCTATCCTCTGATGGGGAACTGGTGTCCACGCTGTCCTGGGAAGAATGCTCGTGGAACATAAATAGGGGGCCTGCAGACAACGTCGGGGGGAGCACCAGAGGGCTGAGGGTGGAGGCACTCAGGCAGCTGGAGGAAGAGGTGGGAGGCGTCTCTTGGTGGCAAAAAGGAGAAGAGCACCTTCAAGCAAAACAGGGTCTTCGGAGCTGAGTAGAGGCCAGAGGGAAGTGTTTGAGCCCTCCAGGATCCTTCCCAGTCTGCTTTCCATCCTCCTCGCTATTCCCCTTCATCCATCCTAGGTTCTCACTGAATTTCCCACCCAGCCTGAACACTCCTCCTTTCTCGCATCTTCTCGTCTCTAAATCTTTTCTATTCTTCGAGTCTTCGGAGCTACTTCCTCTAGGAAGCCTTCTTAGATTCCATTCTCCACGGGAGGCCATCCCTCTTCCTCTGATCTCCTTATCTGCCTGTTCCCCGGAGAAGTCATTTAGCAATTTTCACCTGGCAGTAAAGGAGTCTTGAAGACAGAAGCCATTCTCCTGTCTTCTGCTCACCTGTGGCACGTTACCCGGGCAGAGGCCATCTGGCAGTGGAAGTGGATAAAGATGAAGTGGATAAAGAGCTCTCTACCAGCTCCCTGCAGTGGTTCTTTCTCTGCTGGTTTAGTGCCTTGGATGTGCCAATCAGAGCCTGTAGCCACCAGAATTCTGGACAACTTGCAGCCCTCCTCTTCCAGAAGCCCCAGCCCTTTGTTCAGTCTTTCTTTTTTTTTTTTTTAAAGATTTTATTTATTTATTTGAGAGAGAGAGAATGAGAGAGAGAGAGCACGAGAGGGAAGAGGGTCGGAGGGAGAAGCAGTCTCCCTGCGGAGCAGGGAGCCCGATGCGGGACTCGATCCCGGGACTCCAGGATCATGACCTGAGCCGAAGGCAGTCGCTTAACCAACTGAGCCACCCGGGCGCCCCCCTTTGTTCATTCTGCTTTCTGGTCAGCCCAAGGATGAACCCAGAGCCACCCTCCTACCCCACGGCTTTCTCTCCTCATGGTAGAAGACGGCACAATGGAGTCACTCAATCACATTGGTGGAGGGAGCGGGGTGTGGTGGCTGCCCAAGTTCTCTTAACCCCGGCATACCCAGGAGCCTATCTGGCCCTCCCATGGAGCCGACTCTCCCTTGATATCAGCCATACATTTGTCCCGGGTCAGAGAAATACATTTAATGAATGAACTTAATGATGTATGTGGGCGGGGGTGGGAGGGGGATGGAGTGCAGAAGCCCAGAGACAGGCACTAAATGTATGGGTGTGTGTTAGCCTGTAAAGCAAAATAACCTGCGGCTTGCCCTTGGGCCAGGGACATCTACCCTCACCCCATCCACATCCTGGTTTCCATCCCTGAAAAAACAAGAAGGTGGGGCCAACCTGCAAATTCCCTGCTAGCCCAAATCTTCCATGGTACCCTATCTCAGCTCCCTTGTCAGGCAGAGATTAACATGAGGAAAGGATTCCTGACAGAGGTGGCCAGGATTTGAACCTCAGTTCCTGGACATTGATGCCCTTGGTGATTTGTGATTTGGATCTAGAGGATTTTGTATCTGAGGATGAAGAGAAAGGATTTGTTCCCGCTCCTCCCCCCCAAGAATCATGGAATGTTATTCACCAGCAAGACCACAAGGATTCTAGACCTGCACTGTCCAATATGATAGCCAACAGGCTACATGCGGCTATTTAAAAGTAATTACAGGGGCGCCTGGCTGGCTCAGTCATGCCACTGAGCATGCCACTCTTGGTCTCGGGGTTGGTTGTAAAGTTTGAGCCCCACATAGGGTGTGGAGATTACTTTTAAAAAATCTTAAAAGTAATTACAATTAAATGAAGTTAAAAAGCCCGTTTCTCAGTCACACTGGCCACATTTCAAGAGCTCGATAGCCACATGTGGCTAGTGGCTGCCATATCAGATGATACAGATAGAGAACATTTCCATCTCCACACAGAAACTTCTACAGGACCATGCTCTGCTAGACCAGTCTATTGCAAATGAGGAAACTGAGACCCAGCGAGCAGACAGGACATCACCAAGCATGTTACGGGCGGACGTGGGCCTAGAACAAAGGTTCCCCACTGCCAGGTCTGACTCACACCCTATTCCCTGCTGCCTCCTTCCCCCATGCCTGTTTGGGCTCCCCCAACTCAGAGCCCCTAGTGGGCCCAGCACGTGGGCCAGGCCGGGCTGGTCCCAGGGGATGTTTGTGACCGAGCAGAGCTCCAGATGCTGCGCATTCCTGGTAGGGTCAGACCTGCCCCGCGGCACTCAGGGAATTAGCTTCTCTGAAGAGCCTCAGATCTTTCCGGAGCTGCCCTCTCTTCCTGCCCAGCCCAGGGGGCTGCCCGGTTCGGGAGCGCTCCGCAGCTCTCTGCTCTCCCGGGTGAGGCTGAAAAGCTGGGCGGATTCCCTGTTGGAGAGGTACTTCTGCTCCAGGAGGGGCTGCAGGGGGACGGGAAATCGCACCCCTACATCTAACAAGGTCTCCAAGTCCAGCACAGGGGGCATCTGGGAACAGGGTTTCTGCCGGCCCAACCTTGGGGCCGCATTTGGCGGGAACCGGACCTGCCTCCACCTGCAGCCCTGTGTGTGTGTGTGTGTGGGGGGGGGTGATGGAAAGAGCCGGCAGAGGGGCTTCCCGGGGTGGGGGCAGGGGGCGAGAGGCCGGGGGAGGGGGCTCCCGGGAGCGCCCTGACCCCGCCGGCTGTTGGGAGGCGGAGGGGATGGGGGTTGGGGGAGAAGAGGGGAGCCTGGCAGCCAATGGGAGGGAGGATCTCGTTTCAAAAGGGTTAACCCACAGCCAATGGGAGCCTGGGGGAGCGGATCCTGCTCACTCCATTCAAGAATCCCAAGTATTCAAGATGGACGGCAGGGAGTGTGGAAGGAGAAAGGGGGCGAGGGGGGAAGAGCGAGCTGGGCAGAGGCGAGGGCGCCGCGGCCGGCCGGCCTCGGGACTCGGCCCGGGCGGCGGGGCGGGCGCGGGGGCCCGGAGCCGGACCCGGGAAAGGGGCAGGCGGGGTGCGGGAGGGCGTGCGAGAGGGGGAGCGAGGCCAGGGAGGGAAGCCGGGAGGGAGGGAAGGGCAGAGAAAGAGCCCGGGAAGAAGGAGGTGGCAGGCAGAGGAACGTAACGAAGAGCAATGTGTAGGTATCGGGAGCTCCCAGAAGGGTAACGCCACCGATTTTCGGTTTTCTTCTCTCTCGGGCGGGGAGGGGGTGGTCTGGGCTCTTTCTCTCGTCTTCTCGTTCCCCCCTTCATTCTCCCCCACTCGTGGGCATCTCTTCTGGGGCTCCTTTCGAAACCACTGCAACTGGGAAGCACTGGGCATGTCTCGCCGGGGTGGCTTCACTGTCATTTTCCAGCGGGGGGTGTGGTGGGGAAGGGGCGGGGGGCCCGGCTGGGCAGGGCTGAGGCTGGGCCATCTGTCCGTGCCCGGGCGTGTGTGGGAGGGTGTGGGGGTGCGGGGCACGGGGGCCCTGGCGGGGTGTGCGGGGAGGGAGACGCAGAGGCTGGAGGGCTGGAGCCGGGCAGGGAGTTATGCATCCTGAGAAGTTGTGGGGTGAGCCAAGGGGCTGTGTGTGGGTGGGAGGCCCGCTCTTGAGCTCAGAGTGTGCGGTATTAAGGGGTGCAGGGTTGCGGGGGAGCTGTGTGCTCACACTCCAGAGCTTGCCGTTTGGGTAAGTGTGGAGTAAGGGCTGAGCTGTGTGGCAAGTATGGCTGGGAGTTTGTGTGCGCGCGTGTGTGGTCCAGCCTGGAGGTGTGTGTGTGCGGGGGGAGGGGGGCACAGTTGGGTGTTGAGGGAGAGAGCCCCTCACCCTCCACTTTCCCCCTGCCCCTCTCATCCCATTCACAGAACATGGCTTTCAGGACCCTCCTGGTCTCCTCCGCCTGTCGCCATGGCTGCGGGGAGGGGGTGGGAGGAGACAGTTGGGGCCAGCCCCTGCCCCTGCTGCTCCGGCTAACCCTCCACCTGCCCTTTCTCTCCCTTCCACAGGCTGGGCCCCATCCCCTGCTGCTCTGGGGGGCAGGGGCCGGAAGATGGTGGCCAATGAGGAGGGGGAGTGGAGAGAACTTGAGCCGGGGCCTCCCCTCCCCCATTTCCTCCTCGGTCTCTACACCCGCCTCTGGAAGGAGCTGGGGGATGGCTCCTGGGCCCGAGGTGGGGGAGGGGCCCTGCTGGCTGGTGAATCGCAGGGCCCGCTCTGGAAGGAGTTGGGTGTGAGAGCTGAGGGGATCTTGGCCCTAGCCCCCTCTCCCTGCTCTGCCCAAGGAGAGATCTGGGCACTCCTTGGTGAATAATCTTCCAGCAGCCTCCCTGAAGCAGGCTGGGCAGTCCTGTCTCTACTCCTCTGCTCCCTCTTGGCCTGATCCAGTTTGCCCAACACAGCGGCCTGGTGACTGACCCTAGCGGGGCCTTGGTTTCCGTCATTGCAACTGTGCAAACTGTGGGACGGGGCCCCGTGTCTGCAGATCACAGGAGCAAACTCTCCTGCTTCCTGGGGGGGTGGGAGGAAGCTGGAGGGGAAGCCCAGAGGAAGAGCTCCTAACTGGAATCCTGCCCTCCGGGCCTCCTGCTGGCTGTGGAGTGGGGAGGAGGGCATCTCCCAGAGACAGCTCCATCCCATGCAGGCCTTCACTGATTGGTATGCCTGAGGAATCAGCCCCCCAGCCTCTGCCCGATTGGGGGGGGGCACACTGTTTACCAGGTCAGAACTGGAGTTAGGCTTCTGAGACCAGCGCTTTAGCCAGGAACGGGCCCCGCTGGAGCTCTGAACCTTTGGCTTTGGGTTTTGATCAGTCTCGGGATTGTCTATCCAATGTTTAAGTCCCCTTGAATGGGATAGGATGGTGAAGTTGTGAGTGAGCTTGAAGACTCTAAGGGGAGTCCCTGGATAAAATCAGGAATGGCTCAGATTCTGATCTCACCGCCCATGAAAGCCCATCCCCAACCCTCACTGCAAGAGAGGGAATCGCCCTCACGATTTTGTTTGATGTTGAATCCATATGGTGGATTTGATGATCTCAGAGGGGAGAGGCAGGGGTGGGGATTCTCCTGCAGCTTCCACCCCTAGACTTGAAAGCTTCACTGTGTGGCTGGGACCTGTGACTCTACTCTTCCACACTCTGGTCCTGGAGGTCCATCTGAGGTTGTCCCCTTGAGGCCTAGAACTCCTGTTTATCTGAACTAAGAGGAGGGAGAGCCTTCAAGTAGGGAAGAACAGAGGGTGCTGTGCTCCTGCTCAGCAAGCTCCTCGGGAAGAGAAGCTGACAGATCAAGTGCAGTGGAACACAGTTCCACGTGAGTGTCCCCCAGACTTTTGTGGTTGCTATCAGTCCCTTCCAGTTGAGTACCAAGGTCTCCCCTTTAGCTGCCTCCATGGACCCTGTCTCCCTCCCCGACCACCCAAAACCTTAAGAAAAAGGCAGTCTCTGTTGGGAAGGGTGTGAGGAAGGAGGCCAAAGGAGGAGGGGAACAAGAAATAGAGGGTTAGCACTGAGACGGAGGAAAGGGGTCTCGAAGATGAGAAGGGGCAGAGGGAGGCCAAGAGAGCTGAGTGGGCCGGGGCCTGGGAGAAGGGGCGAGGAGGCAGCGCCGGCATGCCTCTGCTGCGGGCCGGAGCTCTTTTCACATTGTGCTACTGTCTGCACCTACCACTAGCAGTGCAATGTTAAAAGGGCATTGGCCGCGTAGTGCTACCCAGCGCCGGCTGCCTCCTCAGCATCAAGACTTCCTCTCCCCTCTGGGCGCCAATCAGCTATCCTCCTGGTAAGAATCTGGGAAGCCTCTTGGTAGTCATACTAACAGCTCACATGTACGGAAGCACTTCCACGTGCTAGACACTTCATCCTCGATGAAACCGAATAACTTCTTGGCAAGTAACACCCCCATTTTACAGATGAAAAAACTGAGAGCCAGACAGATCTAAGCACTGTGGCCACGGCTACACAGCTCTTGGATTGCAGAGCCTAGATATAACCCTGTCCTAAGTCTGCCAGCTCACCCATTTTTTTTGTAGACCTATCTGGAGAGGTTTGAGTAGGTTCTGTCCCCTGGGAGGTTGCCTGCGCGGAGGGTTGGAAGGTTTTGATGCCACCTGCTGGTTGTATGAGGGTATCTTCCAAAGCCTTTAAGGACCTTTAAGGACAAAAGTGGTGGCTTGTCTCAGAAGGAAGAGTTCCCAGGCTCAACCTGGGATTGGAGGGTGGGTGGAGAAGGCTGGGAGTATCACCGATAGGACCAGAGTAGACCTCCATGAGAAAAAGTGGATGCACAGCCACGGAGAGGGGCTAACCTGGAAGGACTGCTCACCAGGGACAAGGACCGTGTGCCCCTGGCATTCCGCACCTGCAGCCTTGAGGGCATAAAAGGGAGACCTTATTTCTGCCTGCAGTTCCCAGCACGACCCCGCTGGGAAATACACCGTATTTGATAATGTTGCTTCTCCAGGGTACACCTGTCTGGGCATCCCAGGTTTGGACAGCACTGCCCATGGCCTGACCTTAGAGATTAAATAGAGGCCACAGAACGGTTCCTTCCAGGGAGATTACAAAGAACTTGAGAGTAGTCACTACACCACTTACTTCTCTGTTTCCCACAGTGCCCAGTTAATGAACATTTGTGAAAATAAACAGAAGGGGGGGCAGATTTGGGGAGCTTTAAGGTAGCTAATTTGTGCCTGATTTTCAGGGTTAGTGCTTGGGGCTTGAGAAGGGAAGCCTTCCTGGGCTTTGGTGCAGTAAGTGGGACTGCGAGCATTTCTGGGTCCCTTGCGGGAGCCTGAGAGCAGCGTCTCTAGGTAACACCGGATGCGCAGAGACTGAACAATGGGACAGATTCCTCTGAGGCCTCTGAGACGGAGGGGCTGGACATCATTCCTCCGTGGCTTGAATTTGCCTTCTTGCATCTCTGGGTCTTCTACTTCTCTCCTGCCTTTTTGCCCAGACAGCCTCTCCGTGCTGACGTTGACCGTATCATTTGACAGTCCAGGTAGCTTATGTCCCTTCCTTTCTTCGGTGTATTAACATTTCTCTTTGAGCCTCTTTCTCTGGGCACAAATCAGCCATTTGATGAAGTCACTCCACTCTTGTTCAAAAAACAAGAATTTTTCAGTGTTTTCCCAATGCCCTTGGGATGAAATCTAGATCCCTAAATGGTCTGTCTTTCCTGTGTCCTCTCTCTCACCCACTGGCATTTCCACTCCAGTGCTGGGAAACTTCTATTCCCTCCTCAAATTGAGCTCAAACCACTTGACACACACAATTCTGTCTGCAACAGTCCCCCTCACCACTTCCCCCTGTGCCCACCCCAGGGCTGCTCCTCCACGGGCCATCAGTCATCACTTCTGTGACGTCTTCCCTGACTCCTCAAATCTAGGCTCAGCCTCTCCTAGGAGCTCCCGAGCCTGCTGCCCAGAGCCCTTGTCCCCTGTTCCTGGAATTGCCTGGTTATTGTCTGTCCTCCCTAGCAGGAAGGACTGAACGTCCCCCAAAGTCAGGCCGCGGCTGCCTTGCTCTCCATTGCATCCCCAGTGCTGAACACAATGCCTGCTGGGTCATGGGTGCTCTACAAAGATCTGCAGTATCAATGAATGAATCTGGATAACAAGCTAGCTTACCAAAAAAAAAAAAAAAAAAAGGTATTTTTATGATGTGTACAGTTCTCCCTGCAGTTGTCAGTCACCCAACAAACAACAATGGGGATTTCACATCACTGCCAAAAATTGCACATGGGTCACACGGTTGCACTGATGGGATTTTTGAGCCGTTTCGTTCCACTTCGTCTCCACTGTGCTGGGGCAGCACCTTGGTTGATCGATTTTCCTTTTAGCCTTAAGTGTGGCCATGAGCTGACCGAAACATTTCAAAACCAGGCTGAAAGGCCGTAGGACCCAAGAACACCCTTGTTCAGGGATGAGACCCTTCCAGGTGCCCAAGCCTGGATCTAGGCCAAAAACAGATTCATTGTCGAGGGCTCTGGAAGAGGAGCTGACTTGGATGAGCCTTCTGGAACACGGCTCACAAAAGCTCCCTCTTCACTAAGCAAACCTCACCTGAAGACCCAACCCCTGGTTAAAGCACAAGTGGGGTGTTTATCACAGACAAAGCAGCTGCTGCCCTCTAGTGGCGTGAAGGGACAGGCCCCTGAGGGGGGGTGGGGGGGTGGTGACAGGATAGTGTATGTGGTAGGTACCCGGGAAGGAGAGTCAAGAGGACAGAGTGCCTCACAGTTGCTTTTCCCCTTTTTATTAAAAATAGACCCAAACACTTTATGTATCATACAAAAGTTTCGTTCGCTGGTGGCAGCCACGAGGAAGCCTGACCCTGTGGCGCTGATGTCCCACCTCCCCTCCAAGGGACTGGGTCCCAGGGAGCAGTGGCTGGGCCTCAGAGAATGCCCGGAAAGCCTGCTTGCTCTGGAAACAGCCGGCTGGGGTGGGGGCTGTTCCAGAAGCAGCTTTCCCCACCCCACCCACTGGCGAAGGTTAGATACTCGAAAGTGCCTCTTTAGTGCCAAGATGAACTAACAAGTGGAGTGAAATGGAAACCCCTGTGATTTTATTTCCCAGGGCTTGGGATCTGGGATTTTTTTTTTTTCCTTCCACCCCCCGAATCCTTTCTCCTACAAATGGGGGCGGGAAACTTCACCCTCAGAGACTGGTACCTTGCGGTGTCTGAGGCCAAAATTTCACTCCAACTCAAGTCCCCTCTCATCTGCTGTCCTGTGGCCTGGGACCTACCAGCCCCATGCCTACGGCTTGTCCTCCATTCACTCAAAAAAGAGGTTAGGGCAGAAACGGATCCTTCCGTGGTCCTCTGCCTGACCTACACTTGGCTATCACCTCCATTTTCAGGACCTTAGGGCCAGAAGGACCCGCAACCATCCCCTTTTCTCAGTTCTGTCTCTCCCTGACTGCTGCCCATTCCTGAGCCTTGAACACCCCTGGGGTACCCCAGACCCCCATTCCAAAGGGGCCTGGGGTGATGAGGTGGAGGGGAGGGGTGGTGGGAGCCGGGTTCCCCCCAGGGGTGGGGCAGTACTCATGCTGGTATGGACTGCTTGGCAGGGCCAGGGGACAGGTGTGGGGAGGGTGGGCATGCGGAGGAAGGGCACAGCCTGCCTGAGCCCCTCAGTCCCAGCCGTTGTCCTTCACCATGTGTGACATTTCAATGATGTACTTCCCCTCCTTGTACTTCTGGCTCGTCTCAAAAGCCTGCTCCTGGTGGAGGGGAAGCAGTGAATGTAGGACAAAACAGATCCCCTCCTGGAGCTCCTCCTAAGCAGGGGTCATGTTCCCCTACTCCCTGCCCCCTGCCCTCTGCCCCCAATGGCCCCTGCCTGCCTAATCTGACCCAGTAACGGACTCCCTCTTGCCTCTTTGGACCATGCAAAAAACCTGCAGTGGTCACTGGGGCGCGGAGGGCCATGGCGACCGTCCACTTGAGAGGGTGGCCCCCTGTCCAGGTACTTACGTATTTCCAGCCCAGGGTGGTTTTGCAGCTCTCACAGAAAATGTCAGCTACCGAGTGGAGCCCCGTGAGCAGGAGGCGCTGTTCCGCTGGTCCGCAACCCACGTTGACCCTGTCTCAGGAAACACGAAGGAACCCAGCACCAGTGGAGTCGTTCTGCCAGTTCAGCCCCCAAACAGCCCGAAGGAACTTCCACCTGGAGAGTGCTGAGCCCGCCCCATTGGAAGCCCCTGCCGTCCACACTCCACCCCGGTGTGACTAGGGCCTGCGCCTTCTCTCTCCCGGGTGGTGGTCCCAGTTCTGCCCAGACTCTCCACAAGAGAACTGTGCACTGAGTTTCTGGACCACTTGGCAGAAGGAGAGGCCAAATCCAAAGGTGCAAGGCCACCTGCTGATGGCTCAACCCCTTTCTCCACACTGGACAATTACTCCGACACACACACATACACACAAAGAGAGAGGTAGACTCACACGGAGTTAAACAGGTAGGCTCGGCCATGGCTCCCTTGGAAAGACTGTGGAGACAGGACAGACAGTGACTGCTGGGTTGCCCTCGGCCCCTCTGCCTGAGCCCCCCCACCAAGGGGCGGGGAGGAGGAGGAGGAGGGCGGATGGGCTTTGTGGGACGAGCCTGGTAGGGGAGAAAAGAGAGAAGTGGTGGTCCCCCACCTGGCGTACCTTGGAGATAAGCTCATCATGTTTGGCCAGGTGTGCACGGCAGTGGACGCAGCTGTAAGTACGGTGGCAACGGGGCAGGTAGCTGCGGAACGTCTTGGTGGGGAGGCAGGCGGGGCCCGGGCCAGGGTCGCAGCTGGGCATGACGGGCTGCAGGACGATGCCCTGGCGGGCCGGAGGGGCTGGCGCTGTGCAGCCCCCGCACAGTCGGTCGCAGGTGAAGCAGCGGAGCAGGTTGGCTAGAGCCGTGTTTCAGGGCGGGAGAAATGTGGGGGGGCTGCCCGGCCAGGGCCCCCCCAGACGTGAACCAGATAGAAATGGAAGTCACCTGGGAAGAGGAGAGAGTGCATTCAGGACAGCCGTGACCTGGTGAAGAGCCCCTCCCCGGGGTTGGGGGTGGATGGGGAAGATGGGCTCCGCTCTCCCCTGCCTCAACTTCCCCCATCACCAGGGACCCTCAGCGCGCCAGTCGCACCGTCTCCCTGTGCCCCGGATTCCCGGCTGCACTGGCAGCGTTCCAGGCCCATGGTGCCACAGCCGGGGAGGTGGTGTCTCTCCCTCCTGGGGCGGGAGGAGCCCGCTGGTATCAACGCTGCCATGGGAGCAACGTCATCTGCAAGTGTCCTCTCCTGGGGTTCAGCCCTTTTGTGCGGGTCTGCATCCCACGTGTGCTGCTAGGCTCGGGTTCAGAGCCTTTTACAAGTTGGGGAAGCCTGGCAGCTTTTCTCTTCTGCGGCCTCCATTTGCAATGCAATTGGTCCTTCATACATTCTTGGGGTGGGGGGAGGCCGGCCGACAGGCACACACACCCTGCTCAGCCCTGTCCTGGGGCCGGGGTCCTGCACTCTGGGAACTAGAACTTCATGGATGTCTCCTTTGGTACCAAAGACCTCAGACGTGGCCGCTCGCCAGCCCTGCACTTGGGTCCACTCCCTCCAGCTCAGAAACAGCGACTGGCTCTTTTCTCAGCCTCTGAGCCCCCTTGGTCTCTACTGTTGCCTGAGGCTCAATTAAAGACTTGGCCATCCAGCTCTAGGAGAGAAAATATCTTTCCTTCAGGCAAATCTAACCGCTGGAAGCAACAGGAAATGGGGATCAAGTCAGGGAGGGCCGCCTTCCTGGGCTGTGTGGTGTGGTGTGGGAGCAACGTCCGCTGCAGAAGTGGGGGGACTCCTATTTTCAAAACCTATGCTTCGGGGGTACAAGGTGGAGAACGTTTCCACCTTCTCTCTGGGGTAGGGACAAACAGCAGTGACTCTGTGGGTGACATTAGATGAAATTGCTGGGTTCTGATTAGGAATGTTGGAGATTTCAGTATCTGCCAGGACTCAGCCCCAAAGTGGCTGACGGTGCTAGACGTAGCGGGTAAGAAGGGAGGGGTCCTCTGTTGGCTCTGATAAGTAGAGGATAAGAAGGGAGGGGTCCTCTGTTGGCTCTGATAAGCGGGTGAGGTTCTGTCTTCTCCTCCATGGGGCCTTCAGGCCTGCTGTGGGTGATTTAGCTCAAGTCCGGTTCCAAGGTACCAGCTGGGTTCTCTGGCAAGGCAAGGCCGCTAAGCAGAGCAGAGGTGGTGTGGCTGTGAGTAGCCAGGGCAAGCAGGCTCTCGACCTGTCCTCTGTGGTGGCCACTGGCGCCCCAGCCGTTGCAGTGTTTCCTGGGGCCGCCAGGCAGTCTCTCCACAGAAGCCCGGACAGAGCCCATCTTCAGTTTGAGGTCCTCTAGCCCTGGCTGGGCCCCGGAAAGACACCTTGAGCTGAGTTCAGGGTGACATTGGGTTCTGGCCGCAGGAGACCGGCCCTCCTCACCAGCGTCCACCGTTCAGCGCCCACTTCCCAGCTCTGCCTCCAACTTTGCCTGTGAGTTCCCTTCTGCTGAGCTCCCGGTGGTGCACCTGCCAGGGGCCCCGGCCAGCCGGGGGCGGGGGCGGGGGCGGGGGCTGGGGGGGGTGGGCAGGCTGGGTCCCTGCTCTCTGGCCCCTTCCCCGGCCTCCGGCACGCCTCCCTCCCTCCCTCTCCCCTGTTTCCCCGGCAGGCCAAGGAGAGGCTGCACAGAAGGCCAGAGAATCACTCACAGGAGGGGGAGCAGGGGTCATTGCTTCCCCGGCTCCGATCACAGGCAGAATCAAGTTGGGCAAATGACGGAAAAAACAAAGGCAAGCTGAGTGCCGGGGAGAGGATGTTCCCCCAAGTGAGACGGGGCTGGACCGTGGGAGGTGGGGGAGAGGGAGCGCTGGGGGTGGGGGGGCGTGCTGAGCAACCAGCGCTGACAGCAGAGGCGCCCAGGCGGAGGCTCGAGGAACCAGGTGCGAATCCTGTGCCTGGGGGGGGGGCACGACACCTGCTCACAATGGATTTTCTCATCTGCTCCGAGGTTTCGCGCCCCCCCACCCCGGGCTGGCGTTCTCGGCATGGTATGGTCCAAATAATTAGCAGCGCAGCCAGCTCCCCGGGCGGGCTTCGGGGGGTCTGCACCAGCAGCAAAACAATAAACAGTGAGGCCTGATGCAGCGCCAAAGTTGCCGGGAAATAAGTGCGGGAACCGTCAGAGCTCGGAGAGGGATGGAGGAGCTGAGAGAGGAGCAGAGGCAGCGGGGAGGGGGAAGGGAGGACAAAGGGTGGATGAATAATGCTTTTGCAATGGGGAGAAAGCAACACGCAGCAGGAGGGGGAAATTTGCAAAGGGGAAAAAAATTCATTTGGAGAAGGGCTGCCCCCTCACCTTGAGGTCTGCTCCAGAGATCTCCGTCTATCTCTCTCTCTCTCTCTCTCTCTCTCTCAATCTCTCTGCTCACTCTTCTCTCTTCTCTCTCCGCTCCTTCAATTGGGAAGGAGATGGGGGCGGGGGAGGGTAGTTAGGGGCTCGAGACTGGGGCTGCCAAGCTGGCCAGCTGCTGGGGGGCCAGAGGTTGTCTCTCGTCTGGACCTCGGTCTGTGGGTGAATGTAGCTGTGTGTTGTGGAACTGCATCATAACACTGTGAGTCATCCATCCCCCCACCCCCTCACCTCCCACGTCAGAGCAGGGCTGGGAGACACAGGAGGCGGGTTGGGAGGAAGGGAGGGGGCAGGCATCGAGGGATGGGTCTAGGGGAGGGAGGCGGGGTGGGAGTGGAGGGATGCTAGAGGAGAGGCTGGTGGCTGAGGAGGAAAGCAGTGTGGCCAAGGAGACAGAAGGAACCTGGGGGAAGGGCAGGGCTGGGCAAGGATGGAGTACGGCTGGCAGGCTGGAGGAAAGGAGGTGGCCAGGCAGTGACAGTGAGAGATGGATGCAGAGAATCAGGCGTGTGCACACACATTCAAGATGGTACAGTTCCCGTCTCAGCTCGGATGCCAGCCCTGACGCAGTTGGTTGAGCGACTGCCTTCGGCTCGGGTCATGATCCTGGAGTCCCGGAATCGAGTCCCACATCGGGCTCCCTGCTCGGCGGGGAGTCTGCTTCTCCCTCTGACCCTCCCCCCTCTCATGCTCTCTCTCTCCCTAATAAATAAAAAACAAAAAACAGAAAGACATATTAATTGCTACGCTGTGCCCCCCAAGCTTGAACCGGGCACTTCCAAGCCTCAAAGCGTCAGCTTAATGCCCCTGAAGGAGCCATAGATGGGCTATGACGTCTCACAAGCAGGAACCTCTTCTCAGCTACCTCCAAGTTACTTGTGCTTTGAGAACAGAGACACCCACATTACATAAGGTTCTCTACCGGGCTGTAAACTTTCTGAGAAAGGTCCTCTGGGAAACTCCTCTCTGCATCCCAGGACTGCAATGCCTAGCGCAGAACCTTGCCTATAGAAGAGGATCCCCAAACAGCAGTTGAGTTGCATCTTCAGACGTGGTCCAAGTGTCTGGCTTTGGTCTCAAAGAGACCTGAGTTTGAATGCCAGCTCTGTCAGTATACTCACCAGGAGCCCCTGGGGAAGTTACTGATCCTCTTTGCACTGCCAGCTTTCCTCCCCTGCTAAGTGAAGCTCATGATATTTACCTCATGGAGATGTGAAGTAAAGTGAGGTAACATGTAAACACCAGAAAAGTGCCTGGCACATGATCAGCACTTAGTAAATGGTAGTTATTTCAAAACAGTGTTCTCAACTTCATACGCTTAAACCCAGAGAGGATTTACTATTAAATTCTGACATCTCAAGAGACACATACCAAATTGATATCTTATGAAGAACTTCCATCTTTCGGTGCTATTTTTCTATCAGCTTCCAATTATATTTCTTTCTTTTTTTTTTTTAAAGGTTTTATTTATTTATTTGACAGAGAGATAACGAGAGAGGGAACACAAGCAGGGGGAGTGGGAGAGGGAGAAGCAGGCTTCCCGCGGAGCAGGGAGCCCGATGCGGGGCTTGATCCCAGGACCCTGGGATCATGACCCGAGCTGAAGGCAGACGCTTAACGACTGAGCCACCCGGGCGCCTCCAATTATATTTCATTTGACTCAGATTCTGTTTCTCATGGAGTGCCGTCCTGTGCATATCTCTGACGTATGTGGACGTGGAACCTGTCCTCTTAAGATAAAAGCCCCAATTTCTAACAGAGGCTACCATCTAGAAAATGAAGTGTGACAAAGATTGGTACTCAGGACAGCTCTGGGTCATTTTGTCTTTTCACATATAAGGCAGGGAAGAGTAGGGTAATGGGAGGCTTTGCTAGCTGGGTCTGAAAAAATACAAGGAGGGGCACCTGGGTGGCTCAGTCGGTTAAGCCTCTGCCTTTGGATCAGGTCATGATCCCAGGGTCCTTAGATCAAGCCCCGAATCCTGCTCTTTGCTAAGCAGGGAGCCTGCTTCTCCCTCTCCCACTGCCTGCTGCTCCCCGTGCTTGTGCTCTCTCTCTCAAATAAATAAATAAAATCTTAAAAAAAAATACCAGGAATTATGAATATTTAATCAGGAAGAGTCTGGGGTTTAAGATAAATTCTGAAAACAGTGCAAGTGCCTTGAGTGGTATCACCAGCAGTTTGGAAATGAGAGGGAGAATTGGGTAAAGAAAGAAGTGTTTCTGTCTGGGAAGTGGATGAGAGAGAAAAGGTAAGTTGGGGGGAGGAATTTGAGGAACCATTCTTGAGGAAAACAATGAGAAGTGGGAAAAAGGTACGTGAGTAGTTCTTAGGGCAAGGACTGAAACTTTAGAAGCAATAAGGGGATACCAATTAATTAACTCAGGAAGAAAATGATCAAGGGTTTAGCTGGAGAGGAGAATGAAAAAGACGTGAGGACAGGATTCTTTGGGGGTGGGGGTGGAGATGGCAGGAACGCTTGGTGAGAGATGACAAGGGAGAAAAGCGAGTGTAGGCAAGCGTGGATGCTGTAAATGTTGTGCCCTCACTCTGTTTAAGAAGTGAATTGGAGGGGCGCCTGGGTGACTCAGTCATTAAGCGTCTGCCTTGGGCTCAGGTCATGGTCCCCAGGTCCTGGGATCGAGCCCCACATCGGGCTCCCTGCTCAGCGGGAAGCCTGCTTCTCCCTCTCCCTCTACTGTTCCCCCTGCTTGTGTTCCCTCTCTCGCTGTCAAATAAATAAATAAAATCTTAAAAAAAAAAAAAAGTGAATTGGAGGGGGCGCCTGGCTGGCTCAGTAGGAGGAACATGCGACTCTTGATCTCAGGGTCGTGAGTCAGAGCCCCACACTGGGGTAGAGATTACTTAAAAAGAAGAAGAAGAAGGAGGAGGGAGGAGGAGGAGGAGGAGGAGGGGGAGGGGGAGGGGGAGAAGGAGAAGGAGGAGGAGGAGAAGAAGAAGAAGAAGAAGAAGAAGAAGAAGAAGAAGAAGAAGAAGAAGAAGAAGAAGAGGAAGAAGAAGAAGTGAAATGGAGATAGTCTAAAGGTGGGGAGAGGTTTCTTTTCCCTAAATTCAGCTTGAGATGGCTATACAAATAAGCCAAATAAAGATGACCTTCAGATAATCGGGAGAAATTGCCTCAAGGGAGAGAGTGTGGAGGTGAAGAAACAGATCTGGGAAACAGACTGTAGGGAAAGAGGGAAGGCTGAGCTCATTCAGGGAGAGAATTTGCAAATAGAAGCCTGGAACTGAATTTTTGAAGAATGGTGAAAGGTTACAGGATACCTGAAAGTTCACTGGAGAACTAATGCATGCGTGGTGAATGAATGAATTAAAGCAAACCATTAAGGAATAAACCGTGGAAAGTGAGGATGGCACTGTGGACGGAATGAGTGCTAAGGTAGGGCCGGTGTGAAAGAGGCAACCCAGAAAATAATAGTCCCAGGTTTCTTGATCCAGAGTAACCATGGGAGCTGGACTGAAGGAAGTTACTCATCTGAAAAGTGGGGGGTGACAATTCTGGTATGTGCTTCACAGGATTCCTGTGAGGATTAAATGAATTTACACCTGTAAAGCTCACAGAACAGTACCTGACATCTAACACTATGTGTTTGCTACTATAATAACTGGACTCAGACTCCCAAATCCTGGGTTTGAGTCCTAACTTGGGCAAGTCCCTTCACCTCCCTTAGTCTCCTTCCTCATCTGAAATTGGAGATAATAAAACTGACTTTACAGGTTGGCTGTGAAAGAAGACACTGGAAAGGGCTGTGAAAAATTTAAACTATTGTACAAATGGATGGCATTATTAGAGCTCCCCCTCCTCAACCTTCAATAAAAGCTTAAAAGCGAATATCAGATGCTATGTTACAGACATTGTGCTTAGTACTTTACAGTATCATCCCATTCAATCTTTAAAACTTTAAGAGGTTGGGTACTATTATTATCCCTGTTTACAGACAAGAAACTGGGTCTCAGAGTTTAAGCCTGATTTGCCCAAAGTCACAGAGCGCGAAAGTGGCAAAGCAGAGCGCAAGATTCCAAAGCCCAAGCTCCTGAGGATTATCGATGTGGCCCAAACTGTTGCCTGCAGGATAAATAATTGGCCTTGTAGAACTGTCAGGAATTCAGGGAAGGAAACCGAGTAACCAACAGAAATCCCCTCTCAGTAGGAGAGACATTGTTGGGTAATGACTGGAAGAAATTCTTGGATATTTATTCTTTTATTAAAACAAAAAGTTTAATGCCCTCTGGGTGCCAAGCGCTGTGTCAGGGAAGGGATGACAGCCCAGGTTGGCCTCTGACAGGCTGTTTTCCTCCACTTTCTTTACTCCCAGGTTTCCTCGTGTTCCACGTAGGGTTTTGCTAATTTCCCCACCTCCTGGCTTGTGATCCAGGCAAGCAGACGGTCGCGGGACCCAGATGGAGAGCCTAGCCGCCCCCTCCTCCCCTTCCCGCCGCCCTTCTCTTTCCCCCGCTACAGGTGAGCGGGAACTCTGGGGCGAGAGCCCGCAACAGCCGCGCCTCGGCAACCATAGGCTCCTCGGCGGATCCCCGCCTCGCGCGGGGCGTAACCGCCACTCCTACCTCTTGCTCTCCAGCTTCGCGAACAATGACCGCCGCCGCCCCGCCCACCTTTGGCGTCACGATCAAAACAGTCCTCTAACTACAACTCCCAGAAGGCCGAGCGGCTGCGCGAGCCCAGCAGCCGGAGGCCGTTCTGGCAAAACTACACATCCCGAGGGGCATCGCGCGCCCGCAGCTTCTCCAGTGCGCAAGTGCAGAACCGCCTTTGTTTCCGGCGTGGATCTGGGCGAGTGTGGCGTGCAGTTGGGTTTAGCTGGTGCCGGGGCTCCTCGGTTTACCGTTTTGGCTTTGTGGCTGCGCAGGTGTGATAATAAGCTCAGGAATGCAACCGTCGCCCCCTTAGGGCCAGGACAGATTTCGGCATCTGGGGGTCCCCGGACAGAAACCGGACTTAACAGCTGCGGTTCGCGATCGGAAATCATTCTTCACTTTTTCTCGACGTTTTCTAGTCTACGAAGTAATTTTTTTCCCTTCAGCAGTCCCCAGAACAACACTTTGTGAGAGGAAGCGTAAGTGCCTCCAGTTGAGAGCGGAGGAAAAGGTCCAGGGAGATAAGGTGATTTGTCTAATGACAGTACTAGCAGTTGCTGAGCGGGGCGTTAATGCTCTTTTCTAAGTCCAAACCCAGTATTCTCTGCTTTGCATCCAGGTTGCAGACGCCCTTTCTTGTTGACTAAGAGAGTTGGGGAGTGGGCATTTGTTGCCTTCTCTGGAGGTGATATAATCAAGTCTTAAGGTCAATGTGTAGATAAAATTTTCTTTTGTCTGAATCATTTATTCACTCGGTGTATTTTTGAGGTGCCTTCGGGTTGTCAAGCCCTATTCTCTTCTAGATTCTAGAGATACTGCAGCAAACCAAACTGCCCAACCCTTACATTCCAGTGGGGGTAGACAGACAATAAACAAATATTTAGCGAGACAGGTGGTGATCACAGTTAAGGAGAAAAATAAAGCAAGGTAAGGGGAAATATCCATGGGAGGATTTTGAACAGCGTCCTAACTTCCGTTTAGATCTGATAATTAATTTGTGTTCTAGGCACAGCAGCTACACAGAAAAGATGGGAGAGGAGGCCAATGATGACAAGAAGCCAACAACTAAATTTGAACTAGAGCGAGAAACAGAACTTCGCTTTGAGGTGGAGGCATCTCAGTCAGTTCAGTTGGAGCTGCTGGCTGGCATGGCAGAAATCTTTGGCACAGAGCTGACCCGAAACAAGAAATTCACCTTTGATGCTGGTGCCAAGGTGGCTGTTTTCACTTGGCATGGCTGTTCTTTACAGCTGAGTGGCCGCACCGAGGTGGCTTATGTCTCCAAGGACACACCTATGTTGCTTTATCTCAACACTCACACAGCCTTGGAACAGATGAGGAGGCAGGCGGAGAAGGAAGAAGAGCGAGGCCCCCGGGTGATGGTAGTGGGCCCCACTGATGTGGGCAAGTCCACAGTGTGCCGTCTACTGCTCAACTACGCAGTGCGTTTGGGCCGCCGTCCCACTTACGTGGAGCTGGATGTGGGCCAGGGCTCTGTTTCCATCCCTGGTACGATGGGGGCCCTCTACATTGAGCGGCCAGCGGATGTTGAAGAGGGATTCTCTATCCAAGCCCCTCTGGTATATCATTTTGGCTCCACCACTCCTGGCACCAACATCAAGCTTTATAATAAGGTCAGAGCCAGAGCCAAGGTGGGATGGAGGGAAGGGCTGCTATCAGGGTAGGAAGCTTTGCAAAAGTGTGCTAATTAAAACCGTCTATGACCATTTCTTTGCTCCCTCTGAGCTGGTATTACTGCCACGTGATTTCGGAAAAGACATTTTCAAATATAAGTCAACGTCAGATTGTTAAACGTTTGTGTGGCCCTGTTCTGAAGTAACTTACTAAATTTCTACTTAGGATATGAAACTGTAGAAGAAGCAACATAAAAATGGAAATCCATGTTACGAGTTAAAACCACAGTCATTAAGAATGTCATTTTTTTCTTGTACCTAATAGCCACTTACTCTATGTAGCTATGAGTTTGTTCTTTTTCTGTTTCTTTTCCTCACCTTGATGCTCTCTTCTGCAGATTACATCTCGTTTAGCGGACGTGTTCAATCAAAGGTGTGAAGTGAACCGAAGGGCCTCTGTGAGTGGCTGTGTCATTAATACCTGTGGCTGGGTCAAGGGCTCTGGGTACCAGGCCCTGGTGCACGCAGCCTCAGCCTTTGAGGTAGATGTGGTTGTGGTTCTGGATCAAGAACGACTGTACAATGAACTAAAACGGGACCTGCCTCACTTTGTCCGCACTGTGCTGCTCCCCAAATCGGGGGGTGTGGTTGAACGCTCCAAAGACTTCCGGCGGGAATGTAGGGATGAGCGTATCCGTGAGTATTTCTATGGATTCCGGGGCTGTTTCTATCCCCATGCCTTCAATGTCAAATTTTCAGATGTGAAAATCTACAAAGTTGGCGCACCCACCATTCCAGACTCCTGTTTGCCTTTGGGCATGTCTCAGGAGGACAATCAGCTTAAGCTAGTACCTGTCACACCTGGCCGAGATATGGTGCATCACCTCCTGAGTGTTAGCACTGCTGAGGGCACAGAGGAAAACCTTTCTGAGACCAGTGTGGCTGGCTTCATTGTGGTGACCAGTGTGGACCTGGAACATCAGGTGTTTACTGTTCTCTCTCCAGCCCCCCGCCCACTGCCTAAGAACTTCCTTCTCATCATGGATATCCGGTTCATGGATCTTAAGTAGGGATTGGCAAGAAGCCTTGCTGCCTGGGGCATTAGAGATCTTGTGGCCATCACCAAAGGCAGATAGGCTAAGGTATGAGACTCTGTTGAGGCCATGCAGATGAGTAAATAGTGAACTAGTAGATAGCGTATTTCTACCTCTTAAAACAGGTGGTGGAAACCCAACTCTTCTGATCTTGAACCATAAGGACAACCATGAGAACATAATTGGTTTTTTGGGATCACCAAAGGTACCACTTTGAATTCTCTGAGGTCCCAGAGAATCCCATTTCTTCCACTATGCTACTTGGTGGACTGATTTTTAGGAGGAATTTTTTTTATTATCACTGCTTTATATTCTGTATGTAGCACTTACTATCTCATTTATCCAGGATGAAAGATTGAATCAGAAGGCCTGTTTCTAATAAAATTCAAACTTGGAAAATTTTAATAAATATTTTTGCCATATCACAGAAGTTGGTATAATTTTTTTAAATTTTGTTTTTTCCCCCTAAGCAAGATGGAAACATTATTGGAATGAGTTATTGCTAAATGCTTAGAGGAGAGGAAAGCCAAGAGCCCACCTGTGAGCCAAGCAGGTGAATTTTTGTAATGGCTCTCCTCTCCTTTCCTCGTAGGTAAATAGATGCTAAATCTGTTATCAATGCCAGGTTTACTCTGAGGAGCTACAGGGGCTGGTGATAAGCTTGGATTGAGATTTCTGGTCTAATCATTTTCCAGACATAGCCCATTTGCTCTCAGTTGCAGCAATTTTTCTGTTGTCCGTCTGATTGGAACTGGGCCCTAGGTCAGTGTAAATCGAGCTTTCAGGTGGTAACAAACTGGGAAAGCCCCATTCTCTGATTTCTTGCAAATGATTTGTGTTCCTAGTTTAGACTGGCTTATTGAATACTATCTAAAGCCCTTCATCCATTCATTCTTTTCACAAATATTTATTGAGCGTCTATTTGCCAGGAACAATTCCAGATGGGGCACAAGTTAGACAAAGTCTTACAGAGCTTTCATAGAATAAACAAACAAAAAAGGCAAGTGCTATGCAGAGTTACAATTGGGTGGTCTGAGACAGAGTGACTAGGAAAATGCTTTAGATTGGGTGGTCAGGAAAGGCCTCCCCTGAACACATTTCACATTAAGACCTGAATGGCTGTGTGAAATTGGGACATCTTCCTGCTGGAGGGAACAGTGCAAAACCCTAAGAAGGGGGAAAAAAACCCCCAAAACGATGTATTTGATGAACGGAAAGGCTGGTGTGGTGCATCAAGGGGCGATTGGTAAAAATTGAGGCTGGAGGGGGCAGCAGAGACCAGATAATGTAGGGCTCTTGTAATCTATAAGAGCAGTGGCAGAGGATGGGAGAGGGGTGGTGGTGTCTTAGTTCCTTGATGCTGCTATATAACAAAATGCCACAGACTGCGTAACTTATAAACATCAGAGATTTCTCACAGTTCTGGAAGCAGGAAATTCCAACGTCAAGGCACCAGCACGGTCATGTTCTGATGATGGCTGTCTTTGGGGTTGCAGACTGCCTACCTCTAGCTATGTCCTCACACAGAAGGGCCAAGGATGCACTGTGGAGCCTCTTTTATAAAGGCACTAATCCCATTCATGAAGGTTTTACATTCATGATCTAATCTCAAAGGCCCCACCTCCTAACACCATCATCTTTGGGGCTTAGGATTTCAACATAATTAATTTGGGGGGACATATTCCAGACCAAAGCAGGTGGTTAAACAGCAGGTGGACTGATTTTTAGGAGGAATTTTTTTTTATTATCACTGCTTTATATTCTGTATGTAGCACTTACTATCTCATTTATCCAGGATGAAAGATTGAATCTTTGGGAAGGCAGAGGAATGGCTCTGATTTTGAAAAGATGCTGTGTGGAGAATGGATTATAGAGGGAGGAGTAGGAGCAAGGATATGTGAGGAGACTTGCGGTAGTTTCAATGTGAGAATTGATGGGGGGGTGGGATTAGACCAGCCGAGGTGCAGTAGGAGAGTAGATTGCCTTGGGATCTTTTGGAAGTAAGATGGGACTTGCTGATGGGAGTGGTGAGAAAAAGAAAATAGAATCAAAGTTGATTCCTGTATTTGTTACCTGAGCAACTAGATTGGATAGATTGGGGAAATCAGGGGATGAGGGAATATCAAGGGTTCTACTTTAGCAATATTAAGTTTCAGTCTACTAGTCATATGGAGATGCTGTGTGGACACATGGAAACAAGAAGCTAGAAGGTTTGGGGAAGTTAGGGCTGAAGGTTCATGGGAGCTGTTGGCTTACAGAAGGCTTTTTAAGGCAGTAGTACTGGATGAAGTCAGTTAGGGGCTCTGTAAATGGAAATCAGGAGACAGAGATGGACTTTCAGGGCACTCCAAACATAAGAGGTGAAGTGAAGTGTAATGGGAGTTAGCAAAGGAGACTGGACTATGGATCTGGAAGCATGGATGTCAGTATTGACCTTAGAGGTGTAGTTTTGGAATGGTAGGGATAAAAGTTCTATTGAAACACATATATTATTGAAGAAGCAGAGATAACCTCTACAGACAAGAAGCTTTGCTAAGAAAGGGAGGGGCTGGATGTAGGGTCAAGGGAGGGTTTGTTGTTATTTTTTTTTTAGATAGGATGCCTCAGCATATCAACAGACTAGAGAGAGAATTTAATGATGGGGAGGAGAATCTTCTTGACATCATTCTATTTTTTTCTGTATTTTTCCCAAACACAGCGTCCACAACGTTGGGTGTAGAGATTACTTAAAAATAAAATCTTAAGGGATGCCTGGGTGGCTCAGTCGGTTAAGCATCTGCCTTCAGCTCAGGTAATGATCCCAGGGTCCTGGGATCGAGCCCCTGCATCAGGATCTCTGCTCAGCAGGGAGCCTGCTTCTCCCTCTGCCTGCAACTCCCTCTGCTTGTGCTCTCTCTGACAAATAAATAAAATCTTTAAAAAAATTAAAAAAAAAACAACCTTGGGATAGTGATTATGCCATCCTTAGTGCTCATCTAGCTAAAAGGTTGGCATCCAGTAGTCCAGTGTCTTAGGAGAGCTTTAGTGTGTGTGGTTGGTTGGTGAAAGATCAAATTTTTATTTTCATTTGGCAGTGTCTAGTCAAAAGACAAGACAATTTACAGGTTCTTAGACGGCTGAAAGTAGGAAAAGAAAGATGCCTAACTTGTAAAGTTGGGGAAATGGAAGTCTTAAAATCCAAGAAAAATAAACAGTAGAAAAATGAAATTTGATTTCTTCCTAAGGAAACAAATTAACCGGATAGAAAAGTCTCTATAATACTGTATCTCCAATAATAACTTTACCTTTCATATGAGCTAAAGTGTTTTAAAGATTTTTTTTTAATACACACTGGTCATTAAAAGAGAACTCTCTAGTGTGTTGCAATAAATGGTGGCTTGAAGTCCTTAACAAGAATGAACGAGACCCTGATACATATGCCATGTCAGAGGAGGTAGACTAGACCCCAGAAAACTGAAGGTAGACCTTTTCCCCTTTACCTTGCTGCCTAGTACTAAAGTATTAGACCACAGTTAAACCAAGAACATTTGACACCAAACCCGAGGACAGACCGCAGGAATTAGAATCACACTTTACAGGTGAGCAACTTTGGCTTCAGAGAAGTGGCTGCTGGAACACTTTTTTGAAAGACTGTTATGTAATAGCCAGAGCTCCTTTCAAAAGAGAAATGGCCTTGAGCTAAATGAGGAGAGAACACCTGACCTTGCTCTTGGGTTCACAGCTGCGTAGGGCTAATTAGGGCAAAAGTATGGCTCTCGAATCTGTAGAGACAGCCAGCAGCTCGCCAGGGACGGCCAGATTCCAGCCTGAGTTCCCGGCCTGGGGCGAAGTTAGGAAAGCGGGCGCCCATCCCTTGTGCTGCTGTGAGAAACTAAGGGAACGAAGCCAAGAGCCCGCTCGCGCTCTGGGGGGCTGCCACCGCCTCAGGGGGCGCTCACTCCCTGCGCTTCCTTCCACCGACGGCACTAGCTGTGCGGACTGCAAGTCTCTCGCCGATGTCCTTCCTCTTCCTCCCGGGCCTTTGGCAGGAGCTTCGCCCCACACGACCCTACCAGTCCTGGCGCCCCCTCCATGCGGGAGCTACAGCCAGACCGTTCCATTAGCCCGCGATTCCGCCGCTAACACGTAGCTCGCTCCACCGAGGACGCCTCCATTAAGATCGCTTTAAATAAAGTTATCGCCATCGGAAAAATAAAAAAAGGCGGTGGGAGGGTGGGAGCTATTCAGTCGCCAAGCGGTTGGCCAATGCACGAAGGGGCTGATCCGGGAGGACGGCGGGGCCGACCGATGATTGGTTGTGCTGGAAGCCTGTCTGGACCGTACCACACTTAGTCGGAGGGGGTCTGGAGAATGAGGATGGCTCCTCGCTTTTGAGTATTTCCAGCACTCACATATAACTATTTTTACTTCCGAGGATTTCTTCTTGAATACTGTTGGAATTGAAAATAGGACGCAGGAAAACGAAAGACTCGCCCAGCCACTTCCCCATTTCTGACTCCTGCGCAGTACGCCAGTCCTCCTGTCCCAGTCGTCTGCGGAACCCGACGGCCGTGCGCGCGCGCGCTCGTTCTCTAGCGTGCGTACGGCGCTGTGCTTCTGCAGCCAATCAGGCCGCGAGGTCGCCGCGGTCGCCGGGTTCGCGCGCACGCCCTAGAGCGGAGTGGGGGTGGGGGCTATGGGTGAATGGGAGAGTGAGCGGAGGCGGGCGCGGCGTCGCGAGCCGCATGAATGAGAGAAACGGGCCCCGCGCGAGACGTCGCGCGCGCCCGGGACAGGGAGCCAATGGGAACGCTGGGAGGGCTCGAGACCCGGCGCTGAGGGCAACGGCCGCGCGCCGGCTCGAAGACGAGCGTCGCCGGGCGGGGGCGCGCGTAGCAGGGCGGGCGTGGAGCGTGCGGGGGCCGCGCGCGGCCTCTCAGAGGCCGGACGGCACTGCCAGGAGGCGGCGGCGACAGCGACGGCGGCGGTGACGGGAACCGCGCCGGGGGTGAGTACCGGGGACACCGGCCCCTGCGGAACCGGAAGTGCCGGGCCAGTGAGGTGGGAGGGGAGAGTGACCTCTAGGGAAGGGGGACCGAGGAGGGGGGGGGAGGTGGCTTGAGGCCCCATTCCTACCCCCGGGCCGGGTCATCCAACTGCGGCGGGACCCGTGGGCCCCGGAAACGGACGACGAGTAGAGGCCGGGGATCCGCGGCCGCCGGGGCACTGAACGGGTTAGTGCCCGGTCGCCCGGTCCTGGCTCGGGACCTCCGCGCCTGGCGCTCGGCCGCCGCCCCTTCCGCCCCCGGCCCTGCGCCCCGGGGCTCTGCCGTCTCCCGCAGCCTCAGTGGGCCCTACCGCCGCGTATTCCGTCTTCTCGGTCTCAGCCAGCTCTGCCCCAAATGGTGATTCTCCCTACCCCAGCTCCGGGGTGGGGACGGGGTGCTGTTCCCCTTCTACCTCCCCGCATTTCAGGTCCCTTGCTCCCTTCTGCTGATACTTACTTTGGCTCAAGCCTCATCCTGTTACCTGTTCTCTCCCATCCATCCGCTTCCTCCCTACCCCCACCAGTTGGGAGCTCCGTGCTTTTAGTACTTTGTACTTTTTGCCACTGGAGCTGGAATGCGTTTGCCAATATTTTACCTATATAGGGATCTCTTTGTGGGACAGGGAGGTGGAAAGTGTTTTACCCACTTAGCCGAATGAAAACACGCTAATGAGAAGTAAGAAAGTGACTTAAAAGTTATGGAAAGAGGTGTAGGATCGTTTATGTGTTATACCCTAGACCATTTTTTGCGTTGGATTTTTCACTTCCTGGTTAATGCCACCTTGTCTAAGTTGATCTTCTCTCACATCGCTACCCTTTTATCCCAGTATCCCTTGTACTCGATCAGATCTCTTCAGAATGCTCAGTATCACTCATTTTTAATAACCCACCTAATGGTTATAAGAATTGTATTGCCATGTACTTGGCTACTTCCGTATGTAATAACACCCTTATTAAACTTCTGCTTGATTCCAACCAACATCTTGACATGTGGGTTATTCCTGATACCTTGATTACTTTGTGTTCAAATTTACTATATTGCAGTGTTACACTACTTTATTTCAACAAATGATAACTTGTGTTATTGGTGGTACTGCTGATCTCCATTCACCCCTTTGAGGTACCTACTTGTATTAAATATTTATACAATATGATCTGTAGTTTATTTTCTATGTACATATTTCCATTCCATAGTTACTTTGTGCCTGAGTATGTCACACACATTCTTGTACACCTTTCTCATGCTGGTACAGATCCAGACTGCTGGTTGTGATGAACCACACTCACCCTGCAGTCTCATCCCTACTGCCCACAGCACATTCTTCTGCAAAGACTTGGTGCGTCTTTATTATACCCAATAAATTGTTCCGTTTTTGTCATCTCCCTTCTAATGTATGTTCCCTAAACATTTCAAAGGTTGATCACTTTTGTTTCCCTGTATCGTACTCCGCAAATTGTATTGCCTTTTATGACCCTGCATTACTATGGCAATATTATCCCATGTGACTTTTCTCCTGTCAGAAAATATAATCTGAAATAATACATGGTGTCTAAATGATATTACTTACTCTAGATAAAATTGTAGCAGTGTAGCTTTCCATCTTCTCTACTGTTTGGGGTTTTGAGGGGAAAGGTTTTTTTGATTTTTTTTTAATTTTTTATTTTTTTTAAGATTTTATTTGACAGAGAGAGACACAGCGAGAGAGGAAACACAAGCAGGGGGAGTGGAAGAGGGAGAAGCAGGCTTCCTGCTGAGCAGGGAGCCTGATGCGGGGCCCTATCCCAGGACCATGGGATCATGACCTAAGCCGAAGGCAGATGCCCAACGACTGAGCCACCCAGGCGCCCGGAAAGTTTACTTTAATAGTACTGCCCACAAACCAAGAATTTGCTTCTTGTTCACAAAGTTACTTAGGCCTAAATTGAGAAGGTTGGGCTTTGATTCCTATAGAAACTGTTAAATAATCATAAAATCAGGGGCTAGAGGGGGTTTATCTTTTTTTAGGTCTTTAACAATTTCTTGTACTCTCTGAATGTTCACTCTATTCTAATATTGCTCTTTGGCCCTCTAATACTCTGTTTTTTTAAGGAGAGAGACAGTGCATCTTGAAGGAAGGTGTCTTTGCCTTCCATGCCACAGGTAAGAGAGGAAGTGGTGAATTCCAGGGCACATTTGTATTTCACTGTCTGAATCTTCTGACGTATGAATTTCTGCCACCGGTATTAAGGGAAATACTGAACTGCTTGGGTCAAATAAACTTTTATTTTTAATTTTAACAAGTAAAATTTTTGGTCTGCAGATTCCAAGATGCAGTCACTGGGCAAGTAGTGTAGTGGATGAGAAAGTGGTAGAAAGGCTTTGTGTTGGCAAAGGGGCATGTGAACTCTGGTTCTTAACCTGACTGCTCAAGTGATTAAGTAGAATGGCCTCAGGCATTCTCTAGCCTTCAATTTTATTGAGTGGGGTAAGGGACTGTGTCACCAGATAATGTGAGTTAAGTGCTTTGAGATCACAGATGAAAAGCATCCTATAAAATCCAAAGTGTTACTTGGCTACTACTGTCAACAGAAATAATTGTTACTCTTAATCATATGGGGAATGTGGGGCTCAGTTGACTTCTGATAGGCCAATGTAGGAATAAACTGTTGAATTGGGAAGAAAAGGACCAGCCTCTGTGGTTGACTCAGTTTCTCAGAGCAGCTCACCTTTTAGTTCAAGGACAGTCTTCACCCAGGTCCTTTCATGGCTTATTCCAGAAGACCAAAAACTCAGCTTTTGCCTCTTCAGGGTTATAACTAAAAAGCGTAGAGAGATAAGAGACAGAGACATACATGGAAGGGAAATGAGACATACTGTCCTAATTTTGAGGTTACTTTTTTCTTTTTTCATTGTTGCAATAAATACTCACTTTGTCCAAAGAGAATCTCTTTTCTAGGACTGCCCTTCACTGCTGTGCCCTTGTTTGTTTTTAGATTTTGATATTCTTGATATTTGTAACTGCCCATTTGTGTCAGGTGAGATGCACCCCTTATAAGAGCTAATGCTTTGATGACTTCAGGCCAGGTGAAACCATGTTCTCTTTCCAGTATGAACAGCACTTAGAAGAGTGAAGGATTCTGAATCCTTTCCCACATGCACATAAGTGAAGTGTATGCCATAAAAAGGCACTTTTTAAACAGAGTAGCCTGTGGGGTGTCAGCCTTGATGTTCTTAAGAAATTTGCTGAAAGAATTTATCTGGTGAAGATATTTGTGTTTTTTTTTTTTTGTTTCCCAGGTGAGGCACTGTAACCCAGTTGAATTCTGCATCTAGAAAGCCCAAGACTGAAGAAGATCAAAGACATTGACTAACCTGGAAACAGGGACTTCTTTGGAACTTTGCTTTCATCCACAGTACTGTTTTAGAACTATCATTGAGTGGAATTGATTTCTTCATCTTATTTTGTTAATTGGGAAGAACATGGCTTCAGGGATTTTACGTTTCCCTTTAGTTTTGCATGAACTCGATAGGAAACGGAGCCCTTAAAGGGCTTGGGAATAACAAGAAGAGATTGAAGACAGACAAGCTTGCTCGTGCTCTCTCTCTCTGTTTTCCCTCCCCCTTGGAAGAAAAGGATTTACAACTCAACCTTGTAACAGCTGCGGCCCAGCTTTAGCCATCAAGAGAAAATAAATAAAATTAAACCACCATTGCCAGACTACAAGCCCTGAAGTCAAGGTGTGGGAGTGGTGGCATTGAGAAAACTGCCTAAAAGGGACCAGGACTGCAGTAAAAAAAGCTTCTCTTTAAAACTGGAAGGGGCCTCAGGTTCCCTTTTGGATTAAAATAGAAACACCGGGCACACCTCTTTTAGGTGCAGCTCACATCTGGTGGAGTGTGGTAGTCGTGGAGGTGCTAGAGTGTCTCCTCAGAAGAATTTTTCCTTGCCCGAAGTGGTCTTCCCTACCCTGATATTCTCCCCTGCTTGTCCTTTGAAGACTTGCCTCCATCCATGAGCTATTCCCTGACCTGTCTGACGGCCCATGTTCTCCACCTGCAACCATTTGTATGTGTACAGCCTGTTTGTCTCCAGTTTTTAAACTGTACAACCTGTGTTTCTTAATCTCTCCCTCTTGCCTTGTTCTGGGGAGTGGTTATTCATCATTTGGAATCACCTTTCCCCCTCCCATGTGTTTTCCTTCATTTGAGATCTTTTGACCTTTGGTTTTCTTTGGGAGGGGGAAGGGTGATAATTTTAGATTTCTGTTTCCCTGGTTTCCTTCTGTACTCTTTTTCTCCGTTGTTCCCCTCATCCCATTTTCTTGTCTGTTCTGCCGCTGTGTGGGCCTGGGCTATGCGGCAGGGCAGACCTCCCATCAGAGCTCCAACATGCCCGCAGAGTCTGGAAAGAGATTCAAGCCCAGCAAGTATGTTCCGGTCTCAGCAGCCGCCGTCTTCTTAGTGGGAGCTACGACCCTCTTCTTTGCCTTTACGTGAGTTTTCTCCCAGTGGTGGTTTTTGGGGGGCTCCATGGGAGGTGAGGGGGTTATTTGTCACATGAGTTTTGCTAGTTACTCGCCATGTGCCTGGGTGTCTTAATGTCTGATAGAGGCAACAACACATCTCAGAGACATGGTAAGCACAGAGAGAAAGGCCTGTCCTGTCAGCCTTGTTAGAAATTTTACTCTGTTGAATCATCTCCCTTCCCCTGCCTCCCTTCCTTGGGCATCACAGATGTCCTTGTGTTTTCTTACCCAGCTCTCCATCATTAGATGATCGTGAACTAGGAAGGAAGTAGGAGGAAACCACCAGAGAGGCTTGAAGCAGCTTAAGCAATTGGTTCTGCGAGAGAAAGAACTAGAGGTTTTTCAAACAGTAATGGTTTTTCCCCAGGATGTCGAGCTGAGTGTACTGGAGAATTGCAGAATTGATTTAGGGGATAGACCAAGGAGACAGCTGGGCTTTTCCTGTTGCTCAGATGGTTTTCTCTGCACATTAAGAGCCAAAGCCTGGACCAGTGAAGGCCACTGGGAAGGGGCAGGTTTTACTTAGGAAGAGTCCCGGCAGGCTGCCTTCACATCCCTTTCTGCTGGAGGGATGGCAGTCATTCCTGCATTCCCTGGTCCTGTTAGGAAAAGCGGTTGCCACCGAAGATTTCCTGCTTAAGATATTCAGACTTTGTTTATCTGCCGGTCACTGGAGGAGACTGATTTATCTTTCCTCTTCCCACAGTATTTTAGCTGTTGACCACCTGGCCGGCCTCTTCGCTGTTCCCTGTTTATGAATTAACGTGTAGCAGGCTTCTGAACCTTAAACTGTTGAGTCACTGAGTTAGTGTTCTAGTTGTAGCTCTTGGAACAATCAGAGCATGCTAGATTTTTCTGGGGAGTTCACTTTGCCATGATTTCAGGCTCAAACCTAATTGTGAGATGCTATTTAGAGCAATGGGAGGTTGCTGGGAAGAGGAAGGAAATGGACTGAAGTGGTAGGGAATAAAAGCAGTTTGGACTCATTGAAGGATGAATGAAGCAGGAATTGCTGGGGAGGGGGCAGTTACTATTGTGGGGAGAAACCTAAGAACTGATATTATCTGAGGAGGGGAGGAAACCCTCCCTTCCCCCCTAAATTGAGCTTCATATATCAAAAGGAATTCTAAAAGATTTGGATTGTTTGGCCTACAGAGTCAGTAAAGTAATGTTTTTCTGTTGAGTTTTTAAACAAGGAAAAAAATGAATCTCTTATCTAAGGTATGAGCATCATCCTGCTTTTTACCCGTTCTTCTGGAGGGTAGAGGTCATGGATTCTTTGGCCCCCAGCTCTCTAGCCTGAGCATGCCTTTTGATTCCCTCAAGGATCTAAAGCAGCCCTACTCTTCTCTATACTCTTCTTTATCTGACTTCTCTCATAATTTTTTTCTCTTGCTTAAATTCAGCGTGTTTAGTGTTCTATCCTTCATGTATTGACTGTCAATAAGGAGATGTGAGTCTTCAGTTTTAGACTTGTTTTTGTAAAGATTTTTTTTTTATTTGAGACAGAATGAGAGAGAGAGCACGTGAGAGGGGGGGAGGGTCAGAGGGAGAGGCAGACTCCCCACCGAGCAGGGAGCCTGATGTGGGACTCGATCCCGGGACTCCTGGATCATGACCTGAGCCGAAGGCAGTCGCTCAACCAGCTGAGCCACCCAGGGGCCCTAGACTTGTTTCTGTTTCTGCTATTATGGCCAGCAAATAGAATCAGCCTTTTTTTAAAAGATTTTTTATTTTTTTATTTTTAAGATTTTATTTATTTATTTGACAGAGAGAGACACAGCGGGAGAGGGAACACAAGCAGCGGGAGTGGGAGAGGGAGAAGCGGGCTTCCCGTGGAGCAGGGAGCCCGATGCGGGGCTCGATCCCAGGACTTTGGGATCATGACCTGAGCCGAAGGCAGACGCTTAACAACTGAGCCACCCAGGTGCCCCTTAAAAGATTTTTTAATGTTTAAGTAATCTCTATACCCAGTGTGGGGCTCGAACTCACGACCCTTAGATCAAGAATCACATGATCTACCGACTGAGCCAGCCAGGCGCCCCTAGAATCAGTATTTTATTTTATTTTTTTTAAGATTTTATTTATTTATTTGACAGAGACACAGCGAGAGAGGGAACACAAGCCGGGGGAGTGGGAGAGGGAGAAGCAGGCTTCCTGCTGAGCAGGGAGCCTGATGCGCGGGGCTCGATCCCAGGACCCTGGGATCATGACTTGAGCCGAAGGCAGACGCTTAATGACTGAGCCAGCCAGGGGCCCCTAGAATCAGTATTTTTATTTTATTTTATTTTTTTAAAGATTTTATTTATTTGAGATACAAGGGGAGAGAGAGAGCACATGAGAGGGAGGAGGGTCAGAGGGAGAAGCAGACGCCCTGCTGAGCAGGGAGCCTGATGCGGGACTCGATCCAGGGACTCCAGGATCATGACCTGAGCTGAAGGCAGTCTCGTAACCAACTGAGCCACCCGGTGCCCTAGAATCAGTATTTTAACCAAGGGTTGGTCATATGAGATCTTTGTATCCTTGTAGCCGTTGTGGTTCTGTGTCAGGGGGGTGTGTTACAAGACCAGGTTGATACCCTTAGGCCTGCTTGATTGAGGAGGGTCTGTTTTCCTTCAAAAGGCAAGGCCTTGGGGCTCCTGGGTGGCTCAGTTGTTAAGCATCTGCCTTCGGCTCAGGTCATGATCCCAGGGTCCTGGGATCGAGCCCCGCATAGGGCTCCCTGCTTGGCAGGAAGCCTGCTTCTCCCTCTCCCACTCCCCCTGCTTGTGTTCCCTCTCTCACTGTCTCTTTCTCGTCAGATAAATAAATAAAATCTTAAAAAAAAAAAAAAAGGCAAGGCCTTTGGGAAGCTAGGAAATTCAGGGGCCTGAGTGGTCTCTCTTTCAACCCATCTGTTCTTGAGATAGAGCAAGCAGAATCCTCATTCTTATTTTGTTAATCTGAAGCCATTGAAGTGCTTGGCTGGTTATACCAGTTTCGCCACAAAGAGTTGTCCTGACATAGGCATTTTCTGGACTGATAGTTGAAGCTATTTAACCTACTTTCTCATTCCCTGGTGCCAGAGAAATAGGGGCCCTCCTTATTCCATGGTCTCAGCCCCAGGAGAAAGAATTTTGGAGGACAGTAATGGACTTTGGAATTACTGCCTCTAATCCAGAGTTAGAAGAGACTTAAGTCATAGCTAGAGTTTCCCCTCGCAGTTTCCTCTGGGCTCTTTTCTTCCTCCAGTCTCCCCTACCCACTTCATGGAGACAAACACCCTGTTTATTTTTTATCACCTAGCTCTTGGTAACTTGTGAAGTTCTCATCTCTTCCTTTACATCTGACCGTAGCAGTTCCTCTACAAGCATATATCTGGGCTGAGCTGCCTCTGTTGTCAAAAACTGTTCCCCCACAGATTATATCCTTTTTGAAGTTCAGTTCCTTGGAGGAAGCCCCCTCCCCTGGTTTAAAACTATATGCAACCTAAAAAACAATTTCTGGTTCCAAGTAGACAAGAGGAAGCCTTTCTTTTGTTTGTTTGGTTTTGTGTTTTTGACTTTAAAAAATTTTTTTAGATTTTTATTTATTTATTTAATTTATTTGTCGGAGAGAGGGAGAGAGCACAAGCAGGGGGAGCAGCAGGCAGAGGGGGAAAGCAGGCTCCCTGCTGAGCAAGAAGCCTGCCGCGGAACTCCATCCCAGGACCCTGGGATCGTGACCTGAGCCGAAGGCAGACGCTTAACCGGCTGAGCCACCCAGGTGTCCCTTAAGATTTTATTTTTAAGTAATCTCTACTCCCAACGCGGGGCTCGAACTTAAAACCCCGAGATCTCTTGAGTCACTTGCTCTACCGACTGAGCCAGCCAAGTGCCCCAGAGGAAGGCTGTCTTTGAACCAACTCCTCTTTGGGGCCCTGAATCTGTAACTGTTCTGTCATCCTCCTCTTCTCTCCACCAGGCTGTAACTGTCTGTTCTTAGATCAGTCTAAGTCCCAAGTGGGAATGACTTCGGGACCTAGAGGACTGGGAGTAGGAGGGAGAGTCCCTTTCAGTTGGCAGACATAATTAGTGGAGGCATGTAGGTTTCAACTCATTAGGAACAATTTACCCTTGGTGTTTCTCTGGCAGGTAGAGAAAGCTGTGAGCAGAATTTATCAGCTGGGTTTGGTCGCCAAAAGGTGATCTGCCCTGGAGAAGCTTGAATAGAACAGTTGAGGCCTTCCCTCCAGAACCCTGATCCCTCCCATTCACTGAATTTGTCCTGTACCAAAAGTAAGTGGGAGAGTTATTGGGGATTCTGTTTTAATTCTTTTCCTCTGTTGGGGAAGGAGAGTGTCTGCTAAATTAACCCTCCTCCTCCCCCCAATTAAATCCTAGACCCTGTGTTTAAGATAATGGGCCTGGATCCTCATCTGTCTTAGTTTAATCCCCTTTTGTGATTGGCAAGGGTAGGGGGCAGTGCTAAGTAAGAGGAATCAGCTCTGTTGGGGGGTCAGGAAACTAATTTTGGTAAAGTCTGTTAACCTTTGTGAATCTGTTCTTTGTAAAATGAGGAGGTTGACCGAGAGTAGTTTATTTAAGCACAGTGCCCCTTTTTCCAGTGAGATCTTACGTAGAACCCCAGTGTGTCAAACACAAGAGGAGGGCTGCTCTGGGTCAAGCGAGGCTGGTATGTGGAGGCCCAGCCACTTGGTGTCTCCTCTTTGCCTCTCTGGGGACCCCTGAGTCTTAGAGCTCCCGGCAGTGCCATTTGAAATAAATCACTGAACTGCCTCCCTAAAATCTCCTTGAGCTCTGAGTTAAGTCAGCCAGTGTCTCATTGTCGAGTTCTAAAGTTGGTAGGGAGGGCGTAGTGGTAAAATCTTCTGCTGCAAGCTGTCCCCTGTGGGAAGGATACATGTCAGGGTTGTCCAGAAATCCAGGATGGTCTTTTCCAGTGACCCATCCGTGAGAGCGCTTTCTTCTTTTCAGTTTCTGCCTCTGGCCCCTCCCAACCCTTTACCCACAGAGTTGGGTAACCCTAGTGCCTCTCCCTCTGGTCCTTTTTTTTCTTGACTGCAGAGGTGCTAGCACCTGATTTGAGTGGGAGCAGCCTCGTGATTTAGGGCATTAATTGAGCAGTGGATGTTCCTTTTACTTCCCACGTTGTTTTTTCATCCAGGAATAAGTGCCCAAGTCCTACATCTTGCACTCAGCTGCTTAAAAGTGTGCGTAAGACACGACATATCAGGTATCTTAGGAGAAACTTCCCCACCTAAGAGAGGAAAAATTGTTTTCCCATGGAATCTTGAGGATCCCCAGGGGCAGGAAGTGGGCTATTCATTCCAGCCTTGCTTCATCAACAAGGAACACTAGCCGTAGAGTCAAACAAACTATGTGCTAGGCATGGGCGGAATGCTTAGACCTGTTCTTTAGGAGCTTAGTGCCTCTGTTTTAAGTGTTCTTGAATTTCTAGTACCTCACATAGGGGAAGTGGAATTAGGGATGAAGGTGGAGCTGGAATGATAATTGATGATGATGGTGATAGTTAATAATGGGGGGGGCGTGTCTTCTATCCAGTGAATGCTCAGTAGTAAGCTAGCTGGTTTAAAAAGAATTCCAGGATCTTTTCAGATATTGTCTCCTTCATTCTAACATCTGTATTATGTAGCTGAAGTAATAAGATTGGAGAGTTTTCTGTAGATTACCTAAAGCTACATAGCAAAGCATCGATTGAGACGGGATTAAGATCCAAAGCTTCTTGACTCCTACTTTTTCTTACCAGCAACTTAACCATTTTTTTATGATAGGAAGTATTAGGGCTAGGAAACAGATTTTTCGGGAGTGTGGGTATTTTTTATTTTTTTTTAAAGATTTTAATTATTTGACAGTGACACAGCGAGAGCAGGAACACAAGCAGGGGGAGTGGGAGAGGGAGAAGCAGGCTTCCTGCTGAGCAGGGAGCCCTGTGCAGGGCTCGATCCCAGGACCCTGAGACCATGACCTGAGCCGAAGGCAGGATGCTTAACGACTGAGCCACCCAGGCGCCCCCAGTTTTATTTATTTATTTATTTAAAAGATTTTATTTATTGACAGTTAGCGAGAGCAGGAACACAAGCAGGGAGAGTGGGAGAGGGAGAAGCAGGCTTCCCACCGAGCAGGGAGCCCAGTGCGGGGCTCGATCCCAGGACCCTGGGACATGACCTGAGCCAAAGGCAGACGCTTAACGACTGAGCCACCGAGGCACCCCAGTTTATTTTTTTTTAAGTCATCTCCATGCCCAACATGGGGCTTGAACTCACAGCCCTGAGATCAAGAGTCACGTGCTTTTCTCACTGAACCAACCAGGTGCCCCAGAAGTGTGGGTATTGAAACCCACTCTCTCTGAAAACAGAAGTGCTGGATGGGTGGGAAGAAGAACCTGTTCTTCCTGGGTTGGTATAGGTCTGGGAGTCTCATCAGTGAGTCAGCCAGCCTTCTGGGCTCCAGCCACTCCCTCTGCTTTGGAACTCTGGGATTATTGCCGGAGGCTGAGGACCAGCCCTGACGGCTCCTCCTCAGTCGAGGCCTCGTTGTCTTTCTTCAGAGGCCGCAGATCCAGACAGGCCACTTGGAGTGGTCGCCTAGGAATTTGGCAAAGTACTGTAGCAACAGCAAGCCCCTCCTTGAGCCAAGTAGAATATGGGATGTGGCAGGAACAGGCTCTGCTTCACGCCTCTCCTTGGTGGGGTGTTCCATCAGCTGGAGTGTGAAGGTTGGAAGCAGTGGGTCCTTGATTTCAGTCAAGGGGCAGATGCTGCCTGGGAAGTGGAGTTATTTGCATCATTTCTAGATGCTGCCACTGTGGGGGTAGGCTTATTTTGGCAACAGATACTGAAACTGGATTGTAGGATTACACGATTCAGCTGGGATGAGTCGGTATCAGGAATGTCACAGGAGTGGGGCGCCTGGCTTGCTCAGTTGTGGAACGTGCAACTCTTGATCTCAGGGTCTGCATTTGAGCCCCACGTTGGGTGTAGAGATTACTTTAAAATCTTTGCGGGGGGGGGAGAAAGAGTGCAGGGGTGACATTCATTATCCAGGGATGGGTGGGTGGCAGCATACCCAAGAAGTTGGGCGATTTTCTTCATTTGGAAATGCAGAAACTGAAGAAAAAAATGGGGTCAGAAAGAGTGCCATTTGGGCCTGCAAGGGGCTGACATCTCATTCTCTCACCTTAGCTCCCCTCAGGGATCGAGGAACCTTTAGTCTGTCAGAAGCTCAAGGGGCCACTGTAACTATAGTCATCAGTTCTAGGAATGAGACTTTTAAATCATGGGCACCTCAGTGTTATAAGGATTTAATTTCTTTTTCCCTTCTAATTATCTTCCCAGGCTGTAGGAGTCAAGTGAGTCACCCCTTCCCCTCTTCCCCTGGCGGAAATTGAAGCGACAGCGAAGTGCTAGGGAGGGGCTCTGACCTGGATGACTGGTGTTCAGTTTCTGTCCCTCCCTCCTAAGGAGCCTAGGAGGCCAGCCTTTGGGTGGGGCTGTGTAAGGACTCTTCTTGCTTGTATTCTACCCCAAACCCTGCCGGAGTTTGGGGACCTCCTTTCTGAACCAGAGAACCCCCCAGAGGAAGAGGCTTCTGTGGGAGACGTGGCTAGAGGAAAACGAGAGCTGTGACTGAGGGTCTGTTTCCCCCTGAAATTCGTGCCTGCACCTCACTTCATTATTTTGTTTCCCAGTTACGTACTCACCTCCCCAGAGAAGCAAAGAGTTCATTGATATTTACTATCTGGAAAGCCTACCACACTATAAATATTTACTTGATTTTTTTTTTTAACGAATGGTGAATTTGAATAAATAGATGGGAGGTGGTAAAGGCTTGTGAGATGCTTTGCGACAATCAATTTTGTCTCTTATTAGTTTATATCTGAATAAGGAGCTCAGTAGCTATGAATTGTCTTGAATCACTGTTCAGGGCTGTGCTTTTTGTTTTGATGGAGACAGACCTCTCTCAACAGAATCCAGGACTACAGCGGATTCATTCTCCAGACTCATTTGCTGTCTTGTTCTCTAGGCTCCTTCTTCCTCTCAGTGAACTCTTCCTTTACTTCTGGCTGGTCTAGATAAAGGGGACAAGGTCAGATGCTGTCCTCATTCTGGAGATTAAGTTCTCAGCCACAAAGCAGATTAGGGTATTTAGCCACTCTCTCGTAAAGGGAAGTTCTTTGGGAACTGAGATAGGAGAGAGAGGGCATTTGATAGTACTGACAAAGCAGCCAGCACTCAGATGTTTTTCGGAAACTTCCAGCTCCCAGGAAATCTGCAGAAAGGAAGAGTTCTTACAGCATTCCTACTTAGACTCATATCCTGAGAGAAACTGAGTTTAATCCTGGACTAGGGCATTCCCCTCTATTTTTTTGCGGGGGGGGGGGTCAAAGAAAAGTTACCTAAAGCATATCTCTTGATTTGGACCCTGTGGAATATTGGATATGTTTGGCCACTTTCTTTTTCCTATAGGATTTAGGGCTGATTTGGTCTGCTCCCTTTTTTTCTCTCCCCTACTCTTCTACTTGATTTACTAGTTCTAGATCTTGATAGCCATATTTATCTGTGTGGTCCTGTCTCCCTTGAGAACTAGCTTTTAGTTGAATGGATCTCTCAGGACTATCTGATGCAGTGAAGAAATTTTAGGCATTTAAGAGTGGTTGGAAGCCAGCTGGGAAGAGGCAAGGGGAGCCAGAGAGGCAGGTGGTATCCCATGCTTTGTGCCAACGTGCAGGTCAGTGGGGCATGGCTGAGATCCAGCAGCCTCGGCCTGCGCAAGAGAAGGGAATGTAGCTGGCACCAGTTACATACTTCGTCCCTAGCTCTTCTGCCTGGTTAAAAGGAGATAAGGATAGATTCTAAAATGTGAAAAGATCCACAGGGGAAGAAGGAATCTGAAGAACACAGACCTTTAGTACAAGGGGTTATGGTAGGAGAGATTCTGAGTCTTGTACCTTGATCTAAAAGAAGCATTTCTGTGGGGAAACTAGACCCACTTGTTGTGAAGGATGAAGATAATTTGAGACAGCAGAGGTGAAGCACACACGATTTATAGGTATGGGGGCTGAACCTTTCAGATTTTTATATGGTTGGTGTCCCAAGCGTTAGGGGCAGCCCCTCATTTTCTTTATTATCTGTGCAGCTGTCCAGGACTAAGCCTCTATGTGTCACCTGCAGTGCCCATCTACAATGCGATTGTTTTTCTCTTTGTGCTGGCCAACTTCAGCATGGCCACCTTCATGGACCCAGGGATTTTCCCTCGAGGTAAGATCTCCTTCTCTCTCGGAAACTCCTCAACTACCTTTGAAAAATAATGGGTTATGGACATACGCATTTGGTCCTGGGCCTTAGGATTCTGAGGGTTTGGGGATACTTCAATAGTCTAATGATGAAAAGTGGGTCAGAGTCTTCCAGAGTAGGTGTCATAACTTCTAGTTGTGTTCATTCACATTGGGTCAACTTTTTGATTTTCAGTTACTCATTCAGCAGAGATTCATTTTGAGCATATGGGTCAGGTGTTATCCCTAGGCACAATAATAATTTAGTATGATTTAGACAGTTATAATAGGGTGGCGTGAACTGTAGTGGAGGCATGAACAAGATTCTTTGAGGCCATAGAAAAGGGTGCACTTTATCTGCCCCAGTAAATTGGGGAAATGCTGCGAGGAGGAGGCAGGAACAACTTTCAGTGGAGGAAGGCCGGGAAGCACATTTTGGGTCCAGGAAGCAGCATGTGCCACGATGCCGAACTCTGTGGGGTGGAAGATAAAGCACATGGTAGGGCCAGAAGGGGTAGTAGGAGGTAAATGAGAGCCAAATTGTCAAAGACTATGTGCTAAATTAAATAGATTATATTTCTTCCTTTGGACAGTGGGAGGTCTTTAATTGGAGGAATCTCAGGATCAGATTTCCTTTTACAAAAAATTCTTGAAAGAATGTACAGTTACCTTTTGGGAGGCTATTGCCATAATGTAAACCAGATGAGAACTTGAAGTTCTCAACCAGTAGACTCAACAGATTTCTTCATGACCATTTGCTTATTGGGGGAGAGTGAGAGAGTGAAGGAATTGTCTAGGGTAGTCCCAAGGCTCCTAACTTGGGAGATAAGTTGGATGCTGATTTTTATAAACCAAGATGGGCGTTACAGGAATGTTGAACATGTTTGGAGGGAAGATAGCTTCTTAGGACATGTTGAACTCGAGATAGTATGGTCATTCAGATATAGTTGCCCAGTGGCCAATTGAGTAGTCAGACTAAGAGACCTTGGTCTCAGAGGCTTCAGCCATGTGGTGTTTGAAGCAACAGGAGTAAGAGTGTCTACAGAGAAAGTAGAACGAGATTAGGAAAGAATCAAGGTCAGATCTGACCAGCATTGGCATTTTAATAATGAGCAGAGGAGGAGGAGCCATTGGAGAGTGATTGGGCAAGAAAAGTTAGTAGGCGAAGAAACTGGACAAAGTGGGAACTAAGGAAGGTTCATGAAGTTCATGATGGTTGGCAGCATCAGAAATTAGATCCAATAGTATGAAAACTCAAAATTGCCCATCGTCTTGGTAACTAAGGAATTTATGATCTTGACAGGAATAGTTCTAATAGTGTGTTTAGGTATGTACGTGGGAAAAATACAGTTAAATTAGCGAAACTGTGGTGGTTTGGAAGGCAGTGAATGGGCAATGAGGAAGCAGAGCCCGTGAGTATTCAGATTACTCTTTCAAGAAGTTAAGCAGAGAAGGCAGAAGATGCAGTGTCTTAAGAGAGAGAGAGGGCTTTGTTTTTTCTTTTTTTGTGATAGGGAAGATTAAAGCACTCTGGTAGCCTGAGGAGATAGAAGTGGAGAAGAGAGAGAAGCTGGAACTGGAAAAGGGGGATAATAGAATTACCTCCTAGAGGGAGGATGTGCTTTCCCGTGCATTTTGGAAGGGTTAAGCTTACAGAAGCAGCAGGCTGTTCTGGCAGAGGAGGTGAGAGTCAGGAACTGTCAGTAGAGGTAGAGAGAAGTTGATAAGAGTTGGTGCTGATAACCAGTATTTCTCTCACCTGTGAAGTTAACTTGTAAGGGTGAGGCATAAATCTGGAAGACAACTTTGGAGACATTGAGGTTTTCCTGAGATCATTGTGCTCACAAAGCCGGTATCACTGTGCTTTATTTGTGACTTCTGTCTCAAAGATTAGTTGAACCTAAGGAACTTGGGAGTCCCTAGCACCAAGGAGGGCTATTTTTTTTTTTTTAAAGATTTTATTTATTTATTTGACAGAGAGGGAAAGAGAGCACAAGCAAGGTGGGGCAGCAAGCAGAGGGAGAGGGAAAAGCAGACTCCTCGCTGAGCAAGGAGCCCAATGCAGGGCTCGATCCCAGGACCCTGAGATCGTGACCTGAGCCAAAGGCAGACGCTCAACCGACTGAGCCACCCAGATGCCCCAAGGAGGGCTATTTTAGTGAGCCTTTATTGTTCATAATTTAAATATTTATTGATCTGTATGAAAGGCATTATCCTGGTCATTTGGGATTAGTTTTTTTTTTTTTTTTAAAGGTTCTTGCTTTCAAATAGCTCAGTCTATAAAGAAAGATAGGGAAGATGTTTCTATGAATAAATATCCTGTACTGTGCTAAGTTATAAGCGTAACCTAAGAACCACATAGTACTTTAAGAAGAGAAGGTGCTCACTTCTGGTGTGGAAAGATCAGAAATTTCAAAATAAGTAGCATTTTAGTTTTTTTTCCTTTAAAAGAAAACTTTTTTTTAATAGTTTTTTTTTTAAAGATTTTATTTATTTGAGAGAGAGAATGAGAGAGAGCAGGAGAGGGGGGAAGGTCAGAGGGAGAAGCGGACTCCCCACTGAGCATGGAGCCCGATGTGGGACTTGATCCCAGGACTCCAGGATCATGACCTGAGCCGAAGGCAGTCAGTCGCTTAACCAACTGAGCCACCCAGGTGCCCGAAAACTTTTTTTTTTTTAAGTAAAGATTTTAATAAGTAGTAAATATTCATTATGTAGAAAGCATAAAAAAGACAAATACCACCTGTAATTTCACAGCCAAAGGTAACTACTATGGGGGTGCCTGGGTGGCTCAGTTGGTTGAGCCAACTGATTCTTGGTTTTGGCTTGGGTCATGATCTCAGGGTCCTGGGATTGAGCCCCCCATCTCCCTCTCCCCCTACAACCCCCCTTGCGCTTGCTCGCTCTCAAATAAATAAATAAAATAAAAAGATAACTGTTCCTATTTCTTTCCAGTGGTTTGAAAATTTAGATATATAACATTTACATATAGCACTTATCTATAGCAAATGTATGTGCGTTTTTTTTTTTTTTTAAGATTTATTTTAGAGTGCACACATGCAGGGGAGGAGGGGCAGAGGGAGAAAGAATCTCAAGCAGACCCCTGCTGAGCAAGGAGCCCTACACAAGACTTGATCTTATGATGTCATGACTTGAGATCATGACCTGAGCCGAAATCAAAAGAGTTGATGCTTAACTGACTGAGCCACCCAGGCGTCCCTACGTGTGTGTATTTTTGTTTTCTATTTTCCAAATGGGATCTTTTTGTTTGTACAGTTCTTTACCTTGCATTTTTTTCACCTATTTATATTTTAAAGCATTTCCCCAGTCAGTGAAAGTTGGAAACTTAATTTTTAATCCCTGTTCCTTCATTTATTTAAACTTTCCTTCCCATGTGTATTTTTTCTAGATTAATAATAAAAAATAAAAATTGTATACTGTAGATGAGAAGGCAAATAGTGCCCTTTAAGTTTTGAAGTAGGATCGTGAGTTTCTGATAATTGAAATGGAAAGGGCATTCAGGTAAGGAGAATGGCTTGAGCCAGCAAACGATACTGAAATGTATAGGGAATTAATAGAGTTGGGGACGATCTTTTGGGGAAGGGGTTTGTGCATGGAAAAAAAGAGTTGCTGTTAGTTCCTCTCTTGGATTGCTGTAGTTTTCGTGCACTTGTAGACATTGTACTGTTATGCAAACTCATTACATATGTGCTTTGATATGTAAATTATTTCTTTACAAATATATTCGTAGTATGTAAACCAAGTGTCAGCATACCCATATCAGAGCTACCTCTGAGTCATATTCTCTTGAACCTCATTTTCAGTGTGTTCCAGTAGTGTCGTATACAGGGCTGATCTCACAGTATTAGTTATTAGTTCCTGTTCTCTCTTCCCCAGAAGACTGAATTCCTCGAAGGCAGAGGCCATATTTTAAATACCACTGCATCCCTTATGCCTAGTACAGTTCTGGCATGGTTGTTTTTTAATTGATTTTTTCCCCTGCAGCTGAGGAGGATGAAGACAAGGAAGATGACTTCCGAGCTCCCCTTTACAAAACAGTGGAGATTAAGGGCATCCAGGTGCGCATGAAGTGGTGTGCCACCTGCCGTTTCTACCGTCCTCCTCGATGTTCCCACTGCAGTGTCTGTGACAATTGTGTGGAGGTAAGAACCCTGACGGGGGTAGGCCTAGATGCCTAATCTAAGTTCTCTTCTTCCTACCCATTGAATAAGAATTGAATCCTCTGCATTCTGGGTCTTGGGTGCAGTATAGCCCTGGCTGACTATCTGGGCTGTATTCTAGCTCTTTCAAAAAGTGTTACCAATTACATGAATGGGTAAAGAAGTGGTATATAGACACAATGGAATGTTATTCAGCTATAACAAGGAAGGAAATCTTGCCGTTTGCAACGACCTGGATGGAGCTAGAGAGTATAATGTAAGTGAAATAAGTCAGTCAGAGAAACAGATACCATATGATTTCACTCCTGTGTGGAATTTAAGAAACAAAACAAATGAGCAAAGGGAAAAAGGAGAGAAACAAACCAAGAAACAGACTCTTAACTCCAGAGCACAAACTGCTGGTGACCAGAGGGGCGGAGGGTACGGGCGGGTGAACTAGGTGATGGGGATGAAGGAGGGCACTTATCCTGATGGGCACAGAGTAATGGAGAGAACTGCTAAATCACTAGACTGTACACCTGAAACTAACAGAACACTGTATGTTAGCTATACTGGAATTAAAATTTAAAACTTGATTTAAAAATTTTATCTTGGTCTTAGATTATATAACAGCTATAAATAGCAAACACTCTTATGTGTATATATGGATGTATATGTACATTTAATGTCTATCTATAACTTAGATGAAATTGGAAATAAAGTATTATCAGTGATGAACGCATGAGAGGTAGAGCATAAATATTCTTCTGTTATAGGAGGGACCCCAAGTGGGCATAGGCTTTCCCAACTCTGTAGCTTTCCTGACTCATCTTTTTGGTTATTTGTCCTGGCTTTGTGTTACCTCTTGCATCCACTACATCGTGCTGTCTGTTGCCTTCAGATCTTACAGCTATATTTCTCTTCCTGCTTATCCTTCTGCATCCCCTGTCTTTTATTTTTAACCTTTTTTTCCCCCAATTTTTTTTTTTTAAAGATTTTAATTTATTTATTTGACAGAGGGAGACAGCGAGAGAGGGATCACAGCAGTGGGAGTGGGAGAGGGAGAAGCAGGCTTCCCGCGGAGCAGGGAGCCCGACGCGGGGCTCGATCCCAGGACCTTATCCCAGGAGCCTGGGATCATGACCTGAGCCGAAGGCAGATGCTTAACGACTGAGCCACCCAGTTGCCCCTCCCCCGATCAGTTTTTACTTCACTCTAAGCAGTTGTCTGCCAGATTTTCCTTCCAGGCCTCTCTTTCTCATGAATCTTGATATTTTTGCAAAGCCTCTGATATTTGTCCCTTTCAGAGTTCCTTGGTCACATTGGATAAACTCTTGAGAGAGGGCCTTGGCCTTCAATCAGCCTCTGGAAGGTCTTCCCCCTTACTGATCGATAGAGCAAGATAAAGTGCCTGAGCTTATTGTTAATTTGGCAACTAAATGGCGAACACGATGGCCTGTTACTGAAAGCAGCGCTTCAGTTCTGACATTTGGTCCCTTTCTTGACCGAAGTGATCTAGGGCTGTGGTCCAAGGATGCTTCTCAGTGTTTCTCTTTTTGCCCTTAGGAGTTTGACCATCACTGCCCCTGGGTGAACAACTGTATCGGTCGCCGGAACTACCGCTATTTCTTCCTTTTCCTCCTCTCCCTGACAGCACACATCATGGGTGTGTTTGGCTTTGGCCTCCTCTATGTTCTCTACCACATGGAGGAACTCTCAGGGGTCCGCACGGCTGTCACGTATCCTTCTGTGGGTTGCGGGCTCGGGAGCGGGGAGGAGGAGGAAAGTCGAGCATTGTGGTAGCGAGGGTCAAAGGGAAGGTGGTTCTTGTAGGGGCTGGGGATGGTGAGATCATGCTGCTCTGTTCTCCTTGATTCTTTGGGTTTAGAATGGCAGTGATGTGTGTGGCTGGCTTATTCTTCATCCCCGTAGCTGGCCTCACGGGATTTCATGTGGTGCTGGTGGCTAGGGGACGCACAACCAATGAACAGGTACGGGGAGAAGTGATGGGAGACCCCCTGTAGAGCTGGGCGTGAGAATCTTCGCCCTCTAATGAGTTGTGGAGTGCTTCCGTAGATGGATGCCCAATGAATATTTGTTATGATATAGTGTCCATGCTCCTCATGAAAGCACAAGAACGGGACCATTTCTTTCTTTCTTTTCTTTTTAAGATTTGATTTATTTATGTGACAGCGAGAGAGAGGAGAGAGGCAGGCAGAGGGAGAGGTATAAGCAGGCTCCCCACTGAGCAGGGAGCCCGACACAGGGCTCAGTCCCAGGACCCCAGGACCATGACCTGAGCCAAAGGCAGACAGACACTTAACTGACAGAGCCACCCAGGCACCCCAGAACCATTTATTAGTTAACAGACATTTGCAGAATGCTCACCGTATACTGGACAATTTGAGCTCCGAGCTTACAGAAACAATAGTAGACTTAGGCCAGCCCTCAGGAAGCTCATAGTGCCGCTTAAAGAGAAACGCTTATTCTTGTGCTTATAATAAAGCTGACCTTATCTGCTTCCTTTTATGTATATTATCTTAGTTTTCAGTAGTGAGCTGTACATCCCCATTTCACGTAACACTGATATGTGGGGTCAGGTAGCTACTATGAGGCAGCCTTAGGATTCAAACTGAAGGCCTTGACTCTGGAGCTCCCATTCTTAACCATTATGACTATAAGTTTCTTGATGGTGGGGTTGTGTTTTACTCATTTTTCTATCTCCCAAATAGTGGGTGCACAATAATTGGTTATCGATTTGTGTTTTGGCCTTTGGAGGTCAAGGTCCATCATCTGACTGATAGGGCCTGTTTTTCCTTCTTCTAGGTTACGGGTAAATTCCGAGGAGGTGTGAACCCCTTCACCAATGGCTGCTGTAACAATGTCAGCCGTGTGCTCTGCAGTTCCCCAGCACCCAGGTACACCCACCCCTTTGGTCTAGTGTTCACTCTTGGTCAAAACGTTTGTCTTTGGGCTTGTTCCCAGGGAGGGTTGGGTGGGAGACTGCCGTTCAGGGAGGGTTCTCTTAGCCTGGGAAGTGCCTGCAAGGGAGAGCCGTGGCATCCTTTAGTGGACCCCCTGAATTCAGTTGCTGTTCTTCAGGTATTATGGCTACTCTCCTTTGAGAGTGTCTTGAACTAGGTATCTGCCCAGAAGCCTAGTCTTGGTGCTGTTCTTCATGGAATCTAAGAAATCAGTTCAGTGCTGAGCTTTTCGCTGTCTTGGTCAGACTGTTCTTGTATTTGTAAGAATGTTTTATATAAGATAGGCATCCACTAGCTATCTTAGAATGAATGAATGAAAGTCCTCTCATTTTTTGACACTCAGGTATTTGGGGAGACCAAAGAAAGAGAAGACGATTGTCATCAGACCTCCCTTCCTTCGACCAGAAGTGTCAGATGGGCAGATAACTGTGAAGATCATGGACAATGGCATCCAGGGAGAGCTGAGGAGAAGCAAGGTGAGGAATTTAGGGAAGTAAAGTAGGTAACTTGGGGGCTTTCATGGCAAAGAGATGGAAACTTGCTTTCAGTTGACATTGCCTTTACAGGATTTCTCAATTTCAATTAACTTGTGTTAAAAATTACTTAAGTACGCGGGTGCGTGGCTGTCTGAGTTGGTAGAGCATGCGACTCTTGACCTTAGGGTCATGAGCTGGAGCCCCATGTTGAGTGTAGAGTTACTTAAAAAGAAAAAAAATTTTTTTAATTACTTAAGTACATATCTTCTTTTTTCCATTAGATTGTAAGTCCACTGACAGTAGAAGTGGAGTCCCTTCATTTCCATGTTTTCATAGGACCTAATGTAGCAGCTTCAGATGGTAGGAGCTCAACAAATAGTTGGTGGACATGAACACATAAGTGACGGAATTAAACCCTTGTTGAAAATTTTTCTTTATCCATTGTCATCCCCAAAATGGCTCTCATCCCTTGTCTTCTAGTCCCAGTTTAGAAATATATAATTGGCGCCCCAGCACCCCTCTAATACCAGTTTAATACTTTGAGTTGTCCTTATACCCAGTTCTCCAAATTGATTTTCCCTCATTTATCCAGTCTAAGGGAAGCTTGGAGATCACAGAGAGCCAGTCTGCAGATGCTGAACCCCCACCTCCTCCTAAGCCGGACCTGAGCCGTTACACGGGGCTCCGAACACACCTCAGCCTGGCTACTAATGAGGGTAAGAGCAGTGGCAGGAGCGAGAAGGTTACTGTGTGCTGTGGAGAAGACAGGCAGGCAAGGCCTGGGAGGTGATACTCGCATCGTGGCTGAGAAAACCCAACAGATGGGCGTTGAGCCACTTAGGACAGCTAGGGGAGGAGGAAGGCGATTCCATGTAGCTAGTGGCAGTGAACTGGGCTTTGGTGGGGCGGGGACGGTCAGCATCCAGAGAGACCAGAGAACATCCTAGACATGTTTGTGCATTCTCTCACTCTGCGTTCTGGGCCGGTATGCGTCTGTCGTCTTGACTGCAGCTAAATCATGTTCCTGGGACTTTTCTGTTGCTGGTATATCCATTCCTACCTTGTTCTCCCTCTGTAATTTAAGGAACTCTGGCCAGGAGAACGGCTTGTAAAGTGGTGTCTCCCTGGGCCTTTCTTCCTGCAGATAGCAGCCTCCTGGGCAAGGACAGCCCTCCCACACCTACCATGTACAAGTACCGGCCGGGTTACAGTAGCAGCAGTACGTCAGCCGCCATGCCTCATTCCTCCAGCGCCAAGGTACTGAGTACTCTGGAAGGAGGAGGGTTGTGATGTATGTCAGCTGTTCTGGGAAAAAGAATAGTGGGGGAGGGAAGGAAGAGAGGCAGAGGGAAGGGAAAAAACCAGACATTTTACTGATTGTTGACATTACTGGGATTTAAGCTCCTTGACAGTGTGTCCTTCATCAGAGAGGGGCAATGTAGCATACTAGGTAAAAGCACTGATTGCAGCATCGTAGCTGAGTTCAAAACCCATCATGGGCAAGTTACTTAACCTCTTTAAGCCTCATCTTTTGCATCTTAAAATGAGATATTATTTGTTCCAGCTCGCTGGTTTGCTTTAGGTGTGGAACAAGAGAAAGTGTGTAAAAAGTTCTAAGCATACTGGTGGGACATGACTGCTTGGGCTCTGGGGCCTAGCATCTGTCCCAGGAGGAGGAGCACTAAGAGCATGCTGTCGTTTCTCCCTCAGTTGAGTCGTGGGGACAGCTTGAAGGAGCCGACCTCAATTGCAGAGAGCAGCCGCCATCCCAGCTACCGCTCGGAGCCCAGCTTGGAGCCAGAGAGCTTCCGTTCTCCCACCTTTGGCAAAAGCTTTCACTTCGAGCCCCTATCCAGTGGCTCACGCTCCTCCAGCCTCAAGTCAGCCCAGGGCACTGGCTTTGAGCTGGGCCAGTTGCAGTCCATTCGTTCAGAGGGCACAACCTCCACCTCCTATAAGAGCCTGGCCAACCAGACACGCAATGGAAGCCTATCTTACGACAGCTTGCTCACTCCTTCGGACAGCCCTGATTTCGAGTCCGTGCAGGCAGGGCCTGAGCCTGACCCACCTTTAGGCTACACCTCTCCCTTCCTGTCAGCCCGGCTGGCCCAGCAGCGGGAAGCCGAGAGGCACCCACGTCTGGTGCCAACCGGCCCAACACACCGAGAGCCCTCCCCAGTCCGGTACGACAATCTGTCGCGCCATATTGTGGCCTCCCTCCAGGAACGAGAGAAGCTGCTACGCCAGTCACCCCCACTCCCAGGCCGCGAGGAAGAACCAGGCTTGGGGGACTCAGGCATTCAGTCAACGCCGGGCTCAGGCCATGCCCCTCGCACTAGTTCCTCCTCAGATGATTCAAAGAGATCACCCTTGGTCAAGACTCCACTGGGACGCCCAGCCGCCCCCCGTTTTGGCAAGCCAGATGGGCTAAGGGGCCGGGGACTGGGGTCCCCTGAACCAGGCCCAGCCGCCCCATACCTGGGCCGATCTGTGTCTTACAGCAGCCAAAAAGCCGGTGTCACCCCAGCTGGTGTCTCTGAGGCAGAGGAAGTAGCCCTGCAGCCGTTATTGACACCCAAGTAAGTATAAGTCCATCCTGACCATCCGTGGACTCAAAATTAGCATAGCGTCCTACAGAAGGTATCATGACTTCACTTGTGTGCAAGTGGACTCAGAGGGGCCTGCTTGTAGATCGCTCGTTTCACTCACTCTAGCTGCTGATTAATACTTTTTTCTTAATCCTGTCTTCCCAAAACGTATGTATTTGCCTGAGAGTAAGAAAGATAGCTGCTGTTGGAGAGAAGGAATAAAGAGAGGAGACAGGGCACCAGGTTTGTTTTAAGCAGGGCAATAAAACAGGTGGGAATGTTTGGGTAAGAAAGTACGTATATAGAAAAGTATGTCAGTTTGTTCTCGTAACTTATAAAACGGTCTCCCTTTTCTGTGTTTTGTGTCCCACTTCCTGACACCTACCTCTTTTTCTCTTCCTAGAGATGAAGTACAGCTCAAGACCGCCTACAGCAAATCCAATGGGCAGCCCAAGAGTATAGGCTCTGCCTCCCCTGGCCCAGGCCAGCCGCCTCTCAGCAGCCCCACAAGGGGCGGAGTCAAGAAGGTGTCAGGGGTGGGTGGTACCACCTATGAGATTTCCGTGTGAGCCTTCGGCACCTCCCTTCCCCCCACGCCTCTGCGCCTACACCAAAGGGCCCCAGGTGGCCACCTTCCTTTCCTCAAGGGGTTCCCCTCCCCTGCATGGACATTTTTTTAAACCACCGATTCCAAGAGGATGAGGAGCGTTTTATAAAATGCAATGGGGATGGGGAGTCGGAGAGTTGGGGCCCTGAGACTGGGGTAGCAACGCCCTTCACCTTTTAAGACCTTCCCTTCGTTAACCCCTGGACCAGACTCAGTGGACATTTGTGCAATTGCTCGCCCTGGAGGGAACCAGATCATTTTTAAACCAGAAATAATTTTTTTTATTATTGTTACGGATTCTATTTTTTTCCTCTCTGCGTTACCAGGTGTGTGTGTACATATATATATATCTATATCTCTATATATATATATATATTATAAATATCAAAGAAATTATATATCTATCCTGGGATGGGAAAATGAGGGAGGGGTACGTAGGAGGGCTGTCTTACTCTTCCCGTTCCTCAGACCAGCAGGAAAGCAGCGGGGACATCCATCGAAGTCTTCCTCTTCCCAGTGGTTCCCTCTCTTTTGTCCCAGTTACCAACTAAGGAAACCGCACCCCCCTGCCGTTGGGGCGTAGTGATCAGGAAAGAAACCTTGGGAGAGGCGAGTCTGGGGTCTTGGTCAGAGGAAGGAAGGATTCGGGAGGAGAGTTCGTTTTCTAGGTTCATTGGCACTTAGTTTCCCCAGGAAAGGGGTCACAGCCCCATGACCCTGGTGGTGGTGCGGTCAGGACAAGAGCTTGACTGAGCTCCAGAAACAATACTGGACAACGCCCCCCCTTCCTGGGGGAGAGGGATTAGGGTGGGCTTCTTCAGTCCCCTCAGAGCCTTCCCCCAACTCACACGGTTAACATTATTTTTAAATCCAAGGCCGGGAGAGATGAATCCAAAAAGCAATATTTTTCATCACATGCCAAAAACGGGATAGAGAGAAGGAGTGGCAGGCCTAGGCCCCTCCGATTGTCCCTTGGGGGTTACCCCTCAGCCCACCTCAGTATGGTGCTGGGTAGTGGGGGTACCTGGGTTCTAACCTCTAAAAAGGGGAGACCCCAGCCTCTAGACAGAGGCCCTCTTATTTTTTATTCTGATTAGCCATTTTAAACCAACAAGGAATAAAAAGAAATCCTGATCTAACCAGCTCCCCCTGACTTGTGTTATTTTGTCTGGTTAAGGCAAGGTGAATGATCTCTGGCGGGAGGTCACAAAGAAAACCTCGTAAGCTTCTCTGGTCCTGGCCCACCCTTAGGCAGCACTGTAGTGGGAATAACCACTTAAAACAACAGGTCCTGTTTTTATTTTGGTGATTTAATTCAAAAATTCCTAGAAGAAACCCTCTGTGACCACCTAAGCTCCTTGTTGTTTTAAGGCTTAGAGAACTCTCGACTGCCACAGTTCTTTAATACAGAATTTTGTCTCTGGAAAGTAAAAATCTCTGGATGTGGCCAGAGGTGAGACAGTGGATGATTGAGGGATGAAAGCCTGTTAGAGGCTGATTGCCTGGATATGGCTGGCACTTCAATATGATAGCTCACGGTGTCTCTTCTGTTTGTCCAAAGCAAAAAGGCTATGCCCTAATTTTAAATAGGCTGCCTCAGACACTAAATCTCCAGAAACTGGCCAGAACCCATTATTTTCACTGTCCATGACTTAAGCGTATACAGTCTTGCTCTGAAATCCCAGATTAAAACTGTAGCTCAATGAATGGTTTTCCACCTACTAATCTAGTAACAACCTTGGCTCATAGCAACAGATTTTAACTGTTCTGTGTCAAATTTATTTAAAGTCAGATTACAATAGCTTGGGTTTTCTCATGGACATTTCCAGTTACCTGGCCTGCTATAAAGACTGAAGGAATTTCTTTCACATTCTGCTAGTTTAGGCTGCCTTTCTGTGGCTTAGAAGCTTAGAAATGTTTTCGCATCAGCCTAATAGCTTCATGCTCTTTAAGGAATGAGGCAGGGCAAAGATTCCTATAAAGACAGGAGAAGCATGTACTTTTGCTTGCCAGAGATTTAAAAAAAAAAAAAAAAAAAAAACAACAGGCTTCACCAGGAATCAACCTTGAAATACACTGGTGATTGTGGGTGCTTTTTCAGGTGGCTGTTCTGTTTTAACACAAAACTGACCTAGAAGACAGATGAGCCTTAACTGGATCAGCTCCTCCCGTGGAGCCTCACCCAGGTGCTTGGTCCTCAACATGATGGGCAGACTGTTAAGTGTCTGTTGTGGACACGTATTAGCAAGCTCTGCCTCACTTCTGCACCATGTTCCCCCATCTCATTTTGGTGGTCTCCCTGCCTACTAATAATGTAATGGTAAGACCCAAATTCCCCTCAGATCTTTGAACGCCCTGGCTTAAACCCTGACTCTCACATGGAAAGGCACTTACCTCTTTAACAGGCAGCCACAGTTCAGCCAGTTTGATAAATGCAGATTTTTTTTTTTTTTTTTTTTTTAAAGAAAAACCCTAACAGATCAGACAATGTCCTAAATCAGACCAACTGCACAAAAGAGATGAAAAGAAACCTTCCTGGGAGAGGAAGAGATGTCCGTGAGAAAGCCAACTGGGCTAAGCCTTACAAAAGCATGGCCCTTCTCTCCTCTAATGCACTGATCTTAGCCCAGCGCAGTCAGAGCTGGCTCCTGGCCCGGTTGCACGGGACGCCCCCACGGCAGTGTCCGAGCTGGAAGGCGGCTTTAATCAGCAGGCTCCTTACAGCAGGGAAAGCCATCCCGGCAGAGCCCGGCTAGCGGAGGCTGCTGCTGCTGCTGGCCTGAGAGCTGCCCACGCCTGGGTGGTCTGGACTGTGTCGGTTCTGGGGAAGACAAGGAAGAAGGGGTAAGAGAACGACTAGGACCTGGCCGTGGCCGTGGCAGCCGTGGCCGTGGCCTTGGTCAGTGCTGTACAGGAAAAAACTGCAACATGCCCTGGATTTTCAGTCGTGGGTCCCACCTGAGGCAAAGGACCATCGAGGACAGGGGGAGACGCGGAGACTCAGGGGGCTGCAGGAGCAGGTCCCTACCCTACCTTCTTTTTCTTCTTCTCTTTCTTCTTCCTTTTCCGTTCAGGATCCTCCTCTTTCTTCTTTTTCTTCTTCTTGTGATCAGAATCAGATGGTGTTTCTGTAGGAGACAGTATGTGCTCTCAAAATTCCCTACTGTAGAGCTCAAAGGTCCCTACTGCTAGGATCCCTGTGAAGACCACAGGAAAACCTAGTCAAGGGCAATTGCTCTTCTAAAGGCCAGAGAGGACAGGGAGGCACTGCTAAAGCACCATTCCAGCTTTCTACTTGCCCAGGAGACCTACTTGCAGGAAATACTAATTACCTTTATACCAGTTTCAAGAGAACTGGGAGTCTGGGGCTCTGTAAGGAACCTGAGTTTTTAACTGGGGACGGTCTGACCAGATCCAGGTTTTCTGGCTTTGAACCGAACTGTTTCTTACCTGGGGGGACAGGGTCCTGGGTACGGCTCTGTTTGTGCTTGTGCTTATTCTTCTTCTTGGGAGGCTGAATATGCATCAGACGACACTGCTCTGGTAACTGAAGGAACCAAAGGAAGGTCCAGGTGAGTGGAGGGAGGAAACGCCCTGCTCCCATCGTCTGTTCTGCTCAGTAAGTTATGAAGGAACAGACTTGGACAGAAAAACCACCTCCACGCCTTTCAGGCCTCCCCGTTTGCCTTCTTCCGCCCCAAGAGGGGACTCACCGGGCCAGTGTGGAGGCGGAAGCCAGCCAGCATAGTCCCTGTGATAGGATTAAAAGAGCCACCAAGAATAGGGGGTTTCTCAATGAGAGAGCGGAGGCTGCTGTTATCATGGGAACCAGGCAGATCAATCATCCCTGGCAGGTCAGGCAGGAAGTTACTTAGCTTCTCCTTCACCTTCTTCCCACAGAATTTATTATAGGAATGTTCTAGGTTGTAGTGTGTGATCAGATTGGTGCTGCCTGTCAGCTCGGTGCTACCTAGAGGACACAGAAGAACAAAAAAATTATTAGTCCCAAGAGTAGAGAATTTTAAGTCACCCAGAGGGAAAGTGAAGGACTATGTTTTAGCCTAAATAGGGAATCTTTTATGTGAGAATTAGAAAGATTTGAACTTACTTTTTTAAGTAAGAAACAGCAAAACTAAATAACAACATATAATAAACACTAAAAATATATACCATAGAATGGTAAGTTGGAACGAGGAGAAAAATCCGCAAATGTCCAATGAGGGCACAGATGGAAACTACTCTACCCCAAAGCAAGAGACACTCTCCCCAACTTGGACTCACCACACTTAACATGATGCTTACTCTGTGGTAAACACTGTTCTGAGTGCTTCTCATATAATATACTAGAGAGAAATTATACTCTCTGACACAGCAGGATATTACCTCAGAGCTCAGCCACCATCAAGGTAAGAGCCAAATATGACCCAATGGCTTCAGTGTCTGGTCAAGGACTTTTCCGTTTTTTTTTTTTTACTAGCAAGAAACATTAATTACCTTTACACAGGAAACGGGATTTTTTAGCTACTGCTGACTAACTTGTTACCACCATCTCCATTAGTCATAATGCCAAGTATAATACTCTGCCTCAAAGAAAGAAATGTTCCCTTAGCATCTGGACAACTAGAAGTCTAATCCTAGCAGTGCTCTATGCCTCAGTTTCCTCTCTTATCTCTGCAGTGGGGTAACAGCTATCTTAAGCACACTTAATTTTTTTTTTTCAAGGTGCAAATGAAAACATTGAGAAGTATAAAGTATTCTACAGATGCAAGGCACTATCGGTATAAATATTGCATGGCTGACTTTTTTCAAAAAACGGAAGCTTGTTAGTAATCTAGTAAGGATCTAGTGGCAAAGGGTGGAGCTAGCTAGCCTACAATTTCATCTACAGTTATGATGAACACGAAGAATGCAAATGATGATGAAAGTGGCTTGTTCAGAACCATTCACTTGGAAAAACCCAGGTTCTGATCTGAGGCCCCTGGGGGCCGAGACAGTGTCGTTCTTGTTCGTACATGTATCACCGGTGCCAAACACAGTACACATCTTTGGTGCTCAGTAACTTTAAGTGAGCAAGGTATTTTCCCTCCATACCCCAAGGCCTTACCCTATCCTTCCCTTTTTCCCTTCTCGTGCCAAACGTTTCAGAAATACGGTCTACTGTAACGGCAGAACATGCAGCGCCAGAGTACTGCTCCTCATAACTAGGCGCTGCCTCCTGCCATGCTAGCATCCTTCTGTTTCCCACCTCTGTCAGCTCTCCTCTTCCAGGGGCGTCATCCTCAAGGCCCGGGTGAGAAGGCACTCCTGCCTTTCCTAAACACTTTATGAGTCCATCCAACTTCCTGTTTTGACTATCAGTTCCATGAAGATGATTTATAAACCTCTCTCCCCAGCCTCCTAAAAACTAATCTTACACTTCCAACTTCCTCTTAGTCAATTCCATGGAGATTCATTTTTTTTAAACTTCCAAATCTTCCCCACCTCACTCAGGGCTTCTCTATTTCAATACAGGGCACCCATATTCTCCGGATATTTTTAGAAGCAATACTCCTCGGTCTGTAAATCTCAATGGTTTCCTATTATCCTCAGGAAAAAGCTCAAATTCCTTTGGCACTCACGGTAAAATACATCCTACTGTAACTTAGTTTTGGGGCCTGATCAACCACTACTCACCTATGCTATGTTTCTAATCCATCCAAATGAGTCTCCATTATCTCCTAAGAAACCCACTTCTCATTTCCTTTTAGGAAGTTTGTTTTAGGAAAACTGATGTAATTATAAGATAATTCTTCCAAATTTTCTTCACCAATATGAAATTTTCAATGTCTGGCTCAAGTGGACAACTCTTTCTGTCATTTTTTTTTTTTTTTAAGATTTTACTTATTGGGGCTCCTGGGTGGCTAAGTCGTTGAGCGTCTGCCTTCAGCTCGGGTCATGGTCCCAGGGTCCTGGGATCGAGCCCCGCCATCGGGCTCCCTGCTCGGCCGGAAGCCTGCTTCTCCCTCTCCCACTCCCCCTGCTTGTGTTCCTGCTCTCGCTGTCTCTCTCTGTCAAGTAAATAAATAAAATCTTAAAAAAAAAAAAAAGCAAGGACTAGACATATTCTCTCCCCTTCTCACCACATGCTGCCCTTCCTACATAAACCAGCATTTGCCCAAAACAAATACTATCTGTCGACTGCTTGATAAAAACAGGTACAATCATCAAGTTAGAGAAACTGCTGGTAGACATCAACCACTAACTGACCAAAGGAAAGTCAACCTTTCTATGCTTCAGTTTTATTCAACTGTAACATGCCTACCTCAACGGGCTATTCTCAGTATCAAATTCTATTACATATATAACTGCACTGTGACCTTCAAAGCACTGTCCCAATATGCGTTATTATTTCCCTCAATTCCTGATGTAGCAGTAGGACTTGGGAGGAACTGAAAGGCCATCCGGAGAATTAACATGTCCCAAAAGACTCTTGATTTCCATCTCCTCAAACTTGTTCCTTCTTGGTCTCAGCACTACCATCCACCCGACTATTCAACCCAAGAATTTACAAGTATTTTCAGTTCCTCTCTACTTCTAGATTCAATCCTTCTTTCCCGTAAGCTCTATCCCTAACATTTATCCTGCATCAGTTCACTTCTCTTCTCCACCACTACTGCCTAGTCCAAACCATCATCTCTTTCCTGGGTTACTAAGCAGTAACTTCTGACTGATTTCCTCACTTTCCATTCTTAATGTAGCTGTTTGGATGATTAAAAATAAGTAAATCAGATCATGTCACTTTCCTTTGTTAAAACGGCTCCCCCTGAGGGGTGCCTGGCTGGCTCAGTCAGTAGAGAATGCGACTCTTGATCTCGGGTGGTGCGTTTGAGCCTCACTTTCGGTACAGAGATTACTAAAAACAAATAAATAAAATGGTTCCCCCTGAACTTAAAATCTAAATACTTTTACAAAGGCCTCTACCTATTCCTCCCCGCTTCATCTCCTATCACTCTTTCCCTTGAAACTTCACTGGAGTCCAACTGGTCTTCTGACCCTCAGATATTCCAAGCTTTTCCCTCACACCACGGCTTCTGACCTCATTTCTTGCATCTTATCTCTCCCATTCACACATGACTGGCTCTTTACATTTACGCTCAAATATTATCTACTCAGAGATGGCTTCTTTGATCACTCTAGCTAAAGCAGTTCTGCCTCAATTCTTTATCACATTTTCTCCTTGTAGCACTAACCGCTATCTGATGTTATCTAGTGTACTACTCTGTGCCGCCTCTTCTGAAATGTAATCTCCAAAACAGGCGAAGATCTTGTCAGTCCTACTCACAGCTGTATCTTAAGCATTTAGAACAGTGCTTGGTACATAGTAGGTGCTCAACAAAACAAATTTTTGGTTCGATTCTAATCCCTCCTTCCGAATGGTGAAGACAGGCAGAGGCCCTCAGAAGGAGGGCAACATGCGGGTGCCTGGGTGGCTCAGTCGGTTAAGCGACTGCCTTCGGCTCAGGTCATGATCCTGGAGTCCCGGGATCGAGTCCCGCATCGGGCTCCCTGCTCAGCGGGGAGTCTGCTTCTCCCTCTGACCTTCCTCCATCTCATGCTCTCTCTCTACCATTCTCTCTCTCTCTCAATAAATAAAAAAAAATCTTTAAAAAAAAAAAAAAGGAGGGCAACATGCCTCTAACTAACAGCATGCTTGTGACAGATTTGGAAAACCTTAGGTCTGCAGGAATGTTAAATCAGGCCTCTCGAGTTCCAAACTCAAACTCTAGATAATTTCTAGGGAACCATAAACCAGTATCAGGGACAGAGCCAAATATGGTGTGAAACATGGTCACGGAAATGCATTCTTTCCCCCTTCCCAACGCAGGCCAAAAATTCATGTCATCCCTTTGGTGGTGAATCCTCCGACCCCTTCCAACTTTGAGCTCCAAGGTCCCGACACGCGTTGCCTAGGCTACCTCACACCTACCCGGGCGGGCTGGGAGCCACGCCCATCACCTCCTTGCTATGATCTGATTGGCCACCTTCGGCCAGGCCTAATACTCACCTGGAAGTTCCCGCATAAGATAGAAGGGACCACAACCAGCCACCGACTTGTCGGCGCCGGGAGGGGCCGTGGCCGCAGTGGGCGGCGGGGCCGTGCCGGGGCCCCCGCCCGGAGGAGGGGGAGGCGGAGGGGGAGGCTTTCCTGGTCCGAAGCCGAGTGCGGTTGGGGGTGGTGGTGGGTCAGCCTGAGCTCCGAACAGTGCCGAGAAATTCTCCATCGTCTTCTCCGCCCCGGCGCGGTCCCGGGGTCTGGCGTCGGTCGTTTTCATTGGACAATCCCTTCACGATGTCCCGCCCTCTTCCTCTAGGAGCCGCTTATCATTGGGTACCCCGCCTACCTTTTTCTGGTAACTACTTCCGTCGCTTTAGGAGAACGTTCAGGAAGTGCTATCTAAACTTATTAAATTCTTTTCCGTAGTCTCCGAGCGCCACGGTTGCATATCCAATAAAATGACTTAACTAGAGAAAGCGACAGCTAGATCGACCAATAAAGTGTCAAATCCGCCTACCTTCCGCAGCGTCCAATCAGAGATATACTTCCGGGCGCAGAGGCAGTGCATCCGAGACTAGACCCAAAGGAAGTCTCAATGGTGGGAGAGGCGGGATCAGACCTCCAGACGCCGAAGCTGGGCGGGCGCTGCAAAGGCCGGAAAGATGGCGGTCCTGGCACCTTTAATTGCTCTGGTGTATTCGGTGCCACGGCTTTCACGATGGCTGGCCCGACCTTACTATCTTTTGTCAGCCCTGCTTTCTGTTGCATTCCTACTCGTGAGGAAGCTACCCCCTCTCTGCAACAGTCTCCCCACGCAACGCGAAGACGGCAACCCGTGTGACTTTGACTGGGTGAGCGGACCCCGCGACCTTCACTGTCCCTGCTCCCCGAGGTTGCATGCGGGAGCCCCGAGGTTCCCCTTTTTGAGGATACCTGAGGTTCCGAGCCTGTAGCGGACTTACAGACTGTTCGAATGTTAGGGCCTGGACCATCATCGAGCCTAAACCTCTTCATGCTTAATTAAGATGGGAAAACAGCCGGTGAGCTTGCTTAGCAGCCTGGCTCTTCGGATTCTTGAGTCCAGGGTTCTTTCCATCTCACCATTCATGCTGTTCAACAGTTGTACCCAAACTCTACACATGTTCAGTATTTTACAAGGCTACCCATTATATAAAGCCTCTTGAGCCAGTGAGGTAAACAAGGAGGGTAGTAGTACTCCCGTTTTATTCATGGAGAAATTGATCTCGGCGTGGTTAGGCGAGTTGCCAAACTAGTCACTAATGAGTCAACCAGTGAGTGAATGCGACCTGAAACCACTCTTTTGGCCATAGTTCCTGCACACTCCATCAGCCGTCTCTTAATTCAGTTAACATTTCCAGAGCATGCACTATCTGCTAGGCACTCTGCTGCATCCTGAGGGTGCAAAAATGAACACAAGTGTTAGACCCGTTGAAAGAAATTGTAAAAAAAAAATCTCTCGAGAGAGTCTTGCTGTACTTGAGTAAGAGAGGAGAAAAACGAGTTGAAGCTCTGTGCTCTCAGCTGTACAGCCGCAGCAGTGTTCTGAGGGAGGAGGGTCAACCCGAGGTTTTGTCTTTTTTCCCAGCCCCCAAAGTGAGTCTTGACCTGTACCAGAACCCACTCCCTTATTTTTATTCTCCATTCCTTGTTAACGCTTTCATACTTCCTCTGTCCTTTCCCAGACAGTATTACTGATAAGCTCAAGTGTAGTCATGCTACTTCCGAAGATCCTATTTTTATAGTGGTCCCCTCTTATCTGGGGCAGCTGGATATTCATTGCAAGACCCCCTGTGGTTGCCTGAAACCCTGGATAGTACCAAACCTTATATATATGATGTCTTGCCCTATACATACATACCTGAGATAAATTAATTTGCAATTTAGGGACAGTAAGAGATTAACAACAATAACTAATAATAAAATAGAACGATTATAACAAAGTAACCTAATGAAAATGATGTCAATGGGATCTCTTTGTCTCCCTCCCTTAAAATATCCTATCGTACTGTACTCATCCTTCTGATGATGATGATATCAGATGATAAAGTGAGGTGACATGAAGTGAGGTGAATGACATAGACATTGTAACATAGCATTAGGCTACTGTTGACCTTCTGTTGATAAGTCAGGAGGATGATCTGTGTCCAGACTGTGGTTGGCTGAAGGTAACTAAAACCACAGATAAGGGAGGACTACTGTATTCCATACTGATTTAACCAAAATGGGACTCAAAGATGTAAGTGGGTAGTAGTAAAGATTTTTTTAAAAAATATTTTATTTATTTATTTATTTGAGAGAGAGAGAGAATGAGAGATAGAGAGCACGAGAGGGAAGAAGGTCAGAGGGAGAAGCAGACTCCCTGCCGAGCAGGGAGCCCAATGTGGGACTCGATCCCAGGACTCCAGGATTATGACCTGAGCCGAAGGCAGTCGCTTAACCAACTGAGCCACCTAGGCGCCCCAGTAGTAAAGATTTTAATAAGTATAGGGATCTTTTATATAACCTATTTCTCTGTATACTCTCATTTAATAATATGCAAAACATTGGAATTTTTTGTATTTTACTATTTCTCTGATGGAATTTTTTTAAAATTAATTACATAGAGTTCATAACCAGTGTTTGTTTTCCTGGAAAATCCATGTTTTACTGATTTACCTTGGTGACTGGGAAGTTAGGATATTAAGGTAAATAATGTTAGCAATAACAGATAAATAAAAATAAAATAAGCCTCAAATTTTCAGGGATGTAACACAAGTTTATTTACTTATTTTTAAAGATTTTATTTATTTGTCAGAGACAGCGAGCACAAGCAGGGGGAGCCGCAGGCAGAGGGAGAAGCAGGCTCCCTGCTCAGGGAGGGGTGTGGGGCTCGATCCCGGGACCCTGGGGTCATGACCTGAGCCAAAGGCAGATACTTAACTGACTGAACCACCCAGGCATCCCAAGGATTGATAAAATTTAAAAATCATTTAGCAGAGGTACCTGGCTAGCTCAGTCAGTGGAGCATACAACCCTGATCTCAGAGTCATGTGTTCAAGCCCCACGTTGGGCATAGAGCTTACTAAAAAAACAAAACAAAACAAAAAAATAAAAAATCCAACCAAACAACAACAAAAGCATTTCTCAACCCCCGGTGAAATAATAAACCTAAGCAATGATCATCTGTGGATGCTAAAACCATCAGATGAAAGGTTGATGCATCCTCTGAAGGGATGCAATAGGGAGTCTCTAGCACCACCTGTGATGTATTTCTGGCAAAAGATTTGTGTTTCATTGTATTCAAGTCTCTAGATTTCATTGCCACTTTACAAGAAATATGGGAGATAGAAAATCATCATCAGAAGAACACATACCATAAGTTTGCAAGCAGCCAAATCCAGAAAGTGGGAAAGTTGAGAGTACAGATGACTCAATGTCTTTAAAAGATGAGTAGCCTGGGGTAAAAAGGAAGAATAGATAGTCTTTAGAGATAAAAGAAGACCCAAAGAAATGCATAAGCCAAATGCATTGTGTGGATCTGGCTTGCTTGTTCCTGATTTGAACAAACAACTGCACAAAGACAATTTGAAATTATTGGGATCATTTGAAGAAGGACCAAATATTAAATGACAGTAAGGAATTATTAATTGTGTTAAGTGTGATAATGGTATTTTGGTTTGTTAAAAAAAAAAAAAAAAAGTCCCAGGGCGCCTGGCTGGCTCAGTTGGAAGAGCATGTAGTTCCTTATCTTGGGATTGTGAGTTTGAGTCCCTCATTGGAAGTAGAGATTACTAAAACAAATAAATAAACTTTAAAAAGGGGGGCTTCTTTAAAAAAAAAAGTCCTTGGGGCGCCTGGGTGGCTTAGCTGGTTAAGCATCCAACTCTTGATTTTGCTCGGGTCAGCCTGGGTGTGGAGCTTGCTTAAGATTCTCTCTCTCTCCCTCTGCCCCTCCCCACCTTAAAAAAAAAGTCCTTATCTGTAAGAGATACACACTGAAGTATTTGCAGGTGAAATGATATAGTTAGAATTTGCTTTAAGTTTTTCCAAAAAAAAATGGGTAGCATAGATGAAATGGAACTGTTTTGGCAAAAGGTTACTGTTAAATCTGAGTAGTAAGGATTAAAGTATTGTAGGGGAGGAAAATTAATTTTTCCTCTACCTTTTAAAAATATTTTAAAGATTTTATTTATTTATTTGACAAAGAGACACAGCAAGAGAAGGAACACAAGCAGGGGGCGTGGGAGAGGGAGAAGCAGGCTTCCTGCTGAGCAGGGAGCCCGATGCGGGGCTTGATCCCAGGACCCTGGGACCATGACCTGAGCTGAAGGCAGACGCTTAACAACTGAGCCACCCAGGCGCCCCCATTCCTCTACCTTTCTGAGGTCTTGGCTGAGACCCCTGTAATAAAAGATTAAAAACAAAAGATAAACAAGTTTATTAACATGTATACCTCATGTATGTATGGGAGATATCCAGGGAAAATGAATAAACTCAGAGGTGGATTAGAACTCTGGCTTATATCACATCCTCAACAGAGAGCAATACATTTTTGGAGAAATGACTGAACAAAGGCTTCCAAGGACAGCAAACTGTGGGAAGGTAAACTAATGGTAGATAAAGACTCTCGTTTGTCTTTTTAGTTTCCTCTGGTGCTGTCTCCAGGCTGATAGGGTCTAAAGTCGTCTCCCTTGATTAACTTTTGTCGTGGTAGAGAGGGTTGGAGGAATACTTTCAAAAATTTATGTCCTGCTTTGGGGCAACTTGGGTAGCTCAGTCAGTTAATCTTGTGACTCTTGGTTTTGGCTCAGGTTGTGATCTCAGGGTTGTGAGATCGAGCTGGGTGTGGGGCTCCGAGCCCAGTGCACAGTCTGCTTGAGATTCTCTTCCCCTCCCTCTTCATCTGCCCCTCCCCACACTTGTGCGCGTGCTCTCTCTCTCTCTCTCTAATAAATAAATAAAATTTAAAAATAAAATATGTCTTGCTTTTAGACGGAGGGAGAGCAAGGAACTTTTTTGGTATCTATTTCTTAATTGCTTTTAGGCTGAAAATTTTAATGCAGAATAATCCAAAGTAGCATATTTTGGGGGGCACATTCTGCTACCTTTTAGTATCCTCTCTATTTTTATGTATGTTTGAAATTTTCCATAATAAATGGTTTAAAAACAAGGAACAAACAGAACAACCAAAGGGGCTCTGCTTCATGCCGTTTGTCTGGAACCCAGGTTCATTCGCCTCCCCCTATGGCATTAGGGTCATGTCATCATCAGCCATCCAGCAGATGACGACAGGAAGCTGGAACGCGAGGACACGTGCTTGCTTCCTGCCCCGCACAGACGTGGCACGTCGCTTCCACTCACATTCCACGCAGGAATGTTAGTCACACAGTGCTACTTGGATGCAAGTAGACTGAGTGTCCAGCCGCAGTATGCACAGGAGGAAACAAACTGGGTTTGGAGCATACATAGCCAGTCTTTGCCATTGACCCACTGTCTTTAGACACTCTTCCTTTCATTCCTACATTTGGTCTCCTGCTTGACCACAGGTCCTTTTTTTTTTTTTCCCCTTTTAAGTTCATCTTTCCACGTTTGTTAAATGCCAATTGTAACCCAATTTCATTTGTGAAAATGTGCTGCTTTCTGCTCAGGTGTATTTAGTAAGGTCTGTCATATTCCCTAACCCGCTCTTTACGTGTCTATTGGTAAAGCCAGTGGGTTACTTTTTGTTGGAGACTGATGCTAAAAACCCAGGACCTAAGGTCCATGACTTCTAGCTGTAAATTGTAGTTGATTGGTTCTGTGTGAAATAGTGATTTGGGTTCCTGTATTGTAAACAAAAAGGTCTGGAAGGCCTCAGACCATCTAGACTCTAGTTGCCCCCCCCCCCCTTACCATGCTTTCTTTCACAGGGTCCTTGTTATGCATTACAGTCTGTACTGTTTGAAATTACCTTGTTTGTTTCTTTGTCATGATTATTGTTTGTCTCACAGACCTTAGAGCCTAGAAAGTGAGAAAGAACTGGAAGCCCGAGGTACTGAAAACGGCCTTCTAAAGCTCTGAGAGGCCCCCTTCAGCTCTCAAATCCTACTAAAAGTGCATGGATTGGGGCGCCTGGGTGGCTCAGTCGTTAAGCGTCTGCCTTCGGCTCAGGTCATGATCCCAGTGTTCTGGGATCGAGCCCCACATCGGGCTCCCTGCTCTGCGGGAAGCCTGCTTCTCCCTCTCCCACTCCCACTGCTGTGTTCCCTCTCTCGCTGTGTCTCTCTCTCTCTGTCAAATAAATAAATAAATCTTTTAAAAAAGTGCATGGATTATCACTATAAATATTGGATGGCGAGGAATGATTTAATGTAAACAAAGCCCAAAAAATGGAATAGCCAGATATTGTATTAATGGAATATTACAGAAGGTTCCCTGGAAAACTTTTATTTGTTTTGTTTTGAGTTGGTAATATTGTCTTACAGTATTATACGGTACTAGGCTTTACACAGTTCTTTCATACCCATTATCTCATTTACGGCTCACAGTAATATTTTGAGACAGATACTGTTCCACTGAGGAAAGCAAAGCTCAGAGGTGAAGTGATCTGCCAAAGGGCACCAGCCAGTTTGTAGCAGGGTAGAACCTGACTGGTGTTTTTCCCACCACATCTTTGCCAACTCCAGTTGTTTCTTTACTGGTACCGTTCCCACTTTGGATCTCTGTTGGTTTTTACTCCATATCGGGCTCCCTTACCCACCCAAAGCATCGGTGTTTATGGCATTCCTGTCACTTTGATTCTGTTCCAGAGAGAAGTAGAGATCCTGATGTTCCTCAGTGCCATTGTGATGATGAAGAACCGCAGATCCAGTAAGTGTAGCCTGTTCCTCAGTTACTTGAGCTTAGGCCACATGCCCTCCGGAGCTGCTTTCATTCTTGTTATGAGAGGGGCACTATTTGGCGAATGAGTCCCTTATTCCATGCCAGGGCTGAATTTGATCTTGGACTTCTATCCTCTTACCCCTCTCCCATTTCAAAGTACCACAAGAAGAGTGACAAAACAGGATATGGGAGTATGCCGCCCAGCCTGACCTGTGACATCTTTGTGTTTCAGTCACTGTGGAGCAACATATAGGCAACATCTTCATGTTTAGTAAAGTGGCCAATGCAATTCTTTTCTTCCGTCTGGATGTTCGCATGGGCCTGCTTTACATCACACTCTGCATAGGTAAGGAGACTGGTTGTGGGAACCAAATTCCAACCCCACACAGGTCTCTCCATACCCTTCGTCCATCTCTTGTACTTCATTAATTATGTATGTGGCTCAGGTGATAAGAATCTACAGAAACTTTAAGAAGAAGAGAATGCATCAGTGGTCTGCATATGTCCACAAAGTGTATTCTTTGGTGCCTAAAATCTTTGACTCAGTTTGAAAGTAAATCCCCTGCTGCAGGCCTTATATGTTTCCTCTGACATCTTTTTTCCGTGTTTAGTGTTCCTGATGACGTGCAAACCTCCCCTGTATATGGGCCCTGAGTACATCAAGTACTTCAACGATAAAACCATTGATGTGAGTTCTCTTCCTCTCTTCTGTTTCTTGGGTCCCTTGTGGGTGATTCTGTAGTTGTGCTTTTTACTCACTAGGAGGAGTAACTGCTTCAGAATGGAAGTCAAGAGCACTGTGGTTCCTTACTGGAGCTAGGGAGACTGGGGAGGGAAAGCCGGGGCGAGGAATTAGATGCTCCAAGTCTGAACCTTTCTGGGAGCCTGTGTGATCCAGCTCACTGTTTCTTCCCTGTGTGTGGCAGGAAGAGCTAGAGCGGGACAAGAGGGTCACTTGGATTGTGGAGTTCTTTGCCAATTGGTCTAATGACTGCCAGTCGTTTGCTCCTATCTATGCTGACCTCTCCCTCAAGTGAGTACTGTATAGGGAGGGATGATGGAAGCAGAGGTGCTGTACTTTCCCTCTCATGGTTTTTGGCTCTGATTTCTGCACCTTGTAACCAAAGGTGTTTCTCCCCCGCTCCGCAAATATCTGTATTTCCACTTCCCTTGACCCGTTCTCTTTCATTATGTTAAATAATATATTTTTCTTAGGTACAACTGTACAGGGCTAAATTTTGGGAAGGTGGATGTTGGACGCTACACTGATGTTAGTACACGGTATGTAAGGGCCTGGACAGAGGGTCTGAGCCGTAAATCACTTGGAGTGATGTAGACAGATGCATTTATGGAGTACTTTCTGGGCCCTGTAGGTACAAAGTGAGCACGTCGCCCCTCACCAAGCAGCTCCCTACCCTGATCCTATTCCAAGGTGGCAAGGAGGTCATGCGGCGGCCACAGATTGACAAGAAAGGACGCGCTGTCTCTTGGACCTTCTCTGAGGTATCTGAAAGAGTGAGCGAGTGGTTTGGAGAAGGGTGTAGAACAGTAATGGGCTTTGGAGCCCAGCCTGGGTTTGATTCCTGGCTCTGCCACTTGGCCCACTAGTTTTGAGAGTGTGGACTAGTTACCAGATTTCATTCACGAATTCACTTAGCAAATTTGTTGTGTTTCTACCGTGTGCCAGAACTCCTAGTACAGGGGAACAGTTATTAAGATTCAGTCTCAAAGGCCCTTGTCAGTATAGTCTGTAGGCCTGAGGTTCCTTAGCAGTAAATTGAAGAGAGTAACACTTGGATTGCAGGGTGGTTTTGTAGAGGACATTAAATAATGTAGCTGTAATTTCTTGGCACAGTGATTGTCACATAATGGGTACTCAACTGTACAGGGTTGACTCTTCCAGGTACCCAAAAAAGGAGAGTTAGGTTAGAGTAGATTTCTGTCCTTTCCTTCCTTCTTTCCTAGACTGTGTCTAAATACTTCTTACTTCCCAGTAAGGACTCTCCAACCAGAACCCTGATGTGCGTATGTACCTCTTTTGTGCAGGAGAATGTGATCCGAGAATTCAATTTGAATGAACTATATCAACGGGCCAAGAAGCTATCAAAGGCTGGAGATAATACCCCTGAGGAGCAGCCTGTGGCCTCGACCCCCACGGAAGTGCCAGATGGGGAAAGCAAGAAGGACAAATAGAATCCCTGCCTTGTCAGTACTTCCTCACCTTTGAGGCGCTGCCCCTCCTGTAACCACAAGCCTTGCCTGAGGCCTGGGCCTTTTATTTATGTTTTGTCCTTCGGCTATCCCTGAGTGGGGCAGGGGACTGGCTGCTTCTGATTTTAAAGAGGCTTTGGGGAATTGACAGGCATCCTCCAGGACGACCTCCACTGCTGTGGCCAACTTTCACTGGAAGAAGGGAGAAATCTACCATGGATGAGGAAATGCTTTCCCTCCAAGCTTGGGTCAGTTATCAGTTACTGTCCACCGCTCACATGTCTCCACCATGCTGTTTTCATCCCTCCTCTTAGTGGACCTACACAGTCTGCTTAGATTATATTCAACCTAACAGAAGATGCCTCTGTATGGAGTCTGCGCTAGGATTTTTCCCTCAAGGACCCTTGCTTATTTAGGCACTTCTGGCTTGGTCTGTGGCCTTCTTTAAAAAGTATAAGGCTAATTTTGCCACTGGTCCCAAGGAGACACCTTTAACCACTGAGTGTACTCATTGAAGATAATATTGAATAATCCCCCTATGTTTTGGAGTTTGGGAGGAAGGGGAATAGGTTTGAGACATTCCTTTGTGTGGTGGGGCCTCCCGGAGAAAGCCCTTGGGCAGGAATGGGGTTTCCACTTACTCTCCTACCTACTCCCAACACCCAGTTGATGGTTTTCCGTAATAAAGGAACTGGGATTGCCTTTTGTTTGCGCCTTTGTGTGTTCCTCGCCCATTAGAAAAAGCCTGGCCATTGCGGAGGAAGTGCTATCTCCTCCTCAACTTCAAAGGCCATCCTGATGAGTTTCTCCAGCTGCCCGGCATTGGTCCCCAGGATCAGGGAGAGTCAGGGAATGCTAGTTACCGTAATCCCGGACGGAGTACTGACCTCGCCGAGTTAGGTTGCGGGTTTGCTTTGGGATTGGCCCGAGGTTTCCAGGGAGCAGGTGTGTCGGCGGGGGTGGGGTTTGTGTGTCGTGGTCCACGCTATTTGGCCCGACGGAGGCTTACAGAAACGCCTGTGTGAAGCCAGGCTTGTTTCGGAGCTGCCTAGTCCGCGCCCCTCCACAAGCGCGGGTGGTTCGGTCTGGGGCTCCCTGTCGCTCACCCCCCCGCCGCGGGCAGAATGGTTGTGCCCAGGGAGCCCGCCTCCAGACCACGTGTGCTCTCGGCCACGCTTTGCGCAGCTAGGGAGAAGCTTTGTCCCGGCGGCGGGCTTCCTGGCCTGTGGTTTGGAGCTCGGAGCGGCGTTGGCCGGACCTCTATTCGCGCCCAGCTCGGCTCGGCTCGGCTCCCTGCCGGGCTCCAGGCCCATGGCTTCTCGCGGGAGAAAGCGGAAGGCCGAGGTGGCGGTGGTCGCGGCGGCGGCGAAACAGGAGAAGCCGGCGGGCGGCCGGAAGGCAGTGGAGGCCGCGACCGTCGTAATCGAGCATTGGTGAGGGGTCTAGAGAAACCCGGGGAGGCGGGCCAGGGCCTCGCAGGCCAAGACCCCAGCCTCTGACCTTCCCCATCTCTCTCTAGCACGAGCTGACGCGTCTACGGGCGCAACGCCGCGGCCCTGAGCCAGGCGTTGCGCCTGGAGACCCCGGAGCTACCGGTGGAGGTGAATCCTGCCAAGCCCCGGAGGGGCAGCTTCGAGGTGACGCTGCTGCGCCCAGACGGCAGCAGTGAGTGGCGGCCCGGGAGCAGGCGGGAGGCGCTGGTCTCAGCCCGCGGGCACCTCGTCATTTGGGGGACCTGCTGGTGTATTCCAAAGTGACTAAGCTTCCTCGGTCATTTTCCAGGTGTGGAGCTCTGGACTGGGATTAAGAAGGGGCCCCCACGCAAACTCAAGTTCCCTGAGCCTCAAGAGGTGGTGAAGGAGCTGAAGAAGCACCTTTGCTAGGGTGTGTTGGGCAGAAGTCCTCACGCTGAGGTATGAAGGGGGGGTAGGGGTGGATTTGGGGTATTTGCGAAGCAGCCCTCACAGTCCTCTCATTTTACACATGGTCTACAACTTGTAACTCTTCTTGCTCAGGATTTCCCCTTTCTGCTGGTAGGAAAAATAGAAATCGGCAGTAAAATTGTGTCCTCTTACAGTGCCCTTTGCTAACTGCATGTTTCACTGTCTTTGGGCTAAGTTGTAGGCTGCTGATGGTAATGTGAATGGCTTTTTACAGAAATGCAAGTTGTGCCCTTTGAAGATGCGGTTATTGCCCTGGCGCGGGGCGCCGGGGGGGGGGGTACGGACCCTTTTTGTATTTGTTAGAAATTTATTTTGCACACCTGATGGCACTTGTTTCTTAAAGCTGGTGGTGTAAACCCCCCCGTTTCCTCTTTTGTGAGTTAAAATCGTTGACACTTGTTTTTATTTTTCTCCCTATTAATGGCACAATTTTTGTGTAATCTCACGTGTGCTTACCCCTACCCTACCTTTTTGTGTTTGTTTTTGCTCCTAGTATGTTTTTGTTAATCCCATGTGAAAACTACAGTGGTGTCGCTCGTGGCCCCAAGGATTTGACTGGTCTTTATCCCTAGCACTTGGACATGTTGTCAGGCACTTGATATGCTGAGTAAAATGTGGGGGAGGATGCAATCCTTGAACTCCCCCTGGGTTTGTGGGTTCTGGGGCGGGGGACACAGCTTCCTCAGGCTTTAGGATTGCCTGGGCCCCTTCTCTAACCTTTTTTTCACCTGTCATGTTTACAGCCTCCTGTCCCTGGTGATGTTGGAGCATTTATGATGGAACATGGCCAAACTTCAGTCATGTACCTGAAGCCATGGTTTCTTCCCCTCCAGAGAGGATGGTTCAGTTGTGAGGCGACCCTCTCGTAAGGCATTGAAAAGTTCTTGGATTTGGTTTAATAAAAGTTGAAATAAAGTATTTGAATAATAAAGTAAAACAATCTTATGGCAAGAAATGGACAAAACCAGCCTTTTGTGGGATTGGCTCCCCTTGTATTTTTCATATTGAGGTCACAAATTAACCTGGAGCTCCTAGGTTCTCTGGTAGATCATGTGAAATACTTGCAAAAACTGTGGGGGGAAAAAAAGTAAATTATTTTTTTTTTAAAAAGCATCTATCTTTTTCAACTCACTTCTTGGAAGTGATGATGGAAGTTATGTCTTTTTGGTCTCTGCAGAGGTTTGGCTAGACCCACCATGCTGGATTGAATAAGCCACACACATACCCACTTGTTCCACCCCAGCACTGTTTCACACCTTCTGGAACATTTTCTGTTTCACAGAGGGTATTCTTTCTCATTTATCATTGAATTAGCAGTGACTAGATGCCTCATAACTTAGGAGACCTGGTGTTCGTTGTTATTTATGACCCAGTAGAGTTGGGGACCACACAGTTTATAGTTTCACTTGTTTATCACTAACTGGAAAATATACTACAAAGAAATAAGATGGTTCAAGTGCATAATTCTGTACCCATGGTACTACTTTTGCCTGGCTCCCAAAGCCTAGGGAGGAGAGGAAGGGACCTAAAGAGAACTAGGAGTACACCTGCCTTTTGTGCTAAGAGGACAGGGCACGTGCTAGCCTCTGCCAGTAAACCTTTTGCTAGCCAACATTTCCCACCCTCCCGCTGCCCCTAACCTGTACTTCCTGTTCTACGTCATTATGTCCACCTCTGTGTCTGACTCTGAGGAAGGGTCGGGCCACACAGAGGGGATACCTGTGGGCACCAGCCTCCCCTCTGATGTCCAGTCCACCACATCAATCTCTTCCTCTTCAGAGCTGGCAGGAAGTGGGTCCGACAACTCAGAGTTGCCAAGTACCTCCTTGCCTGCCTCTGGAGCAGAATACAATACCTCATCCATACTTAGGGACACTTCTGGCCTAGTCTCCATACAGTTTGAACAGGGAGGTGAGAGGTCCTCATAGGACCTGTGGGGAAGGTCAAGAGAGTCAGTATGAAGCTTATCTCTCTGACCATCCAGTGGTTGGGAACTGGTAATTTCTAGATCTGGAGTCCAAGAGCGTCCTACTGAAAGTACCTCCCCTTCACTCACCTCAGAGGGTATGACAAGGGGGCTAAGGGACTCAGTTGGCTCTTTGTTCTCAGAGGGCATAACAAGGGGGCTAAAGGGCTCAATTGGTTCTTTGTCCTCACCAACAGGTTCCTTTTCCAGTCCTGTGAGCTCCCTGGGCCAGAGTTCCATGTCTGGCAAACACCATTCCTCCCCTTCGATCCAGTTCTTTCCTGTTTCTGTCAGGTGATAGCTAGGGGTCCTGCAGCCCTGGGCTCCAGGACTTTCCAGAGACCCCATGGGGGGCTCAGTGTCTGAGCCACACAGCATGAAGTCCAGGATCTCCTCCAGCTCACTGGTGGCAGCAGCACTTGTGATGCGGTACTCCTCGGCTTCGCAGGGCTGCCCCAGCAGGGCTGTGTCAAATGCATAGGGCTCTCTGCAGTCAATATCCAACCCAGATTCCTTCCCTACCAGTTCTGGACTGGACCCGAACTCAGACTTCACCACTGGGTGGTCTGGGGAGTGGCTAGCAGAGAGCAGAATGTCTTGTAGCCTAGAACACACTGGGGAGTCCTGACACAGGTCTACTGGAGCAGATGACTGTTCCTGCTCATTAAGTGAGGATGGCTGAGTACTCGCAGGCTCTTCTGAGTATTGAGGTTCTGGGATCTGAGGGCTATCTTGAGAGTTTTTGAGGGGAGGCTCTTGTACCACCTCCCAGCACGTCCCATTGACAATCTTCCGAAGTTTCACTCTTCCAACCTGCCCCTCTTCTGCAGAGTCTGAGTTCGGTGCCCTGACTTCAGGGCTCCGCTTCTTGCTCCCACCTGTCTTTCCAAGGCCAGATGGGCTTGGGATGCTCTGTAGAGGACTAGCTCCCCCCGGTTTCTCCTTGTCCTCTGGTACTTTATTGATATTCTTCTGCCGCCAAAGGCGCCGGCCAGGGGCTGTGGGTACTGAGCTAGGTCCGCTTACCATGCTGGAAGGCTTCGAGGTACAGGTATCAGGGGACGGCTTCGAGCGACTCAGTCTGATCTTTCTGGGCAACAGCCGCTCATCCACAGAGGGGTACATACCGGGTGGGGAAAGTGCTGTAGGAGCAAGGGCAGGGTCACTCTTGTCCTCTCTTGGTCCCTGACTGTGGCTTGATGGTGAAGAGCTTTTTTCTTGTGGAGTTGGGCAAGCTCTGGCCTTCTTCTTGAGCAGATGGCCAGACAAATTCTCTGCATTCTGTCGGTTGCTTTTTTCCAAGGGCCCCTCCTCCTTCCCCAAGGACTTCAATCTTACTGGCCGAAGAGGACAAGGAGTCTGGGTTGCAGGCAGTGGAGTCCGAGGGCGGCGGCTAGACGCCACCACCCTGGCAGAGATTGGTGCAGCACTTGGAGGCTGTAAGCACTCCCGGTTCAGTCTCCGGCTCTGGGGGGCCTTCACCAACTTCCCACCCTCTAGCTGAAGGGATTCTAGCTCAGATACACGGAGCTGACGGGCAGCAGAAAGCACATCCTGGGCTTCTTCTCGAGATACTTCCATCTCTGAGGTATACAAGAAGTCCACCAGCTTCCTGAGTGTCCTGATCTTCAAGCCCCCCAGCTCCAGCACCACTTTCCGACCCTGAGCTGGCCTCTCCTGCTCCAGGCGCTCCGTGAAGAAGGGGCTGCAGGCTGACAGGATGCAGCAATGAGCTGGGACTGCCTCACCTGGAAGGAAATCCACTTTGTTATCTCATGCAAACTGGCATGTTCATGGGCTAAATAAGCAGGGTCTTTACTACCCAAATGTGCTGCCCTTTCTCTGTTTTCCTCCACGGGAGTTCAAATAGAAATTTGTTCCTTCTGTCTGCCTGGAACCTTCTGTCATTACCCAGCTAACTCCATTTTATCCTTCAAAACCTAGTTTAGGGGCCCTGGATGGCTCAGTTGGTTGACTGTCTGCCTTCGGCTCAGGTCATGATCTCAGAGTTCTGGGATCAAGCAACGCATCAGGCTCCCTACTCAGAGGGGAGTCTGCTCCCTCTCTGCCCCTCCCCCCACCGCTCCTGCTCTTTCTCTCTCTCAAATAAATAAATAAAATCTTAAAAACAAACCCTGAAAATCTAGTTTGGACGTTACTTCTTTCAGAAAGCTTTTCCCCAAACCACCTCAAGTCTAGGTTAGGTGCTTCTGGGCACAGAGAGGTACTCTAGCTCTCAGAGCACTTAGCTATCCATATTGTAAGTGTCACCTCCTTCACTGAAGTGAAGCTCTATGAGGACAAAGAGTATTATCTGTCTTGCTCTCTGAGGTAAACCCACTGCTTGACACACAGGAGGGGATCAAATTTTTTTTTGGACTCACATGAGAGTTTAAAAAATTTTATAGAAGCTGTTTATAATAGAATGTGAGCTTTGGATATAGACAATCAGGGTTCAATTCTCCCCTGACCCTCTTAGGCACTGCCTGCCAGGCAGTCGTCTGTTCTCAAGCCACCTTCTTTATGGGCACTTCCTTGGCAATCTCAGTCTGGCTTCAACTTCCAAAGGCTTGCTGCTGACTCCCAGGTCCTACTTCTGCCCAGATAGCTTTTTCCTGAGACACTAAACATGCCAGAGCCTGCATCAACCTTTCTAGAAAGTGAACTCCATTCCCTAACCCCAAAACCTCCCATTTCTTACTAAAAAATAAGTATCCACTTTATCCAGCTGCCCAAGCCTGGAAACTACAAGTCATCTTTGATTGTTCTCCTTTACCCACTGTGTCTAATCAAACATTAATTTTTATTTATTTTTAATCTTACTTTAAAGTAACCTCTACACCCAACATGGGGATCAAACTCAAAACCCTGAGATCAACAGTCGCAAGCTCCACTGAATGAGCCAGCTAGGCGCCCCTCAAACATTAATCTTTAAAAAAAACAAACAATTTCTTGAGTCCTTACTGCATGCCATGTAATATACTAAGTAAGGGTTTTACCAGTATTCATTCATTTCCTCTTAACTGCAATTCTGTGAAGTAGCTGTTATTACGGATGAGTAAACCGTGGCATAGCTAAGTAACATACCCATCACAATTACACAGTTAGCAAGTCACAGGGAGGGGATGTGAACCCAGGGAGTTTGGTTACAGAGCCTATGCCCTTAACTGCCCCAAGTTTTGTAAATGCTTTTTGTTTATAAACCATACATTTTTCTCTGTTCTCAATGCCTTAGTTTTAGGCCACCACTCCCTCTCTGGATTCCAAAATGGCCTCCTATCTGGACTGAACAACAATCCAATAATTCTTCTCATGCAGCCCAAGTGCTATTTCTAAAGTAGACATCTGATCATGACCACCTTCTTAATACCTTTAAATACATTTCCCAGGGCGCCTGGGTGGCTCAGTCGGTTGAGTGTCTGTGAGTCTTGGTTTCATTTTGGGTCATGATCTCAGGGTAATGGAACTGAGCCCTGCATCAGGCTCCACACTCAGCAGGGAGTCTGCTTAAGATTCTCTCTCTCCCTCTTCCTCAGCCCCTCCCTGCTTGCACGCACACTCTCTAAAATAAATAAATTTTTCAAAAAAATACATTTCCCAACGTTCCCAGGATACGACCTACTTCCTTTGCATAACACTTCAGAACTTACACACTGCTGCTAATTTCGCTAGCCGTATCTCTCATCAATACACTTCTTGGAGTCTGCCCTCTAGCCATAGTGAGCCACTCACAGATCCTTCGTCGTATCTAAGTCTCTGTACACGCTGTTCTCTCTGCCTGGGAAAATCTTTCCCTGCTTCCTCTGACTCCTGTTTGTCCTCCAGATCTCCACTAAGAGGTTATTTTCTCCAAGAAAATCACCCTAACCCCTGTCCCCCAACCTCCTCACGTCTGGGAAGGTGCCCCTCTCTTGTGCTCCTGTATCAGCCTTTACTTACTCCAATGTTGTTAGATTGCACAGTCACTCGGATCCACTGGTTACCTCAGGGTTTCTCTCCCCTTTTCATGATGTCTGTACAAGGAGGGATTTTATCTTCATACATACTGTATGCCCATGCTAGAGTACACGGTTCTAACAAACAACAGGCAATGGATTTTTTTTTTTTATTTTGAATTAATGAATGAATCCCAACTCTACTTACTAAGAGCACGAACAGGCAAGTCACTCAACTCCCAAAGCCTCAATTAACTCATCTGTAGAACTGGAATCATATAACATTATCTCACAAGGCTGTTGTAAGAATCAAATGAGACACTGGATGATACTGTACGTACTCTTCAAAGTATGGAGTGCTACACGACAATGGTTGTCATAATCCTTTTTTATAAATGAAGAAACTGAGCTCCAGAGAGATGAAGTGGGACTTGCCCATTTGTCACTCAGCTTCTAAGTAACAAAGCTAAGACTCTGACTCCTAGTTTTGGGCTTTTTATAGGAGACCAGGCTCAGGTGGTTAGGGGTCCGACTCTTGATCTCAGCTTGATCTCGGTCATGAGTTCAAGTCCTTCACTGGGCTCCACACTGGGCATGGAGCCTACTTAAAAAAACCAACAAAAATACATGATACCAGGCTCTACTTCATACTGACTGAACATTCCAAGTGTAAAGGAAAGGGGTGGAAATAAACTATATATTTTTAGGTCTAACAACAAACAACAAAAACCATCAATTTGAAGATGAGAAAAATTAATCAAAAGCTTGGCAAGAAAATGGGAAAATATGTAATAGTATTGTCTAACACTTATATTGTGCTTAGTATATTAAAAGCGTTGTGCTAAGTGCCGTGTGTATGTTAACTCCATCTTCACAATCATTACATTATCCACCTTTACAGAATTTCTATGCCTACTAAACTTTACATTACTTTTTTTTTTTTTTAAAGATTTTATTTATTTGACTTTGACAGAGAAAGACACAGCAAGAGAGGGAACATAAGCAGGGGGAGTGGGAGAGGGAGAAGCAGGCTCCTGGCTGAGCAGGGAACCCGATGCGGGGCTCGATCCCAGGACCTTGGGATCATGACCCGAGCTGAAGGCAGACGCTTAATGACTGAGCCACCCAGGCGCCCCCATTACTTTCAATTTTTAAGAAGATTTTATTTATACACTTGAGAGAGAGAAAGAACCAACCAGCGGGGGCGGGGGGGTGGAGGGTGGAGGGTGGGGATGGAATGAGAAACAGACTCCCCACTGAGCAGGGAGCCAGACATAGGGATCCTTCCCAGGACCAGGAGATCATGACCTGAGCCATAGACAGATGCCTGGCCAACTGAGCCACCCAGGTACCCCCCTACTTATATTTATTTTTAAAGATTTTATTTATTTATTTGACAGAGACACAGCAAGAAAGGGAACACAAGCAGGGGGAGTGGGCAAGGGAGAAGCAGGCTTCCACGGAGCAGGGAGCCGGATGCAAGGCTCGATCCTAGGGCCCTGAGATCATGACCTGAGCTGAAGGCAGAAGCTTAACGACTGAGCCACCCAAGCACCCCCCCCCCACTTACATTTTTTAAGAGAAAAAGAGCACAGTCTCATTTTCACTCTTGGAAACAGTAACTGTCCTAGAAACAAACAACTCTTTACCAAATAACTTATAGTGCTCAAGGGCAATAATACATTTTCTTGGTTTTGTGCTCTACTCCCTGGCCCTGAACTCATTTTATCTTATTCTACAGTGAGTATTCTATAGTGACTTTTCAATTAAGACCCCACTAGTGTCTTACCTTCTGCCTGCAGAAGGACATCACAGAACACACCAGTCTGTTGCTGGTGATGAAGCTGCAGAAAAGCTAACCGGAGAAACCGGGGATTCCTGTATAGGATTTTGGAACTGGCGGGAGAACACATGTTGGTCTCTTAACAAACCTTCTAGGTTTTCACAGATCAGATTCCTGTGGATGAGAAAGTATATTTCAGAAGAATCGCTGTACCTAATTTGTTTTTTGTCTTTGAAATGGTAGGGAAATCTTGAAAATGGGAAATAGCCATGAGCTGAGTTATCATAAGCCCAGAAATTGTGCCAAGGGTCTCTCAAGAAATATCATAGTGGTTGCATGTGGGAGCTTAGAAGCAAGTGTAGATTTGAATCTCAGTTCTGTTATTTATTAGCTTAGCTGTATAATTTCAGGCAAATGACCTAACTTTTCTCATCTATGAAATGGTAATGATAACAGTACTTACCTGGTAGGGCTGTTTTAAAGATTAAATGAGTCAATGCAGGTAAAATTGCTTAGCACTGTGAGTGCCTGACGCATAATAACTATCACTTCTAAAATGGTAGCTGTTGTTGTTATCCTTAAACCTTCTTCATTCACATTGCCAGAGACTCAGTGCCTACAGTGCTGACAACTCATATTCTTCCTGAGCAACACACTTCTGAGTTCCATAGGTATAATCCTCAATTTAACTTTTAAAGAAACAACACCGAATGGAAAATTCTCTAGGAAGTTGTACACACCTCTTCTTTGAGCTCACTCTATCACACTAACCAGCAGAGGGTGCACAGTAAAGAAAAGCAGGTGCTGGACTTGGTGGGAAAATCTCTCACAGAAATAAGGACGCTGCCACCCTTGCTTCAGATGTTCTTGACCAAAGCGAGCCTAATGCAGCCTGGAAATGGGCAAAGAATCTGGCCTTTAGGTTTGTCAGTCTGGTTAATCGCCTGGCTAACAACGGAGCAGGGATAATTAGGCATTCTACCCTTCCTGATACAAGCTGGATATTCTGAATTCAGGCTTACTCCATTTCCAGCTTTTTGCACTGAAACCCCCACACTCACTGCACAGCTGGTGTTCCTTTCCTGGCATGCAGTTTTCCGTCAGGCGGCACTGAGGATCTGAACAGTTCCCGTCAAACTATCAGCAAAGAAAAGAGTGGAAAGGTTAATTAAGAAGGGGGTAGGCTCAATTCCAATTTCAGCCAGAGAGATGGGGGCGGAGGATGGCTGCTCTTGCAAGGTCCCAAACAGAGGCTCTGGGGAAGCTTCCCAACCCACCAGGACCCGGCCCTGTCCCCAGACCCAACCTGGAAGAGCTCTGCAGTCGGAGTTGCGCTTGCCGACCTCTTTGTGCTTGGGTCCTCTGTCCAGCCTGCCTCGCTTCCTCCACAAGTCCAGCCTCAGGCGGGAAGGTTTAGCAAAGCAGCGCAGGTGGGCCAATGGCCTGAGGGTTCCTCTCCCCGTCCAGAACCGAGGAATCGGGGTGGGCGGAGAAAGCTGGGCGTCAGGGAAGGCCCTGCAATGCTGGGCGTCCCGCACGCTCTGGGAGCCCCGGCCCAACTCCTTTGAAGAGAAACCTCTCGACGCGAAGGTTTCTGGGAATGGAGCGTGGGGTTCCCGGAGGCCCGAATTCAGGGCTCACCGTCAGCACCGCGCCCGGCCGCACGGGGCTTTGCAGCCACCCCCTGTTACCCTCTTACCTCCGCGGGCCCCGCCACCCTCCTGCACGGGGACGTGGTGACAGCGAGGGCCTGAGGCCACGCGACCCGCGCCACACACTCACGCCACCGTCCTCGCGCACGGCGCGTCGCGGGGCCCGACGTCCTTCCTCCTCCCCCAGCCCTCGGCCTGACGTCTGCCTGAATACGTCATCCCCATTGGCCGAAGGCCCCTCGGACGGCCAATCACAGGGACAGGAGCACTTTGGGCGGGAGGCTAAGTCTCGAGGGACTTGAGGGCTAAGCCAAGATGGTCGGGCTGTGAGAGGTAGGCAGGGGAGCCTGCTCGGGCGGGATCCTGATGGAGGCCGTCTTTTTCGTCGGCAGGGGACGAAATCACAGTGACAAGAGAGTCAGGATGCCCCAGTAGGGCAGGCTCCAAGGCGGTTGCAGGACACCTCTGTCTTCCCGTTGAAGGGGCTGTCAGTAAATGGCCCTGGGCCTGTGAGAGCGCCGCAGGCTTCCTGGAGGAGAAAGCCCGTGGTTGGCTCTCCTCACACCTTCACCAGGTCTGTCTACGCTCGTTAGATCCTTAGTCCAGGGATGTTCGGGAAGAGGTCTTTAGGCTAGGGTCTGAATTCAGGCTTTTCACAGATTCCACTCCACCCTGAATCTCGGAGCACTGGTGCGACCAAGGGGGTTGCAGAGCTTCCCGCGTGGGGTGGCCTCGGGTGTCCTTCCAGAGGTGATTTATTTAGCGCACCTGACTGGAAACAGCTGTTTTCAGGGGTGATATAAAAAAGTTAAATGATTTCACGATTAAACGTTTAGAGAGAATGCCAACCCACGTTATAAATATGGACAGCGGTTCTTACGTGTGTGTGTGTGTGTGTGTGTGTGTGTGTGTGTGAGGCCAGCTGGAGGCAGAACGGGAAGATGCCTGAGAGAAGGGGACCCTGCAAAGGAACAGACGAGAGTGTCGAGAGGTGAGTAGTACGTGCGCTCAAATACGCCTTTGTTGATAGCTAACACCTTTTCAAAAAGAATTTGAGGAGTATGTCAATTATACTATAATTAAATATTTTTAAAGGATTTGGGAAGGTTGAGTGAAATATAGGGGGTAGGGTGCATTTCCAAGTCAGGTAATATTTTCCTAGTTTGGGGCCTGCTCTCAAGGTGGAAAAAAGATCATGGAACAGAACACATTTTTGGTTGCAGTTGTGTTTTGAAGATGAAGCAACTCGCGAAGGGACATAAAACTTAGCAGAAAGAGGACACACACAAGCAAGTAAGAAAGAAAAAAAAAAGGATGAGACAGAACAATGTTTGTTTATGGCATCTTACTGTGGAATCAAGACTTGAGTGGGCAGGTGAAATACCAGTAGAGGTGATTCTGTGGACTTGTAAGAAAAATAGAATTATTATATCCTCTCATGAATTTATTGTTACTACGATTAATTTTCAGGAAATAGGACTCACATCTTGGTTTCTTTCTTTCTTTTTTTAATCCAACACCATTTAGATAAATCTTATGATAGTGGAGTTTCTAAAGGGAATGATAAACGGCCATCCTACCCAGGGCTTTAAAAGTGCCAAACATTCGATGGTTATGTGTAGCCACCAGAGGGTAGAAACGAGTAAAAATATTTTGTCTTCCTTTGTATGGATAGCCAGTGCTTTTTGTTGATTTTTTTTTTCGTTTCTTCTCCTTGGCATTTATGGTTTTAGCTATTTTAGAAGTAGAGATAGCACAGCACTCAGCCCTACATAATAATTTTAATATTTAAAATTTTTTTAAATTTATTTTATTTATTTTTAATATTTCTATTTTGAATACAAAATTATTTCCCAGCTCTTTCCTAATCTTTTACCATTTTATGGAATCTTGTTTTTCTTTGTGTGTTAAGTGGTGATGGCTGTGGTGGGCTGGGGGGGTGGATTACACTTGAGAGTTGTAAAACCGAACACTGAATGTAATATTCCATGCGTTAAAAACAAAACAAAATGAAAGAAAGAAAACAAAGGAAAGAAAAAAAACCCCGAAATAAAAAACAACCATCTCTGAACATATCCTCAACTCATTGACTCCTCTCCATTTTTACTGCTACCATTGTGGTCAACTCCGTATATACTGCAGCTTGACCTTCAAATTAATTTCCTTGCTTTCACCCTTGCCCCTCTTTACTCCATTTGTCACATAAGCAGGCAGATCTTTTCAAAATCTGAGTTAGATCATGTTATTCTGCTGTTGAAAATGCTCACAGGCTTCCCTCTATCTGAGAATAAATTAATCAAAACTTTCTCTAACCTGTAGAATCCTTCATATTTCTATCACTCCCTCCTCATTTCGACACTCTGCTGGATCCAGCAGGTTTCAGCCTCATGCTTGGGGGCTTTGGCATTAGTAGTTACCATTGCTCATATGTTCTCATGGTTGGCTGCTTCTTCCCATTCAGATTTCAGCTTAAATGTGAAACTCTCTGGAGAGTTTGTCCTTGACATCCAGTGTAGCACAAGTCACAAGTCATTCTCATCAGTCTGTTTTAAATTTCTGCTTAGTGTTCCATCTGACATTTATTAATCTTCTCTCCCTCCACTAGAATGTAAGCTTTCTGAGAGCAGGGAACCTGTCTACTCATTATCTGAAGAGTACCTGGCTCATAGTAGGTGCTCAAAATAACCCAAGTGGAACTTGTCTTTTTACTTTGGGTCACCTGAGTCCACTCAGGTGTAAAAAACAGTTTTTCCCACTGAGTATTAATCCTTGTGATGCTTTATTTGAAGACAGCTGTTTCAGATAGGTTTAACAAGTTTTTCACCACTGAGTTATCTTTTTTTTTTTTTAAATAGGCTCTACACCCAATGTGGGGCTTGAACTCACAACCCCGAGATTAAGAGTCACATGCTTTACCAACTGAGCCATCCAGGCGCCCCCTGAGTTATCTTTTTTGATTTGTATATAACTTTATTTCAAATGTTATCTACAAATTCATTAATATAAAATGACTTACCCAGGATTACATAACTGGTAAGCCAAGAGACTTCATTTACTCATCCATCTGTTGCTGAATGTGAAACATTAGGCTGAGCTCTGGGGATACACCATGAACTAGAAAGACACCATTCATGTCTTCATAGAGCTTATCTTCTGGTGAGGGAGACAGGAAAGCAAACACAAAAGGAAGGCAAAATACTTGCAAGTTTTTAGTGGTAATGTGAAGGAAACAAGACCAATCTATCGCTAGACGATCATAGAATATTCTAGAATATGGTTCTGATCTAGGAATCAATGAAGCAACAAATGTTTCTTCCCCCCCCCCCCCGCCAAACATTTCTTGTGCTGGTTGTTTTCCTTTGGCAATCATCTTTGGCTTTTGAACTTGCTATGGAGGATCAGGAATACTAGATGGAAAGTAGAGGTAGAAGATGTGATAAGAGGGATGCCTGGCTGGGTGATAGACATTGGGGAGGGTATGTGCTACGGTGAGCGCTGTGAATTGTGCAAGACTGTTGAATCACAGATCTGTACTTCTGAAACAAATAACGCAACATATTTTAAGAAAAAAGGAAAAGAAGAAGATAACAGGAGAGGAAGAAAAGGGGAGTATGTCAGAGGGGGAGACGAACCATGAGAGATGATGGACTCTGAAAAACTGAGGGTTCTAGAGGGTAGGGGGGTGGGGGGATGGGTTAGCCTGGTGATGGGTATTGAGGAGGGCATGTTTTGCATGGTGCACTGGGTGTTATGAACAAACAATGAATCATGGAACACTGCATCAAAAACTAATGATGTAATATATGGTGATTAACATAACAATAAAAAAAATTAAAAAAAAAAAAAGAGGGATGCCTGGGTGGCTCAGTCGGTTAAGTGTCTGCCTTCAGCTCAGGTCATGACCTCAGGGTCCTGGGATTGAGCCTGAGTCGGGCTCCCTGCTCAGCAGGGAGTCTGATTCACCCTCTCCCTCTCTCTCTGCTCCTTACCCCACACATGCATGCACGCGTACGCGTGCTCTCTCTCTCTCAAATAAATCTTTTTTTTTTTTTTTAAAGATTTTATTTATTTACTTGACAGAGAGAAACACAGTGAGAGAGGGAACACAAGCAGGGGGAGTGGGAGAGGGAGAAGCAGGCTTCCCGCCGAGCAAGGAGCCCGATGCGGGGCTCGATCCCAGGACTCTGGGATCATGACCTGAGCCGAAGGCAGATGCTTAACGACTGAGCCACCCAGGTGCCCCAAATCTTTTTTTTTTTTTAAGATTTTATTTATTTGTTAACAGAGAAAGAGACAGGAAGAGAGGGAACACAAGCAGGGAGAGTGGGAGAGGGAGAAGCAGGCTTCCTGCCGAGCAGGGAGCCGGATGTGGGACTCGATCCCAGAATCCTGGGATCATGACCTGAGCCGAAGGTAGACGCTTAACGACTGAGCCACCCAGGCACCCTCAAATAAATAAAATCTTAAAAAAAAAGAAAGATGTGATAAGATAGTAGAAGTTTCCTAGATAATGAGAGTTAAAGGTTGTTCATTTCTCTGTTAAATGTATTCATTTCCCAGTCTGGTTTGTTTAAAGCCCACCAAACAAGTGCTGGGATGCCTGTTTGAGAGAAGTCCTTTTCTTGGCCACTTGGGATCAAATATGAGGGTCTGTGAAACTGTAGACAGAATATGAGGGGGTGGATAATGACTGGATCAGCTTAATTAGAAGGGCACATACTGAGGAGAAGTAGAATTCCAGTTTAGATAGATAAGGAAAGGTCAGATTATGGTTAATAAATGTGACTTTAGTGTATTGAATGAATACACTTGAAAGCAGATGAGGAACTTGGCCTTTACCCTGACCACAGTGTAAAGTGATGGAAAGAACATGGGCTTTGGAGTCAGATGGATGAGGGGTTCACTTCTTAGCCAGATGATCTCAGGCAAGTTTCCTCACCTTGTTGAACCTTGATTTCCTCATTTGTGAAATGGTGGTAGTACTATCTCCATGGTGTTGTTTTAGAAGTTAGAGAGAGTGAGTGCAAAGTGCCTTTCACATGATAGATGCTCCGTTATTGTTTGCTCTTATGGGGCATTGGTGAGCCACTGAAGGTTTGGGGGCAGGGTTGGTACTGGTAATAATAACTCATTCTTAGTGAGTTTATAACCAAATGCTGTACGTTTTAAGAACTTTATGTGTATTTTAATTCTCACAGCAGTCCTGTGAGAGAGATATAGTTATTATCCCCATTTTATAGTTAAGGAAACAGAGGCTCAGAGAGGTTATATAATTTGTCCAAGGTCGCGTAGTAATACATTTACTGAAGTGTTCTTGCAGAGGAAGGTTTGCAGCCAGGCAGTCTGAGTGCAGAACCTATGCTCTTAACCATTATTTTAGATTATGAAAACTTTATGAAGATCCATTTGGCAACAGTCTACAGGATAGAATTTAGATTTTTCAGTAAGAAAGAAAAAGGAAATTTTGAATTCATCATTATCAATCTTTGTTTAGTAACCACCAAGTGACCATAAAATACTAGTCTTTGTCAAGCCTGTTAAAAAAAAAAAATCCAGTCTCTGTCCTTCGTGGTGTAACAGTGTAAGAACATATTAAGTATTAATTCTTAACTCAAGAAAAGAATACTCGTATAATCCTTTACTTGGGTTAAATGTAAAAAGAGAATGTACGAACTAGAGCATCTTGAGCTTGAAGTGCACAGAGAAATTGAATTTTCTTAACAGGAGACTTGTTTTTTCTTACATATGCTGTTATCCCCTCTAAATAAATGGCTTGCTTATTGAATTCCATTTATTCTCCCCCTCAAACCCACATTATTTTGATTTGGAGACAAATGGGAAGACAGTGATTTTCCTCAACAGCCCAGTGGATTCAGCCTCTTTCTAGTTGAAAGTATAGACACTAAAAACTGTTAACAAGTCCAGGCATTTATTTTTTTCTCATTAGCTCTAATGCAGTTAAATTAAGACAATGAAATTGAGAGTTTACCTCAGATATTCCCTACCATCCCGATCAATACATAATAGTCCTATTTCTAGGATTTTTCTCTCCTTCCCTTCCTGTCTTCTTTTGGGAAAATGCCTTGGGGTTGAAAACAACAAACCAAATAGCAGGCAAATAAAATCAGCTCTTCTATTTCCCTACCCGGAAAGGAAGGGAAAGAGAGCAAGAACCCGACCATCAAAGAGAACTGAAGCTTAGGCGTGCCATCCTAAAAAGCCCTTGTTCCTTCGGCATCCCCCCCTCCCGCCCGGAGCTCTGCAGCAATTCCTCAGAGATTGTGTAGCCTCCACTTTAAATATAAATATATATAAAACTTCCCCTGTCTCTTTCTCTCCTCCTCCCTCTCTCCTTTTTATTTTTTTAATTTCCTATAATGAAGTTTCCTATTGGATAAAATCAGCTCCCTGATTTATGCCTGGTTCCTATTGGAAGTTCTCAGGGGCTGACATCACTTAGGAAAGCGAGGGGGTAGGGCTGCCAGATCAGTTTGTCACCACCCAGGCTCCCTAGCCTTTGGCTGGGTGCAACTTCCATTTTAGGTGTTGGATCTGAGAGGAAAAAAAAAAAAGAGAGACTGAGGGAGAGGGAGAGAGAGAGAAAGAAGAGCAGGAAAGATCCTGAAAGGAGGAAGAGGTGGCGAAAAATCAAGTACCTTGCTGGATTTGTCTTTCTCAGCACATTGACGAAGCCTTGGGTTTCTTTCTTAAAGGAGTGGTTTTTAGAAGTCAACATTTGAGGTGTGTGCCTTTTTAAAAAATGTGTGTACAGACGGGTAAAGGAGGAGAAGCCAAGTCGAATTTTTGTCTTACGGTAACCAGAGGGAAGTTAAAAAGGAGAGAATCTGCTCTGCTGACGGGTGACTTTTAAGCAATTATTAGTTTTTCGTTCTACTTTGGGGAATTTGGGTATTATATTAAAAAGTAAAATATTCAAGACCCAGAAACAAACTTCTAGGTCTAATATAGAGATGAATAGATTCAGAGGGGTGAGAGCAAATTTACATTTACATGTAAATTTACATTTTGGTGTGTTCTCTGATTTTATATTTTTCTGGTTTAAGCTAACAAACTTCTGTTTTCAGAGCCCAAACCAAAAGTTCGGTTTTTCGGTATGTTGCGTGTGGGTTGGGAAAGGAATTTGTCCTGGTCGGAAGCTAGTTATAAGATGGTTCTTCGTATGTTTCAAAACTTTTTTCCCCGTTATCATTAGATTTATGGAAGTGGAAAGTTGTAGGGAGCTTTGCAGCTTTAAATGGTGTTTTTTTTTTCCCCCCATAGAGTTTGAACAGCCCAGATCAGTTTCAGCCCTGCTGTTCCTGGGTGGATCCCTCTTTTACTTTTCCAGGTGCGGTGGGTGGGAGCCTCATTCTCCTGCTAGACATAGCCTCCCTGCTTTGCTTTATAAAAGAAAACAAATGGATCCATGTTAAACTGCCATTCCTTTTCTTCCTAAGACTATCTTTGATGGCAGAGATTTGTGGAGGTGTCGTAGGTTCAGTTTGCAAGTATCATAACGTTTGGTTTATGTGTTTCAAGGGATAAGGAAATTCTAATCATGCCTTTTCAGTTCACCTGAATAAAGTGGCAACACACCTGGAAATATTTTCAGCTTTGTGCTCTCTGAAAGGGCCGTGGATTAAATAAGTTGGGGCTAAGAGAAAACAATGCAAACTTTAGGGTTTAGAATGCATTTAAGAAAGCACAACAGGAATTCTTATTTTTAAGCCATCTGAAAGTTGTTTTTCAGAGGTGAGTTTTTTGGTTTGGTTAATTTGCTGTGAAATCAGAAATCTGTAAGAGCTGAAGGCCCATGACTGCTTTTATATATTTAATCTTAAGATTTGTTTTGATTTTGTTTTTGCAGATACATTCTTGCAAAAATACTGTTTGTAGATAATTATATAGCCAACTCATCAGTAGCTGAAAACTGAGTGTTCCCTTCTTTCTGTCTTTGAAAATGCAAATCGGTCTGAAAATTATAGCTGGAATAGATAAACTGCCCTGATTGTAACAAGATGGGCCTTAATAGATAAGCTGCTCTTTAGCTTTAAACTGGTATGTATCTTTAGTAATCCTCTGGTTTTGTGCCCTCCCCCCATTCTTTTTAGACCACAACACTTCCTTGAATTTCTTTGCCAGAATGAGAGTGTTTCTTGAAAGATGATTTCATCCTTGTGAGGTTGTGGCTTCAGAGGAAACAACTTTGTTCCTTCTTTTAATATAAGCTATTCGAGGGCTACAGTAAAATCTTGATATCTGGATCTCATAATTATAGCAAGTGCAGTTAAAAAGAAAGGAAAAAGACAATGTGTACAGTCTGTTGGGCTGTAGTTCTCATTTAATATTTTCCAAATTTTCTTTCAAACATTTCTCTGCCTTGACTCCAGCCTAAGGGAGGTTTCTTGGTGGATCTTCGGAGGGTTGGTCATGTTGCTGCCAGTGTCGGTTTTCCACTCAACCTTTAGGGGGAGGGATAAGGGAATCTGAAGGAGGAGTACAAAGGCAGTTTGAAAATAGGTTCTGGATGACTGAGTGGTGGTGATTTGGTTCCAGCTTTAAGTACTGGGCTTTGTGTAGCTGCAGTGAGCATCCTAGTAACTAGCGTACAGGACTATTTCCACGACTGAGGCTTTGTTTTGACTGGTGTGTACTATAGAGCCTTTTGGTTGATAAGATGGAAGATTTGTCTTTTACCTCACCTCTACTAGTTCTTTCAGGAAATATAAGGGGTGCAAATAAGTAAATCTTTTGTGTTTTGTTTTGCTCCTCAGTTTGGTTTTTGGGTAAAAAATGACAAGTAAGTATGAGTTGTGCAGATTTTTGTTTTATTTTTTTGTTTGACTCCTATATACTGTTGGTTTCTTTGTTATATGACTAAGGTACGGTCTGTGTATTCCAGGTGGGTGTCTCTCTTGGGTGGTTAGAGTTCTAGTGTCTTTCTTAGGGTTCCAAATTATGGAGAGTCACAGGGGCAAGGATATGTTCTCTGAGTATAAAAATTGGGACTGTTGGAGATGTTAAAAAAAAAAACTCCGAGTAATTGCAATTTAGCCTTAGGTTTATGAGGTAGTTGCTCTCTAGGGATGGGTGAGACAGGAGGGATGCAAATAAATTAAGCATAGATCACTATACAGTTGGAATAACAAAATGATTAGCTCTGTATAATTTATTGTTTTCTATTTTAGAACCTGATGGTCCCCTGTTACTTCCAGCCCTCTCCCCCCACCCCCTTGTTGTTTTTTTACTGCATGCTAAGCATTTTGCATAAACTATTTACTTAATTTCCCACAACTGTTTTTTAAGGAATGTGAGCCTCAGAGAAGCTGAGGTTTGCTGAAAATCTCACTGCCTGTAAGTGGCCAAGGCCAGGATTAAATCCTCGTCTGACTAACTACAAAGTCCATGGACTTAGCCACTAATGTACTACTGTTCTCTGGAGAGAACAGAAACAAGAACCAGAACTAAAATGAGCCCTTGATAGAGGCAGAAGTGTTTAACTTTGCAGAAGGCCAGCCCCCACTTAGATTTCCAACCCCCTGCATGTTGGGATAATATATGTAAAAAATCCATTTTCCATAAATCCCATAGGGAGCCGAATATATTAGAATGGGTATTATCTCAGTCTTTAAAACAGGGATCTTCCCATATGCTCATCGTTGCTGTCCTGATTTCTTAAACTTACCGGAAATGCCTCCAACTTTTGATTATCAGTGAAATTTCTTCTTCCAGACAGTTTTCAGGGATGTGGTTTGGAATGATCTTGCCAACTTGCAGGGAGAGGCTTCTAACAGTAGCTCAAAAATGTTTATCACACTGTGTTAAAATTGTCTACTTATTTTTGTCTTTCCCTCTAGACTGTGAGCTGCTTGAGTGTAGATGCTGTGTTACTTCTGTGTCCTCTTAGCACCCAGCTCAGTGTCTGGTATATACCGAGGTGTCAGTAAGCCTTGGTTAAATAAGGCACTTGATGGGAATCACTGAGGGACTTTTGTGGGGAAGGCTAAAAGGAAGTTGAGATAGGAAGCAATACAACCTAGATTAATGAAATCACATTGTGATTTAGAAACTTCTGCTGTGGTTTGTAGTTTCGACCTTTTACACATTTACTGCCTCTCATTTTTAAGGTTTCTGGAGATAATTGAAGATTTAAAATTTTAATTAAAAACAAAATTCTGTTTCTTTTCAGGGAAAGCTGTCCAAAGAATAGTATAAAAAGTAAGGGTCCTAATATTTTATAATCTAGGCAGCTGTTAACTTCAACCACTGAAACCTTAAATACTGCCATTGTCTAGGGGAGAGGCAACTGCTTACCTGGAACTTCACTAGGGCAGCAGCAGGGACGTATTGCTTTCAGACATGTTGGAAGTGAGTGGTTTTAAATATACTAGTTAATAAAAACAGAAAAAGCTTGGGATGATAGTTTTGAACATCAGTGTTCTAAAGAAGGTATGTTCGGATATCATTGTATTTTTTTTTATCAGTGCTTCCGCCATGAAACTTCAGGAGATTTTGTTCACGAAGTGTATTGGGAAGTTTATGAATTTAAGAACCCAAATTGGTTTTCATGGGTAATTTAGAACGGTAGTAACAAGAAACTTGCCTAAAAGAATGATGCGTGGGTTATCAGTATGTGATTTCATGTTCTCTTCCATTACACAATGATTTAAATGCCTTGATCATAAAGCTGAAACATGGATCGCTCTGCCTAAATGCAGCTGCCTGCAAGGTTTCCAATAGAGAGCATTGATACAGCCTGGCAGGGACAGAGGAAGGAGGGAAGAACTGATATTCTGGTTAGAACTAGCAAGGGGGAAATAAGTGTATGGATAGATTTGTATTTGGTTATATTGTATAATGTATTTTTGGGAGTAAATGCACCCCCCCCGTATTTGGGATTACATGTCATTGGTTATTAAATATTAAATATTGAGAATGGAGCCCACATTTACTGTTGTGGTTCAGGGACAGTGTTACCCATTTTTAGGCCTATTTCTTCAGTTGAGTCCTTCAGTCTGGAGTGATGTGGGCAGTTTCGATCAGGCATTTCGTGGGGACATTATAAGGATCGTTTTCTTTTAAAGCCTTCTTTGCTGGCCAACAGGTAGTTTGGTCATCACTTTTACAAAAGATATCCCATTATATGATGATAAAAGCAACTTCAAACTTTTAATTTTGAAAAAAATTTCAAACTTAGAGGAAAGTTCCAGGAATAGCGCAAGAACTCCTGTGTATCCTTCAGTCATCTAGACACCCATGGTTAACCTTTTGACTCAAATGCTTCATTATTCTGTATTTTTTTATCAATATGCTGACCGAACAGAATTTCCAGTCTAGGAGTTCCACACATCTGGAGAGGCAAGGCAGTGTAGCATAGTGGTTAAGAGCATGGATCCCTGAGCTAGTCTACCCGGGATCAACTCTTGCTCTGCCACCTACTAGCGTTTGCCTTGGGCAAATTGTTTAACCGCCCTAAGCTTTGGTCTCTTGGTAAAATGAGGACAATATTATCCATCTCATAGAATTGTTGTGATGCTTAAGTGATTTAATAAATGTAAAAATGGTGCTCATGGTAATGCCTTGTAAGTTTTTGCTATTAGAATGGATGCTTTAAATGAATTCAGATATCTTTTGTCTGTTGGACTAAATAAATACCCTTTAAGGTCTCTTAAAACCTGATATTCTAGGGTATAGATGTTTGTATTAGGGAATAAATAGGCTTCCTGGATGAGTAAGCTAAGTTTTCAAAAAAAAAATTTATTTATATTTAAAGATTAATTTATTTACTTGGGAGAGCACGCATGAAGCAGGGAGGGGCAGTAGGAGAGGGTGTCTTAAGCAGACTCTACCTTGAGTGGGGAGCCCGATGTAGGGCTCCATCTCAGGACCCTGAGATCACAACCTGAGCCAAAGCCAAGAGTCTGGCGCTTAACTGCACCACCCAGGCGCCTCTAAGATTTTATTTTATTATTATTTTTAAAGATTTATTTATTTATTTATGGGGGGGGGGACAGCGACAGCGACAGAGGGAATACAAGTAGGGGGAGTGGGAGAGGGAGAAGCAGGCTTCCCGCAGAGCAGGGAGCCCGATGTGGGGCTCGATCCTAGAACCCTGGGATCATGACCTGAGCCGAAGGCAGACGTTTAAGGAATGTGCCACCCAGGTGCCCCTAAGATTTTATTTTTAAGTAATTTATACCTAACGTGGGACTTGAACTTACAGCCCCAAGATCTTGCATGCTATACAGACTGAGCCAGCCAGGCACCCCAAGCTAACTTTTTTTTTAATGGGGAAAAAAAAGTGTGTAATAATAGGCAAGTCTGGGGAGTTATTTGGGCAGGGTTGTCCAAACTATAGAGATGGATAGCTTTTAATAAAGTAAAGTGAGGCATTACTGGGAGAAAAGAAACAGATTGCAGAGCTTGAATATCTTACAGTAATTTCTTCAGAGACTTGGAGACTTTAGGGAAAAGCAGCCATACAGGTTTCTCCCATTTTTTAAAATTTATTTTAGAGAGTGCGCACCGGTGTGCATGTGCCCACCGGCTAGGGGGAGGAGGAGCAGAGGCAGAGGGAGAAGCAGGCTCCCCGCTGAACAAGGAGCCTGAGGTGGGGCTTGGTCCCAGGACCCTGAGATCATGACCTGAGCCGAAAGCAGACGCTTACCTGACTGAGCCACTCAGGTGCCCCTCTTCCATCTTTTCCATCTACAAGAGACAGCACTGTAGCATCCAAGGGTAAACTTTCTTTAATTTTGCAGAGAACGGACTGGAAGAGCTTTGTTTGGGCTTATTATTCTTGACTTTGGACCAGATTCTCTCTTTTTTTTTAATTTTTATTTTTTTAAAAGATTTTATTTATTTGACAGAGAGAGACACAGTGAGAGAGGGAACACAAGCTGGGGCAGAGGGAGAGGGAGAAGCAGGCCTCCTGCTGAGCAGGGAGCCCAATGCAGGGCTTGATCCTAGGACCCTGAGATCATGACCTGAGCTGAAGGCAGAGGCATGGCTGAGCCACCCAGGCGCCCCTCTTTTTTTTTTTTTTTTTAAGATTTTATTTATTTATTTGACAGCGAGAGAGGGAGAGGGAGAAGCAGGCTCCCCGCAGAGCAGGGAGCCCGACACAGGGCGATCTCAGGACCTCAGGATCATGACCCGAGCTGAAGGCAAGACGCCCAACGACTGAGCCACCCAGGCGCCCCTGAACCAGATTCTTTATCCCACTAGGATTTTGTAAAATAATATTCAGCTATGAATGGTTGTACAGGAAACTACATAGAATGAAGGCAGGCTTTTTTACCATCCCTTTTCTTGAAATAAACTTGCCTCTTTTATGTTCAGGAAACATCATTCTCTATTTTTTTTTTTTTAAAGATTTTATTTATTTGACAGAGACACAGTGAGAGGGAACGCAAGCAAGGGGAGTGGGAGAGGGAGAAGCAGGCTTCCTGCTGAGCAGGGGGAACGCGATGCGGGGCTCCATCCCAGGACTCTGGGATCATGACCTGAGCCAAAGGCAGACGCTTAACGACTGAGCCACCCAGGCGCCCCTCCCCACCCAACTCTTTACATTTTTTTAACCCACATTTCCATCTACTGATTCTTCTACATTTTCTCCTTTTTGTTTGCTTTCCTGATCTCTGGTGTCCCCTATCTTTTCTCTTGAGGTTGGTAGTCTTCATGGGCATTGTTTTGCCTTGCTAACACTTAATATGGAAGAAGTTTCTGATTCTTATCATAGAATAAATTGTACTTATGTACTAAAGGTACAAGTATTAGGATACTGCTTCTGGTTTATTCAGTTAGATCTAGATTAAGATAAATTGTGATTCAAGAAGATCTCTTCTAGTAATTCAGATTAGTTTTTATCTTTTTTATTTTCAAATCTCATCCATATTTACTAATTAATTACTCATTTTGGGTCACTTGACAGTGGAGCAAAAGAAATGTACTTTTCCAAGAGTAAATTACCAGTTTTGTGTGTGTGCTTCCTGTGTTTTTCTCTATTGGAATGCAGTAGCACATTGACAGACTGCTTTGTGGTGTGAAAAGATTTTTGTTTTAGGGAGCTTATATTTTAAGAAACCAAAATATATTCTGATGGTTGAGGACATAAGACACTTTATAGAAACTAGGTCAACTTTTCAGTACTTTTATCAAAGCACCTACAGTTTCCATTTCTTTGCAGGTGAAGTGAATCTCATTGAAACAGTATAGCTGGTGTATATTCAGCACACCTTTAAAATAGAGTAGCCTGTTTTAAAGGAGAAATTAGTGCCAATCTGATTTGTTTCCACTGTTTCTGTGTTGGAATGGGGGAAGTTCTGTAACCTCTCTGCTGTTCTGTTCTCCATTGACTACTTTGTAAACCAGGGCAGAGTTGGTCATTTGAATGTGTACCCTGCTGAAGGTCAGCCAAATCTGCAGGTCAGGCTACAAGAGACCCCAGCTGATGGGCCAAAGATCACAATTAGAAAAAAAGTAAAGTTACATTAAATGGAAATCAAAGATGTCATTAAGTGCATTTCTGAAATTAAGTATCATCACAGATCTTTCAGAAAGAGGGCTCCCAACAGTAAGCAAGAAACTTTTTACTCTTTCCTATTTTTATTTTTAAAAAAAATTGCCTTCTTAGGCTATTTTAAGAAAACGTGACAGCATTCTTTCTTTGTCCCATCCTGTTATCTTACTACCTTACAGGAGCTCTTATATACATGTGAAAATACCTGTTTTGCAACCATTCATAAGACTCAGAAGACAATATATGGCCCAACATATTAATTGAAAGAGTGCCTGCCTGGCTCAGTCGGTGGAGCACGCAACTCTTGATCTTGGGGTTGTAGATTTGAGCCCCCTGTTGGGTGTGGAGATTACTTAAAAATAAAAAAATCTTTAAAAAAAATTAAGGACTGAATTGTTTTGCACATGTATATGTCACTCTCTTTGTATAGAACTTTTTTTTTAAAGATTTTTTTTTATTGAGAGCGAGAGAGAGTGAGAGAAAGAGAGCCCAAGAGGGGGTAGGGTCAGAGGGAGAAGCAGACTCCCTGTTGAGCAGGGAGCCCGATGTGGGACTCGATCCCGGGACTCCAGGATCATGACCTGAGCCGAAGGCAGTCTCTTAACCAACTGAACCACCCAGGCGCCCTTGGTATAGAACTTTATTGCTAGAAACTTTTTTGGCAGGAGAGGGCAGGATTTCTTTACTCCAGATACTTAGTTTTAACAATACAGTAATTATCTTTTAAATCTCCTAACGAGATGTAGTGAATAAACCTTTGTGTGCAAAAGTATAGAAAGAAAAATGAACAGAGTTGATTTTTCTAAAATTTAACTTTTTGTTTTCATAGGAAAAGTGAAACATCTTCATTCATTTAAGAGAGATTTGAGGGACACCTTAGTGGCTCAGTCAGTTAAGCATCTGCCTTCAGCTCAGGTCATGATCCCAGGGTTCTGGGATCGAGCCGCGCGTTGGGCTCCTTCCTCCGCGGGGAGCCTGCTTCTCCCTCTGCCTGCTGCTCCCCCTGCTTGTGAGCACGCTCTCTCTCTCTCTCTCTGACAAATAAATAAATAAAATCTTTAAAAGAAAAAATTTGAGAGCCTGTGGTATGCTATGCACTAGAATATAACAGTACACCAGATAGACCTCACAGAGTTTATATTCTAGTTGGAAGAGATAGATAATAAGTAAATGTATAGTATTCCCCAGTGTGGTGATATTACTGAGAAAAAATAAAGCAGAATATGTAGAATGGTGAATAAGAAGTGCAAGGGTAGGAGTGAAGTTTTTAAATATATAGAGAGTGGTTGGGGAAGGCCTCGCTTAATAAGGTATGTTTGAGAGAGACCTAAAAGATACTAGGGTGAAGTCATGTATATATGAGTAGAAAGTGCAAAGGTCCTGAGGCTCGTTGTTACCAGTGAGGAAGAGAGATGGGAGAAGTAGACCTACTCAGAGAGGTTCAATGGATATGTGTTGGGGGGAAGAGGGGATAATTTAGGACCTTGTCATGCACTGTACAATGCAAAAAAGTATCTCCTTCCCACTTTAGACCCCAGAGACAACAGCTGGTAACGACTTTGTGTGTTCTCTGTAAAGAGTTGAGGCAATACCTGACCCAGCCTCCATCTTTTTTTTTTTTTAAGATATTATTTATTTATTTGACAGTGAGTGAGGGAACACAAGCAGGGGGAGTGGGAGAGGGAGAAGCAGGCTTTCTACCGAGCAGGGAGCCCAATGCGGGGCTCCATCCCAGGACCCTGGGATCATGACCTGAGCGGAAGGCAGTCGCTTAATGACTGAGCCACCCAGGCGCCCCCCCCCAGCCTCCATCTTTGTCCCATTGTAGAAGTTTCATGTGAGTACAGTCAGCACATGATTTGCAGAGTAGCAGATCTTGCATAGGTTGATGACCCTTGTCTTGGAGAATATAATAGCTTAAAATAAGCTTATATGTGTTTGGGAAGTAAGATAAAAATTTCTTTCCTAGAGAAATATATTTCTCTACCTTCTTATCTACATAGTCAATTTTCTATGAACAGGAGAACTGACAACCTAGATCTGGTATAGTTTCCTTTTGAGTACATTTGTTGCTTTGGTTTATGACCAAATATGCCTACCCCACTTAATCTGTTGCTTTTCCTTTTGTTCCTTTGACCAAAAAGCTCCTGCTTCCCCCAAGTCCTAATCATTGGTATTTAATGGCTTCAGGGACCACGTTATAGGTCATCATATTCATATTTCTGTTTTGCACTGGTTTCCCTTTCCATATGTATGTTTAAGGTTTAAGGGTTATTAAAGCATATACTGAGCTGGTTGGCTTTGGTGGGATTGAGGAATAAGCACCAACTGTTTAGTGATTGATGTTCTATGGCAGCCACATATGGGAAAGTAAATGGATATTTGATTTCTAGAGTACTTGTGTCTTGAATCACCCAATCTTACTTTCCCTCTCAAGATAATCTGGTTTAGCTACTCTTGTCTTTCAGTGAAAGAATCCCTCTGTTGCCCTTTCTCCAAGTTTGGAGTTTAGCCCTGCACTTGACCTGGTTACCCTCTGTCCTTCTCTTTAATTATACCTATCTAGTTGTCATCCTGTTACTTAATATCATCCTTGGGAGATGACCTCAATCAGGAAACATTTATTTCCTTACCATCCCCTTCTCCTTTGGTCAAGTAACTGTGTCATCTTGCATAGGAAATACTCTAGGCAATCACAGATTCCCCTAATTTTGAAGTTGCTTTAAATAACTTCTTGATGCGTATTACTTCAACATTTATAGATGTTTGTAGTTGTCTTTTTAAAAAATATTTTCGAGAGCGGTGTGCACACGTGAATGGGGAGGGGCAGAGGGGGAGGTAGAGAGAATCTCAAGCAGACTCCCCACTGAGTGCAGAGCCCCATGTGGGGCTCAGTCCCACGACCCTGAAATCATGACCTGAGCCGAAACCAAGAGTCGGATGCTCAATCAACTGAGCCACCCAGGCGCCCCGTGTTTGTAGTTGTCTTGAAAGTATGTTTTTCAATGGCATTCTTCTTTCCTAAATCTTTAGTGACACATGTTTCCTGTGGAAATATTTCTCTTTATGGTCCTTCTAAAAACATTTTGCTACTCACTTGCTCTTACTCAAACCAGAAGTTAAAGTGACTTTTGCTTGAAAAAGTGTCAGAGGTAACCCTTGAATCAGTATTTTCAACTGGACTAGAATTATCTAGGGTTGTGAATTCTAGATTTGGGACTTTGGACTTCTTTTGGGATGGGATATGGAACCAGTCTTTCAAAATGTTGGCACAGCTCTTCGTTTCTTGGAGGGCAGTTGAACTAAGTTGTTTTAAAAATAATCAGGGTTGTCCAGTCTGCAACTGGACATACTCTCCAGTGTACAGCTTAGGATTCCAAAAAATGAGAATTCTTTTCTAGGTTCTGAGTCTAGAGTACAGGATTTAGGACTGTGTCATTCTAGCCATCCTTATATTTAAACCCATGCTTTCCAGCAGCCTCTAATCCAGCCTGGAATAATGATCTGAGCTGTCTGGTGGACAATAATAGGCCCAATACAGTATTTAACATACTTTTCAGGGATCATTTCTATAGTTTGTTAATAACAAGTGCCCTTCTTGCTAGAGGAGTGTGTGGTGGTCAGAGGGTTGTGTCAGGGGTAGGCTAGTACAGTGATTCTCAACAGCTGACTATCAATCATTTTGAGAGCTTTTTAAATAGCATGAATTCCCAGGCATTCCCTCTAGAAATTGAGGTATGGGGGATGAGGAGGTAGATTTGGGAGATTGTATTTTTAATTTTTTTTATTCTTTTAAAGTTTATTTAATCTCTGCACTGGATGTGGAACTTGAACTCATGACCCTGAGATCAACAGTCACATACTCCTAAGACGGAACCAGCCAGGTGCCCCAAGATTGTATTTTCTTAAAAACCTTTCCAGGCGATTCTGATCACTTAGGTTTGAGGACCATAAAACCTGAACATTTGAGTTAAGCTACATATCTATGTGATTTCTCAGTTGGGTGGTTATTTAAATTAGTATTAGAAGTAGAAAAGAATAGTTCATGGTAGTGGACATTGTGAGAAGGTGACTGATTTGAAGTTTTCTACCTCTATGCTGTATTGTATAGGAATTACAGATGTCACTGCCTGATTTGGGGGTTATGCCAGTACTTAGCATGGTATGGAGAACTCGCCTGTTGTGAGGGAGGGAAACTTTTAGACCATATCTCCACTTCCCCTCTCCATTTTGAAATTGTGGAACAGATTCAGGAGAGGATGTTCTCATTGAAACTCAGCTGGACAATTTGTTTAAAACTCGACAGGAAGGGCCAATGTTACTTCCTGTCTGAAAAGGAAGTGCTGGCTTCCTTCCCTTCCTCCTTGGCTAGCTTTGGCCAACTTCTAATATGGGTGGGGGAGGGGCTGATCATGTTAATACTTTTCACTGGCTACCCATGCCTTGGGAAATCAGGTTATCATCATTGTTCAAGTGTGGAAACATCATGTTCGTTCCTTTCTTTCTTCATTTGAAATGTGGAGATGGATGCTGTGTGGTCTCTTGTGTCCTTGCCCTTGTGTAAGAGCCCTGTGTTGTGTTGGCTCTTGCAGTCCAGGAAGCTTCCTAGTCTCCCAGACATTAATTTACATTCAACCTTATACCTCCCCTGTATTCCCTGACATTTGAAAATAGATCAAGGAGCTGTAGGGAAGAAACTGAAATCCATTTGACACTGAGGGGTAAGTTGCGGAAAAGAGAACATAATTGGGCAGAAGGGAGTGGGTGACAAAGGTTTCTTATTTTTAAATTGAGCCAGGAAAACATTCCTTCTAAGTGGGGCCAGTTGGCACTCTTCCTGCTATTTTAGTCCAGGCTTCTCCTTCCTACTGGCCAGTCAATTGTATTAAGTGTTTGATGTGAGTTTGAACTGTGGTCTCTGGGGTTGGGGGGAGGGAGAGTGGTGGAAACAGCTGGTGCCTTCATCAAGCTATCTCAATTACGCTTCTTTTCAGAGTGTTTAGGGGTGGGGGGGTGGAGGATTGGAGGAATTGGATGTATGTTAGCAGAGCCCCAGCAACTCCCATGTAGTGGGATTGGATTCTCAGGCACTCTTAATACCATGTGGGATGCTGGCTAGTTGGAATGTAGCTAAACCTTCTTCAGTCACATTCTTTTCTCTGCCTCCCCCCCCACCCCAATTCTTTCAGCTTTGGGCTTCATTTGGAAAGAGGGGTATTGGGAAATTAGATAGCAAAACAGATTCATGCTCTTCCAACCACTGAGTATTCAGCTTGAGTCTTGGGCCCCCTCCATTGACTCTCTCCTTACCCATTCATTACTCCTTTGGTTGGGTTTTCTAAATATGTCTGCAAACAGCCAGAGATACAATTAGAACCAGGACCTTTGGTGAAGTCATGCTGAATTGTAATCGGTTGGCTATACTGTTCCCTTTCCTTCCCTCACACCCTGGGGTGACTGTATTTCTGAGTCAGCACTGCTTTTCTGTCTCACCTGTTCAGTTTGAGGCAGAGAACCCACTAAGCATCCTTTTGGAGCAGCAGCTTTGATAAGGGTCAGTCCTCTGGGGTGAGTCTTTTACAGCCCTCTTTTTTTTTTTTTTTTTTTAATATCTGTGAAAACCCTCCTAGATTTTTTGGTCTCCTTTTGTGTAATTACCTCACATGATACTAACTTAATTGACTGATTTATTTGGCCTGGGCTATGATGAGGGAGAATGGGATAAAAATAGTAACAGTTGGGGGCATCTAGGTGGCTCCATCGGTTAAGCAATCCACTCTTGGTTTTCGCTCAGGTCATGATCTCAGGGTTGTGAGATCGAGCCCAGCCATCAGGCTCTGCACTAGGGGCGGAGTCAGCCTGAGATTCTCTCTCCCTCTGCCCCTCCCACTCATGCTCTCTCTCTCTCAAATAAATAAAATCTAAAAAAAAAAGGATACTAACAATTGGAACTTTTTCATTTTTTTTTAAAGATTTATTTTATCTGAGAGAAGAGAGAGTGGGAGAGAAAGCGCGAGAGAGCCCTCGTGCGGGGGAGGGGCAGAGGGCGAGGATCTCAAGTGAACTCAGGTGTCTCCACCCTGAGATCATGATCTGAGCTGAAATCAAGAGTCAGATCCTTAACCACCTGAGTCACCCAGGCACCCCTCGGTTATTTTTGAGAGAAGGGAGTTAGTCTGATTCAGTGCTAGGTAAGAGATCTTAAGCTTTTGTGTGTGTGCTTCAGTGATAGTTTGCAGTGGCTAGGCTCTGCCATTGAAGTTCTGTTCTAAAGCCTAGCGTTGCTAAATACCCATTTTTCTACCCAACCCTAGAATGGCTGACTGTTGTGTGTATTCCTGCCCCACCTCCTTCCACCTGGTTATGTCAGATCCAGATATGAGTTAATTCCTTCTAAGTTGTGCTGTTTCAGACTTAGGGTCCTTTTACATCATATACTATCTAAATGAGGGTCCAGCCCAGACTACTTCTAGCAGATCCAAGAAGAAGGGGGAAGGAGTTTTTAGGAGAAAGGAAAGGAGAATAAATGATGAGAAATGATAGCATACTAGTCCCCTTTTCGGAGAACTCTGTGCTGAGCCTGTGCAATGCTTTATGCAAAGGGAATGGAGCCCTGTGGGCAAAGGGTGTTCCTTCCTTGGATTTCAAGAATCTCAGTCTAATAGATTAGCTTGACTTCTATCTGAATCTTTGCTTCTGGGGTTTAGGGCTAACATCCAATGGGCTTGTACAAGATAAGAGAAGAATGCGTCATTTATCCCATTCTTGGAATTAGCTGAGGACCCTTATTAGAAAGGAAGGCCCCACCCCCACAAGAAAGTCCAAATCTACAGCCCCTGACCCACTCCAGGGGGAGTAGTGAGCAGGGAAAGCCAAGGTTGCTGTCTTGACCTCTTTGCCTCCAGGACTACTGTGTAATTCTAGTCCTCCCCTCATTCCCTAGGGAGGTAGAGAACTTTGCTCCCAGCACCTGCTGGTGCTTATCCTGCCTCTTGGTAGGGTGGAGCCTGCTGCCTTTGTTTGTTCTCTGTGGGGCCTCTAAGAATCAACTTTATGCTTGTGGGGAAAAGGGTTTGAAAGACTTTGAAAGCAGTGGGAATGGGTGACAGGATGTTTTAAAGTCATTCTCCAGGTGGGAATGTTCCGTTGACTGAAGCCAGAGTGGCAATCCGATCGCCATCCTGAAGTTTCCTTTGGGATGTATTGCATGTATCAGAACTGAGTATCAGCGCCGCAGCAGCTTTCAAATCCCCAATGCTGTGCCTCCCAAGTGAAGAGACTTGCCAAGTAGGAATCTTACAAATCCCCTCACCCGCTTCAAACCCTTAAATCCACACACAGTATCTTTCTGCAGATTCTCAAAGGCCTTAGCTTTGTCCTATGTAGTGTTGGCTTGGGGCAGGGAGGAGGGTTGTTTTCCCGAACATGATAAGGAACTGAGCAGGGCAAAGTGGGAGCTCCGACTGGTGATTGGTAGACAGGATGCCCTGGAATGCGGTTGGCCTGCAGCCCAGAATCCAGCACTTTGTATTTGTTTGTTTCTGGGAGACTGTGGTCTGGTGCTACTGTGACAGGAAGTGAGAAAGCTGGGAGTGGGGGAACGGAGAGGGGCCATGTCTTTGTGGTTCTCCTGTGAAATCTCTTTGTCCCTGGAGAGCAGCTCTGCTCCAGGGCTCTACTGAGAAGAGAGCAGCCTTTGTGTGTCTAATGGGTCTCGGAGCATCTAGCTACTCCGAGGGATTAGGGAGTGTGAATTCTGACTGTGGCCTTTTGCGTCTCAGCACTTGAGTTATATAAATGGCCTCCATCTCCTAGCATTGGGGAATTTCACTGAGTTTTATGTGTGCTACTGTTATTTATAGATCTCTAGGATTTAATTAAGAAAGGAATTTTAGAAAGAGATAGATGTTTGTTTATATAATGTTTATTCACTCTCTATATTGCAGATACTTTGTTGGGCCTGAAAGGGACAGAGAGAAACAGGCGATGCTGGGGCCAGCATTTTACGGTATACCCTTCCAATTGGCACCCTACTACACAGCTAGAGAAACCTACCCATTCTTTGATTTCAGTATTGGGAGGTACTGGCAGTTCATTGTTTGCACATAACTAGGGAATGGTTGGTAGTTTCCTGGGATTTCCACCCTCCCCCCAAGACTGAAATAGCACCTGTAGCATTCTCTGTGCCCCTCCTTCTTCCTTTCCTCCCTTGTTTTGTGTTTTCCCTGCCCTCCATTCCAGCTGTGAAACAGGCATCTCTTCTAACTTTGTGGATTGGGTGGCTGAGTCCTCAGCTCTTGCCAAGCTGGCTAGTCCCTGAGCATACACACACAGACCGGCCTTTGATTGCCCAGGAGGACAGCTGCCCCAGAGGCAGATTGCTAACATACCGCTAGAACAATCCCTCCCCTCTGTTCTGATGCTGGCCAGCACAATCTTCCCTGCTTCTAGTTCCTTCTGTTTCCTACCCAGCTCTGATCTCTGCTTTTGGTTTAGTGAGATGCCACATTAAAAATGAGAGTAGGGAGGGCGCCTGGGTGGCTCAGTTGGTTAAGCGACTGCCTTCGGCTCAGGTCATGATCCTGGAGTCCCGGGATCGAGTCCCACATCGGGCTCCCTGCTCGGCGGGGAGTCTGCTTCTCCCTCTGACCCTCTTCCCTCTCATGCTCTCTGGCTCTCATTCTCTCTCTCTCAAATAAATAAATAAAATCTTTTAAAAAAAATAAATAAAAAAAAATGAGAGTAGGGATATTTGGGATTAGGTTTTCTACTTTGAGGTGGGTATGATTTGAGAATGTGGCATGTAGCCAGATTTCCAGAGCAGGCCCTCCAGAGGAAGGATAGGCGATTATGTAAAAAGTTGTATTACTTTTGCCCCTAGCACCTTCCCTCCTGAATTCTTATTCCTTTATAAAATGGAAAGTCTGAGGTAGATTGCAAGCTATTCTTCCTCAGAATCGAGTAAATTCTTGCTCACTAAAGTGAAGGTAAGACCCAGGGACGCCTTTGTGGCTCAGTCAGTTAAGCACCCCACTCTTGATTTCAGCTCAGGTCATGATCTCAGGGTCAGTCAGATCGAGCCATGTCAGACTCCGAGCTCAGCACACGAAATCTGCTTGAGATTCTCTCCCTTTCCCTCTGCCCCTCCCCAAGCTCACGTGTGCACACACACACACACACACACACACACACACACACACACACACACACACTCTCTCTCTCTCTCTCTCTCTCTCTCTCTCTCTCTCAAATAATCAATCTTTAAAAAAAAAAATAAAGTGAAGGTAAGACCCAAAAATCTGTCTGCTTCCACACCATCCTCTCTCTGACAAATAAATAATCTCAAAAAAATAAAAAAGAACAGGATGAACAAGGAAATGTTGCAATGCCATAGAAAGTAAGGGGGTTTGGTGAGGAGCTGCCTCTTTAAAAAAGGAATGTGAGCTCAAACAGTTGGGTGACCTCTAGAAAACCCTAAGGTTAAGCTTTTCCTCCATGAAATTTTTTTTTCTAGCCTAGAGTAGGGAAGGGTATAAGGTATCCTAGTTAATTTTAATTTTAGGATTTCTGTTTTATGACACAGGAGTTACACAATACCTTCCTAGTCTGATTAGACTTTTTCTCATTTCCCATTGTGTACTTGACCTCCCTCTCTTTTTCTCCCTTCTCCTGTAGGAAGGAGAAAGGCATTTGGCCTCTCCCCTTCCTCCAGTCTGACACCTCCTTCTTTTTGCCCCTCCCTCTTATCTTTGTTTCCTTATCGGCCTCTCCCTAAAGCTCTGCTTTCTCCTTATAAGGCTAGGTGAGGCTCCTTTGGCCGGGTTGCATCAGGGATCCAGGTAAGGAACTCGTGTCTCAGACTTTCAGGATTGAGAGAAAATTCAGCGTTGTCTGTCCCAGTGGAGGGCCTTGGAGAAGCACGTGGGTAATGGGGGTGGAGAAGGAGGCGGCCTGGCCTGAGAGATCAGAAGGACTTGTTAGACCAGTCCTGTGTATGTGTCATACGTGCCCAAGAGAGAAGCAGGTTTTGTTTCTTTCCATACCCTTTCAGTCCTGGGCCCCTCACTAGCTGAGAGCCACACCCTTCCTTTGCTTCAAAAGCCAGTTCAGCATTCAGCCATTTAGTATGTTATGGTTTGGGGGGTTCCCAGAATACTCGGTAGGGGAAAAGAGAACAAGGAGAATGTTCCATCTGGTTTCTGAATTTAGGGTCAAAGTGATGGAGTTGATTTTTTTTTTTCTTTTAAAGTCACAGTCACGGTAAAAACTAAATTCTGATATGTAAGTTTGGGTCAGGATAATAAGACAAGTGAGTTTAAGGTGTCCTGTTGATCTGTGGAGATTGCCAACTCAACCTCCTTTTAACAAGTAACTTTTATATATTCATTTTCCTTCTTTTCTCTGAAACTTCAATCAGAAGTATCACTCTTTCCTAAGAGGACAGTGATTTGTCAAAGACTTAATTCATCAGAGAGGTTCATGGTGGACACATTAAGATCTAGTCTTTCCCTGTGAAAATGAAAGTCCCCACTCTGCCTTTTGGGTGCTCTTAAGTGGAGAAGCTGGGCCTTGCATCAGGCAGATCCACAGGGAAGCTCAGAAACTGCTAACATCTAAGACAAGACCATTTCCGGAATACCAGTTTGTAACTCTGAGAAGTGGTCAGTTGAGATCGTGAAGTGAGCAGAGTACTCTCTAGGTCTTACTACAGATTACGTCCAAGGAGTTGGGCTTAGTGTGAGAGTTGTCTTCCCAACAAAGGCGAGGGAATACTGGAATTGTTCTCACTGAGCTTGGGATGGTGGAACATCAGGTGGTGTGTGAGGTGCTTAGACCTTGGACTCTGGTACTAGCACTCTTGGTGATAAAAAGCCAAAGAAAAACTATTGACAAAATATATTCCTTTAATTTAAAAATAAGATGGCGGTTTTCTGTGTGTATGGTTGAACAGGAATAATTGCTTTGAATTTTAGAGCACATGCCATTTTAGGCAAACATGCCTTTTAGGGATGAAGAAGACCTACCTTTGTTGGCTTGAGCATTATGTAGTACAGCTCTGTGGTGTTACAGGTGCTATATTTTATTGATTGGTATTCTTCAGTGTGAGGCTCAGTGTGCCCTTTTTTTTTTTTTAAGATTTTATTTATTTATTTGTCAGAGAAGAGAGAGAGCACAAGCAGGGGGAGCAGTAGAGGGAGAGGGAGAAACAGGCTCCTCACTGAGCAAGGAGCCCAATGTGGGACTCGATCCCAGGACCCTGGGATCATGACCTGAACCGAAGGCAGACACTTAACGACTGCGCCACCCAGGCATCCCTTAGTGTGCTTTTTTAAAACAGCCATTTGAGGGGCATCTGGGTGGCTCAGTCATTAAGCGTTTGCCTTTGGCTCAGGCCATGGTCCCAGGGTCCTGGGATCGGGCTCCCTGCTCCTCGGGAAGTCTGTTTCTCCCTCTCCCACTCCCCCTGCTTGTGTTCCCTCTCTCGCTGTGTCTTTCTCTGTCAAATAAATAAATAAATAAAATCTAAACAAAACAAAAAAACCCCAGCCTTTTGAAATCCCTAGGATGACATAGGAGTTTTGCTAATTTTTGCTTTTGAAGGTAAGCATCACTTTGTGACATTGGTTTTGATTTCATAATAAAAAGGAAGGAAGGAGGAGAGCTGGCTTTGGGATTGGCTGCAGAAGATAAAATTTCTTTCCTAAGAAACCCAAAGACTATTTTGTGGGGCTTACGGTTCTCCCTGAGGACAAATACTTTTTCCTCTTTCCACAAGGGTTAGCTTGCCTAATTCTGTTCATGTCTTTGGATACACTTATCAGAATAGCATGGATATAGGAGAGAAGTTCAGTCACCTAGCCTATAGTTTTACATATATTAGCCCATTAAAGCTAAACCCTGACAAATAATAAAAGTGAAGATTATAGGGTTTATAACTTCCCCTGCGAGCTAGTTCTCACAGCTAATTTTGGGCAGAGCCAGGACTTGAACCCCAGGTCTTTTGACCCCTAGTCTGGAATTTTATTTTGTTTTTCCCTTTGAGAGTATGAAGAATTCCTGTAGTTTACTGGGCTACTTGTAAAGCAGGGATGGGAGCATGTGGTGACATGCGTGGTTTATGCAAAGGTCCTATTAACACCACCAAACTCTAATCCCTTGTGTTAGCTATTTGTGGTAGTGTTTCTATCAGTAACCATATTTATAGCTTGCTATATGTCAAGACATTTTCCTAAGCACTTTTTGTAGATTGTCTCATGTACTTCTCACAACTACCCTTAGCTGTATTTTATTTCCCCCATTTTATAGAAAAGGAACCTGAGGTTTAGAGATTAAGCGGTATTTTGCCCAAAGTTCTACAGCTAAGAAGCAGTGGAGCTGGGAATTGAACCTAGTCTGATTCCAAAGCCTGTATTCTTAACTTCTAAGAATCATATTTCCAAATTACATTCCTATGGCCAGGTTACAGTAGAATAGGCCATTCCAGGGACTGTGTTATTGCTGATATTTTTTTACCCAGCTACCTGGTTGGCATTGTCTCTTTGGTCCTTCTGGGTATTTGATCCAGTTTAACTTTTGGTTTGGGTTTCTTACAGAAGAGACTGAATTTTTACCATTGTCATTGCTTGAATGCTGGAGCCTTGCTGTAGACTCACAGGTCTATAGGACCTACAGCTTGTTACGAGTAAAACCAGTTACTTAGGGGAGTGGCAGGGCTCACTTTATGTGTGGCCTTTCTCTCCTCCTCACTTTGAGAATTCCTTGACGGCCTTTTTGTAGTGATAGCCAGTGTAATTCATTTGAAAATATTAAGAAAGGTGTTGGCCTGGACTCCCATGACTTTCTTGACTCTAATTGCCAAAGTCCATTAATGGTTTGCAGATTCTGGTCTAAAGCATAATTTGTTTCTGTGTATGGCACGGATGCACGGACGAAGACTCTTTCCTCAAGTCTGAGTTGTGAGGAGGCCATGCGCTAGAGCTCGCCAGCAGCTTCATTCTCTTCCCCCGCTTCCGCTTTCTTTTTCCTTCCATTTGTTTCTGTTGTCCCACTTAAGTCTTATATGTAGACATTATGAATAACCCTTTAACATAAGGAAAAATGGAAGCCCCCAAGCACCCCTCCCCCACTTTTTTCCTGTGATGTTTGGGCAGAAAGTACAAGGACTATGGGGGAGAAGGACTGGACTGTCCATCTTATCCTGGGCTTGTACTTTCTGGACTTGACAGCATGTAGTAGAACGAGAACACAGGCTTTGGAATGGAATAGATATATGAGTTTAAATTCAGAATTTGCTATTAACCAAGACCTTGGGTAGTTTCTTCACCTAGAGCCCATTTTCTCATTTGCAGTAAAACTTCCTTAAGGTTGTAAGTATTACCATGATAATAAATGTAAAACACTCAGTAATTGTTAGTTCTTTTCACCTTCCCTTTCTCTGTGGTCATAAACTGCAAAGGCCTCAAATAAGGGGTCAAGAACTTACTATAGCAGATGTGTAATGCTGCACTCTATGTCCCAGAAACACTGGTCTAGGTGGGACCTCCTAGTAAATAGAGTTGGAGCAGGAGAACCAGCTCATCCACTCCTTAGAACCCAGTTATGCTTTTGATCTGGTTAGTCTCATCTACTAGTTCACAAAATAGTTTTGGGCTGAGGCATTACCATTAAGTAATATAATTGGGAGATAGAAACTAGCTCTTGAAACAACTTAATACCTCACACTTGTATGACATACATTATCTCACCTGATCCTCTTAGCAACTCTCAGTTAAACTGGGCTGGTGGTGTTGGCATCTCTCAGATGAGAACATGGCAGTGACCTTCTGCCATTGTTGGCTAGTGGCAGAGCCAGGACTGGGACCAGTCTTCTGCATCCTATCCTACACAGCCTCTGCTTCTGCCCTCTTTCAGGCAGAAAATCTCCCCGTGCTATTAGGCCTAGGAATCTGATCCTCTCTTTCTGGTTAAGTGTGCTGTCCTCTTCTCCAAATTAGAGCCTGGTGGTCAGCCTTTAAAGCCATGAAGGATGGGAAAAGATCCTGCATCCTGATCTAGAGCCCTGGGTAGTTTTCCTAGTATCCTTCCTTAACTCCCTTTATTGAAGGGGTAAAAAGTAGCTGTTTACGGCACGATGACAATTTCTCTGCAGCAGGGAGTGTTGTCACTGTATGCCCCATAATAGTGGTAGTTTGGGCTTTTATTAGCAAAGAAGATTACAGGGTGGAGCCTGCCAGAGTGGTAACTGCAATTCAGGCCCTGTTGAAATCTAGAACTGAAGAATCTCTCCTGAGCTTAAGAGTCCTCTTGGTGTGGAAGGTTCATAGGTCATGGTACATAGCGGTTAAGGACAATGCTTAAAATGAAGCAATAGAGATGAGGATGGAGCAGCATTTTTTTTTTTTTTTAAATGAGGATACTTTTTAAAGACCTTTGAGTGGCCTTTTGGGGTGTAGGGTGGGAATAGGAAAACTCGGCAACAGACTGGAAAGAAGAACAGGAGTTGATAAGTGACTGTGGGAGCCCAGAGTCAGGGTCGGAGGAATTTAGAGAAGGGCTGCCATATTCTTGGATTTCGGTGCTTGATCCACTGGAAGGAGTCTTAGTGATGGAGGATTAATTAGGGAGTTTATTGGACACCTGTCTATCTGTTCCTCTAAGTGCTCTTGCTTGCAGAATGCTGCATATACTCTAAAGCAAGCAGACCCAAGTGTTTGTTTGGTAGAGGCCTGGAGAGCGTGGGAAAGGGAACTGAAGCAAAAGGCTCAGCCTAGGCTAGTCCCCACATGTCTTCCCCACTACGACTATTGCACTGGTTTCTCAATGTCTTTGTGGGCATGCTGGGACTGGGCTTTGAGGTTTCTGCCTTAGAGGTGGGAAGGGGGGTGAAGGGCATTCCAACAACAGAAATTTTTCCCCCCAATTTGATTGCTGGGAATAGGGGGTAAGTGACTTTTTATCCATATTATAACCTACTCCTGGTTCTGTGCAGAAGTACTCCATGACAGTAGAATCCCAGTTTTAATAAAAACTACATCCAAGGTCCAGGTATCTGAAGACAGAGCAAAGTCCAAAGGACATTTGTCACATTAAGCAATTCCAAGTCATATTTTACATGACTCCCTTCCATTCCCAGATTTTCTTTCTCCCAATACCTGCCCCATTCCTCTTATTTTTTAATGTTTTGTGTATATTTTATTTTCCTCTCAATCTCATTTTTCCTCCAAATATTTCTGCAGCTCTCTCCTTCCTGCTTCCTCCTTGCTGTGGTGGCTGGGATGCTTCTCCCATGATTTTTTGAATCTAGACTGGGCTGTTCTCTGTGTTAAAACCAATCAGTTACGACCTTCTCTTAACAGGTGTGTATGGAAATACGTTTATTAAGAATAAATTTTTTAAGTGCCTTTTTTTTTTTCTTTAGGGGGTTGAGAAGAGGGTGGGGAATAGGGGAAGAGTTTATTTTAAAACCTCTTGACATGGTATATGTTGGACTGGCCATAAAGTCTCCTATAGCCTGTTTGTAAGCGGGAAACCCTGTTGAGTCCAATGGTGTGACTACAGTGCCCCTCCATTTACTGGCCGGTTTGTAGTTAATACAGTAGGGTATGGGGACCTCTTCATTTTTATATAACAATCGTTTATTGTATAAATAGCACACAAATCCTCTACATACTTGGATACTTACCCTGAGCTGGAATAAAGATGTAAAAATATAGTTGGTTTTTTAGAGCTTTCTGCAGGATAACAGGGATGTAGGAAGTTCCCAGCCATTGACTGGAGGTTAGAATGTGAAGTGAACTACTTTGAGGGGCAATTTCAGATTTTGAGCCTAATATTCATTTTCCTACTCCCCAAAGAGGTGAAGTTCACTGCAAGTGGAGCCTCTTTACACACAGAATTTTTTGTGGTTTTACTGCTCTCTTGTCTCCTTTAGCCAAGGCCCACGGTTTGCCTTCAGTATGATAGTATGGTCTTGAAAAGTAGAAAGACTACTCCATAAGTGTATTCAATATGAGGGCCTTCATTTTGTTACCTGCGTTTGATGGTAGGAAGTTTTTTACTATTTTTATTTCTGATTGGCATTTTAATTTAGCATATTCATTTAGTAAATTTTGCCACCACTGAGGCAATTTCAGTGTTAAGGTTTGGGGAGGTAAGTAAGATCTGTAGGTCTCTACTGCTCCCTTAATTCTAGAAATGGCTTGCCGCTGCAGGACAGTGAATGCTGGGCTGTACTGTGGAGTTAACAACTTTCATTGAGTTAATGCCGGCAAATTTTTCCAGGGAAAAATAATCTAATATTAATCTCCTGTCATGACTACAGCCCTTAGCCATATTCTCCCTCTCCTGCCAACAGTGTAGACTTGGATCTAGTTGCACCTTTCCATTAAGTGGTTATTTCTGGTCAGGTGTTAAAGGGTAGTGGGCAAAGGAGCCTGCTTGAGCGGACACTGGTGATGGGCTTCTAGGCTTGGTGGTGGCTGGCTTTCTGCATTGCAGTAAAACCACAAGAGGGCATCTTTGGCTCTGGGATTAATGATTCATCTGTCTTCTCTGACCTGTGACCTTTTCTCTCCTCTCCCTTACCTTCTCTCGGTAGTGTGAAGTGAGGGGGGCCTTCTCCCTCCTCGCTCCTCCCTCTGTGATCCACACCTTCCTTTTTACCCTGCCCTGCGGCGGCTCCGCCCCTTACCTTCATGGACGACTCAGAGGTGGAGTCGACCGCCAGCATCTTGGCCTCTGTGAAGGAACAAGAGGCCCAGTTTGAGAAGCTGACCCGGGCGCTGGAGGAGGAACGGCGCCACGTCTCGGCGCAGCTGGAACGCGTCCGGGTCTCACCACAAGATGCCAACCCACTCATGGCCAACGGCACCCTCACCCGCCGGCATCAGGTAACCCCTCTCTCCATCAGACCTGCAGGTAGGACTTTGGCATGGTTATAGAGAGGCTCTGATCCTACTTGGGAAACTACTTTCCTCATGGTGATGGGCTGTCCAGTGCCCGTGTATCATGGCGAACCTTTCCAGTACTGATGTAAGAGACGGGGGATATTGTTGCTCTGCTGAGTGAATGGCGTATTACTAGAAGCATCTCTCTGACTTCCTGTTTTGCTGGAGTGGGGTTTCTGGTTTGGGATGTAATTCTAGTCATGGTAGATCATACATCTTGGAGCTGTACTCAGGGTCCTTGGTTTTCTCTGATTTTTTTCCCTCAGCTTGGTATCAGACATAAAGGAAGGTAAATGCCTGCTTGGTGGTTGGCGAGGTTGGGCGTCTTGTGCTCTCAGCTGCAGTTCAGGCTCCCTTAGGGAACAGTCCGCTCAGAAGGTGTGGCAGTATTCATAAATTGTGTATTCCTGCTCCATATAGTCCTTGTATGTTTTGTTAACTTTGCAAATCATGTCTTGGAGGGAGGAGGTCATTGTTAATTCTGTTGGTTAGAGCTGGAGGAGCATCGTGCTGTTATTTAACCCAGATAGCCACAGGAGCCAGTGGTCTCTGGGTCGGCTGACTCTTGAGTGACTTGGGGGAGTTGGTGTTAGAAATGGGAAGTATCTTGTGTTTCCTATGGTTTCTCTGGTCTGACTTCACTGTGATGTAATCTGTCTGAGGTATGAGTGTGATGTAATCTGTCTGAGGTGTGTGTGTGTGTGTGTGTGTGTGTGTGTGTGTGTGTGTGTGTGTGTGTGTAGCGTAGACCTTGCTTGGTAGACTCCATCTTAAGAGATCTCCGGTGGGAACTAACAACAGTGCTTATGCTCCAATAGTCCTTTCCATTGATTACTTATTTATTTTTTAAGACAGAGAAGGTCCCTCATGCTGAGGAGCGTATTGCGTGAGAGGACAAAAGCCCATTTAGGGGACTTGGAGGCAGTGTTTGCAACGTTCTAGGATTTTTATGGGAACCAGAATAGAGGGTTAGGAATGAGAAGTATATATTGAAAGGGGAGAGCAGGACTGCTCGGGCTTGGAGGTGGTGGGGAATTCCAGGATTTAGTACTAGGTTTCTCTCTTTCTCTCTTTTATTTTTAACTTCTGTTCAGTAGTGAAGCCACACCCTTCCTTCTTCCTGAAAGTAATGTTTAACTTCCTCTCCCTGCAGCATTACACTCCCTATGTAATGGGAGTAGGGTGGGGGAAGTCTCCCAAGGTGGATCTCGCTGTTTCCTATTGGAAGAGGAGCAGTCAAATGTATTTTTACATAGTATAATGTTGTTAGATTATTTCCTGCTGCTCAAAAGAGAGCAGCTTACGTTCTGTGGCTCTAAAAATTGGTGGTGATGATGTTGAGACAACTGTTTTTGCTTGAGGGGAATTGGGGTACTCATTTTCCTACTTGGAAGGGGAGATTCCTGTCTCTTGCATCTCTCTCTCTCTCTTTTTTTTAAGATTTTATTTATTTATTTGACAGAGAGAGACACAGTGAGAGAGGGAACACAAGCAGGGGGATTGGGAGAGGGAGAAGCAGGCCTCCCGCAAAGCAGGGAGCCCGATGTGGGGCTCGATCCCAGGACCCTGGGGATCATGACCCAAGCTGAAGGCAGATGCTTAATGACTGAGCCACCCAGGTGCCCCTCTTGCATCTCTTTCTAAAAAGCTGGCTGATGTGGGAGTTTCCGTTGGTAGTAGAGCATGAAGATGCATGGAGCAATAAAGAAGGATTTGGAAACTCCCCAACCTAGCCTTTCTAACTTTCCTTGTATTTTTAAGGACTTAACCTGAGTTTCAGCTATTTACTCAGCAAATAGTTTTTGAGTGCCTATTATGTGCCAAGCATTGTTTCAAGGTACTGGAAATATACCATTGAACAAAACTGACCAAAAAATAAAAATACAAAAAATTGTCTGCCCTCATAGAGCTTACCTTCTTATGTCCCAGAGACCCAGTCTGCCAGTGCCAGGCCCAGTTCCACTTTTGAGGAAAGTGCTAAAACTAGGGAGTGATGTGGTTCTTTTATAAGTACTTGACAGAGGGACGCCAGGCCACAAATACCTTTTTGAAAGCTCTTTTCCTGTTTGGAAAAAAGATTACTTGTATTTGATAGAGCAAAGGAAGGCCACAAAATGAATTGTCTTCTTGTGGGCTATGTTTCAGAACGGCCGGTTTGTGGGCGATGCTGACCTTGAGCGACAGAAATTTTCAGATCTGAAACTCAACGGACCCCAGGTAATGTCTTTGGCTCAAGGTCTGGGTTGCTTCATTTTTCTCTTAACTTCCCTGCCCTATGAGAGCATATTGGTGTCTTGCAAAGTGCCTGGTACATTGTAAGTACCCACCCATTAATTAGCTGCTTTCATTTAGGAAAATAAAATAGTGGAGCTTAAATGTATACATGTAGTTGTATTTTGGAATAAGTTTTAATGGCCGCTGATCCTGTATTTGACCCCTCAATTTACTGCATCCCTTTTCTGGAATGGGCATGCTTCTGTTTCTAACTGAAATTTGGCTGGTCTTGAGCCGTAGGCAGTTTCTAAAGAGTAACAGAGCAGGTCAGAAGATGGTTTTTTGGGGGATTTTCTGGTTCATCTTAAAAGTTCTTTGCTGGTGAACTTCTTTTTTGAAGGATCACCCAGATATAGATGTAGCCACAGTTAAAACACAGTTCATATTCACTTCGATGACCAGAACTGGGAAGTTAAATCTGCTGTCTCTGTCACTTGGGTGTTGATGTGGCTATAGTTAACTCAGTTCATAGTTGTTGTTGTTTTTTCTTTTTAAAAATTTTATTTATTCATTTGACAGAGAGAGACACAGGGAGAGAGGGAACACAAGCAGGGGGAGTGGGAGAGGGAGAAGCAGGCCTCCCGTGGAGCAGGGAGCCCGATGCGGGGCTCGATCCCAGGACCCCGGGACCCTGACCTGAGCCGAAGGCAGGCAGGCGCCCAACGACTGAGCCACCCAGGCGCCCCTCAGTTCGTATTTGTTAAATGATTAGAACTGGGGACTTATATCTTCTGCTCTTTTGTACAAGTTCAAAAGGTGGGGTCAGCTACCCCACTGAAAATCCTGGGGCCCATGGAAGATGCGTGAGGAGTCTCTCACTAGGGAGACTACTTCTCATTGGGTTGGACTGTTGATATATATGGCTTCATAGTCGTTCCTTCCTTTTCCTCTTTTTCATACAGGATCACAGTCACCTTGTGTATAGCACCATTCCCAGGATGCAGGAGCCAGGGCAGATTGTGGGGACCTACACAGAGGAGGACCCTGAGGGAGCCATGTCTGTTGTCTCTGTGGAGACCTCTGATGATGGAACTACTCGGCGCACAGAGACCACAGTAAGCAAAGACTTGTATAAGGTCTGGGGTGATAGAGGAGGTCTTCCTATGGTCTTTATTGGTGGGGGGTAGAGATTAAGCACTTAGGGTGGATGAGAAGTATTAATCTGTAGTGAAGGCATAAAGAAAGTGATCTCTGGCCAGATGGGGAAGATAGAAGAGATATGGGAAAACTGAATGGAATGGGGAAGGGAGAAGTCTGCAAGGTCTACAGGAGCTTCCCTTACGGGCATAGTTAACTGCCAGCACAGATTTCCTGCCTGGGCACTTCCTGTAAGGTAGAGAGAAGGGTAGTTGGTAAAATGCAAGGCATTTCAAGTTAAAGTGAGCTGGGTGGGGGTTTGTTTCATTTCTTAGAGAGGTCTAGAATGTAGGCTTACATTATTTACTCTTTTCTCTTTTCTTACGTGAAGGTCAAGAAAGTGGTGAAGACTGTGACAACACGGACAGTGCAGCCAGTCCCTGTGGGACCAGATGGGCTGCCTGTGGATGCCTCATCAGTTTCTAACAACTATATCCAGACTCTGGGGCGTGACTTCCGCAAGAATGGCAATGGGGGACCTGGTCCCTATGTGGGGCAAGCAGGCACTGCTACCCTTCCCAGGAACTTCCACTACCCTCCCGATGGATATAGCCGCCACTATGAAGATGGTTATCCAAGTAGCAGTGACAACTATGGCAGTCTGTCCCGGGTGACCCGCATTGAGGAGCGGTACAGGCCCACCATGGAAGGTTATCGGGCACCTAGTAGACAGGATGTGTATGGGCCCCAGCCCCAGGTTCGGGTAGGTGGGAGCAGTGTGGATCTGCATCGTTTTCACCCAGAGCCTTATGGGCTAGAGGATGACCAGCGTAGCATGGGCTATGATGATCTGGATTACGGCATGATGTCCGATTATGGCACTGCTCGTCGGACTGGGACACCCTCTGACCCTCGCCGACGACTCAGGTAGGGAAGAAAAGGGTCTTTTTTTTTTTTTTTAAATTTTTTATTGTTATGTTAATCACCATATATTACATCATTAGTTTTTGATGCAGTGTTCCATGATTCATTGTTTGTTCATAACACCCAGTGCACCATGCAAAACGTGCCCTCCTCAATACCCATCACCAGGCTAACCCATCCCCCCACCCCCCTACCCTCTAGAACCCTCAGTTTGTTTTTCAGAGTCCATTATCTCTCATGGTTCGTCTCCCCCTCTGACATACTCCCCTTTTGGGAAGAAAAGGGTCTTAAACCAAGACAGTGAAAAGGGGTAGCTCTTCCTTCTCTAAGTGTTTTTTTGAATCAGAGACACTTGCATCTTCCCTTCTGTGACTACCAAATACTGTTTTTTTTGTCTTTTTCATGATGAAAGTCCTATATTCTAATTATCTATAGATAATGACTTGTTATTGGGCTACATCCTGAAGAGTGGTCTTTGCTTCCATGCCAAGAGTTGCTGCAACTTCTGCCCCAGATCTGGCTCCCTTTTGGTGATAGCTTCACAAAGGAGCTTGGTGCTTGAGGGCTATGGGGGTACTCCTTTGCTCCTGTTAATTTCTTCAGCATCTGGTTTGGTAGTAAGAATTGAGGGTTTTAGGTTTTCAGGGCCAGAATAGACAGTTAAGGGTGTACGTGAGAACCCTCTCTGTGGTGATTTTAGTCTCAAGTTAAAAACAAACCTTGATCTCACCAAACCCCTGCCACTTTGTGTTTTGGTTCTTACATTTGATTATAAAGTGAAATGGGGGTGGCATCCTTTGAGGGTGGTATGTTAGTGACATTCTGAAAGGTCACTAAGCAGCTGCCTATTCTAACTACACATCCCTGGGGATTCTTTGGTGATGTGAAAAAAAGGAGTGATTGATGTTTGGGCTGGTAGAAGGTTTGCCTTGGAAGAGTGCTTTGGAATTGGGGTTGGCAAACCTCTTCTGTAAAGGACCAGATAGAACTATTTTAATAGGCTTGCAGGCCATATATCGTTTTTGTTGAATGTTGTTGTTCTCCTTTTAAAACTTTTAAAAATATAAAAACCCCTTTTTAGCTTTGGGACTGGACAAAAACAGGTTTGGCCCATGGGCTGCCAATCCTGCTTTAGAATAAATCAGAGACATAGTGTTTTCTAGGCAAGGAAAAATAATCAATAAAAGAGAAGATTTACATATGTCTTGGTAGTAAGGCTATCCTAGCAGCTGTTGTTGAACTTCTGTAAGGGGTCATAGTCTAAAGCAAATGCCTTGGTGCTAGTTTTCCTCATATTAGGTAGCTTTGGTTAATAGTGAACTGGGCTGGGCCCAGGGTAGAGGCCCCATTATCTAAGCCTGAGTCATTCACCTTTTAGGTATTGTATCATTTGGACAGCTAGTCCAACTCCCATGTGACTCACCTTTCATTGGGACAGGGGGCAGCGGGGTGGGCACCAGACTTCAGCTGGTGCTACTTGAAGCAGTGGTAGATAACAGCTATCACCAAAGGAGTCTGCCCAGGGCGTTGGCCGTCTGCTTGTTAGCAAGTCTGCTTTTCTGACTTCCTCATTAGTAGAGTGATTGGGACCTAGGTGGGTGTGGGTGGCCAGGTCATTCTCTGCTATGGCAGTTGACATAAAGAGAATGTTTTGGGCCTGGTTCTGGGTCCGTTCCAGGGTGGCACTGGACTTGGAAACCTGCTTGACTAGCAAGAACATTAGCTTCTTCCTGTTCCAGGCCTAGGAGAGTAATACAAGGTCAAACGGAAACAGTAAGGCAGAATGTTTAGTGGAAAAAGCACTGAACCAGAAGACTTCTAGTTCTAGTTGTGCCTTTGCCACTAGCTATATAGCCTCAAGCAAGTCATTTAATCTTTCTGGGCACAGCTTTGTTATTTGTAAGACAAAGGAAAGAATGTCTGATCCACTGCTTACAAGAGAAGGAAATACAACTGAGTGACCAAAATCTTGGTTGTGGCAGTTGTTTTTGTAATTGCTTATACTAAAATAATAAAGTAAAACATGCTCACTACAAAACTAGAAAAGAAATGCACACCGGCCATCGAGAAAGAACTATGGTTAACATTTTGGTGCACTTGCTTTGAGTTCTTTTTTCTAATGCAGTAGACCTACTCGACATATTCTGACCTTATTTTTACCCTACTAAAATGGAATCTTCCTTAACATTACTGTTCAGTAGCCTCCTTTTAAAACTTAGCTATATAACCTGTTCATTTTTTTTCGATGATATTAAAAAATAGGGATTTTTACTAAGTGCTTTGTCCATCCGAGTTGCTGTTGAGTGGTTGATGTTGACAGCTAAGAGGCAGGGCCTCTGCTGCAGCCAACCTTGAGGGTTTGGTGACAGTGGGAGCGGTTTTGTGGAACAAACAACAGGCTTATTTGGAGAGTTCCACACAATAGATTCTCCTTTCTCCTATGGGAGCCAGAGGGAGAGATGAGCTCGCAGATAATGGGTCTCTTCCTTCCCGGTGGTTATGAATAAATAATAGTGTGACAGATTCACCCTCTAGTGGTTGCTGGTAGTACTGAAATTAGGAAGAATTCTCTCTGGTGAGACTTCTCTCTAAACCTTCCGTTGCTTCGTCTCTGTTCTTTTTCTTACTCGTTGGGTATCCCAAATGCTGTGTTGTTCAGTAGCCTCTGTTTTGACAGAATTCAAGGTATTGTCTTTAGAAATCAGAGGCTAGCAATCATATCTGGAACACATTTGTTGAGTAGCAGAGGTGACGTTGGGATGAACTGTGAAAATTAATGTTCAAGCTTCTACCAAAGCCAGGTCCCCCTACGATGTAGCATGAAGGCCTGAACTGTTTTACTCTTACCACCTCCTCTTTTCTAATTTCCAAAGTAAGCTAAGGAGAAGCTTAAATAAGTGTGTTTAAGGGTCTAATCGCAGCAGCTGTTTCCTGTGTGTAAATGCCTCATTTCCTGTTTAGCTGAAGGCTTGTAAGAGTTGTTCTCAGACATTGTTTGCTGACTTCTTCGGTTTAACTCTGTCGTCTGAGGGTTTATTTCAGTCTCTATCCAGAGAGCTTAGCTGTCAGGTGTCAAGCGCTAAGCAGTCAGGATTTGGTTCTGTTTTTGTGATTAATGTCTCTGAATGCTTGTTACTATCCTCCGAGCTAGTAAACTTGACAGGAAAAAGGTAGCTTTAATCTAACTGCAGATGCCTTTAAAATTGTTCCCTTATCTCCTTAAGAAAAATTGATCAGTCTATCATTTATGCAAAGGAAAGGTAAGATCTAGTGTACTAGAGTTGAAGTTACTCCTGCCTCCAGCCTTGGAGGTGAGGGGTCATGGGAGCTCACCAGGAAACCAGACTCAGCAACTTGATGTATTCTTTTCCTCTTGGTTCTTCCAACACTGCAGGAGCTACGAAGACATGATTGGTGAGGAAGTGCCGTCGGACCAGTACTATTGGGCTCCTCTGGCCCAGCATGAACGGGGAAGTTTAGCGAGCTTGGATAGCCTGCGTAAAGGGGGGCCCCCGCCCCCCAACTGGAGACAGCCAGAGCTGCCGGAGGTGATAGCCATGTTAGGATTCCGCTTGGATGCCGTCAAGTCTAATGCAGCTGCATACCTGCAGCACTTGTGCTATCGCAATGACAAGGTGAAGACTGATGTTCGGAAGCTCAAGGGGATCCCAGTACTCGTGGGATTGTTAGATCACCCCAAAAAGGAAGTACACCTTGGAGCCTGTGGAGCTCTCAAGAATATCTCTTTTGGACGTGACCAGGATAACAAGATTGCCATAAAAAACTGTGATGGTGTTCCTGCCCTTGTGCGATTGCTCCGAAAGGCTCGGGATATGGACCTCACCGAAGTCATTACTGGTGAGTTACGGGCACAAAGGCAACTGCTCGGTTGGGGTTACTATGACCCCTAGAGATGTTGAGAGCTAGAGGGCCTTTTTTTCTTAAAGATTTTATTTATTTATTTATTTGATAGGGAGGGAGAGACAGCGAGAGAGGGAACACAAGCAGGGGGAGTGGGGGAGGGAGAAGCAGGCTTCCCGCGGAGCAGGGAGCCCGATGCGGGGCTCCATCCCAGGACCCTGGGATCATGACCTGAGCCGAAGGCAGATGCTTAACGACTGAGCCACCCAGGTGCCCCGAGAGCTAGAGGGACTTTCATTCCTTTAATTTGGACTCAAGGTTGTGAACTGGTAGTCTTTGGGGCAGATCCATCTCACTGATTTGTTTGGATCACACAAGGTTTTCAAAATTTTAAAGAATTTGTTGCTGATATTTAAAATTCCAAGTTCTTGGCTTCTATTAAAAATGTGTGAGAACTGGCAACAATAGATCTGTTTTGCTACCTGACAGTAGTTGGTCTGAACTGACTGGTAGGCGTGTTCTCCCATTTGCAATAATCCTGAACATATGCCGTTATCTTTAGCCAACTACTGCCATATAGCATGTTGTCTCCCCAACACTGAAGTTGAGTGTCTTTTGCTATTTTTCTACTCTCTTGTAATTTCTTTTAAATATCTGCTTGTCCTGACTCACCTGCCTGGCATGTGTAGACATTTGAGCTTGTGATCCTTGCTTTAGAAGAGTTGTTTTTCATATTGTGGGTTATGATCCATTCGTGTGTATTGAACACGGTTTTGTGGATCCCAGTGAGTATTTCAAGAGAAAGAAAGAACAAGAAGTGGGGTAGACTGTTCGTTCTCCACTAGGGCTGATCTTGCCACCAGCAGACATTTGCAATGTCTGGAGACAGTTTCGGTTGTCATAACTTGGCTTGGGCGGGAGGGAGTGCTGCCGGCACCTAAGGAGTAAAGGCCATAGGTACTGCTCAGCATCTAACAACGGACAGGTCCCACAACAAAGAAATATCTGGCCCAAGAGGTCAGTGGTACTGAGGTTGAGAAACTCTGGTGTAGATAACCCAGAGAGCATTGCTTATATATAGTAAATATTGTTCTATGAAACTTTATTTCGTGATCTACATGTATGTATGAATATGTTGAGCCATAATGTATATTTCTTATCATGGGTCACAAACAAAAGCTTGAATATCGTTACAAGGTATTTGGTCATTGGGGAAGACTGAGAAGTGATGGAGTAAGGGATTCTCTTTGGCATTCCTTAAACATACTGTCTTGGGTGTTGGAGAGGTGTCTGATGAGTTGTCTCTGCCAGGAACCCTGTGGAATCTCTCATCCCATGACTCAATCAAAATGGAGATTGTGGACCATGCACTGCATGCATTGACAGATGAAGTGATCATCCCACATTCTGGTTGGGAGCGGGAACCTAATGAAGATTGCAAGCCGCGCCATATTGAGTGGGAGTCAGTGCTCACCAACACAGCTGGCTGTCTTAGGTAACATAAGGGCTTCGAGAGTATGAAGATTGAATTTTTTAGGACTAACTTAAGTTTAAAAAAGAAATTCTTTTTTAATTCTTTGGCCCATCATTCCACTTCCATTCCTATCCATATTGCATACTGTGACTCCAGCCTGTTCTACCTTTGTCACTGCTTGCTTGTGTGCCCATACTTTTGCTATGTCAGTTTACTTGTTCCCCTGCACATCCTCGCTTCTGTGCCTCTTTGAGTTTGTTCATTTAATTTTGTGAACATTTGTTCAGTATCTACCACGTGTAAGGCAGTTGTCTAGTCCTGAGTTTGAGTGTGTCTGTGGCCCTGTCCTCAGTGACCTATATTTTAAGTAAAGCTGCAACAAATGCAACATAAGGAGTACAAAGTACGAGAAGGGTAATAGTGTTGGGGGAGATGTGTTCTTCGTTCAGACCACAGTGCCCTTGTCTCTCTCTCTCTCTCTCTTTTTTTTAAAGATTTTAAGTAATCTCTACACCCAAATTGGGGCTCAAACTTAAAACCCCAAGATCAAGAGTTGCATGCCCTACTGAATGAGCCAGCTAGGCACCCCCTCCTTATTTATCTTTTGAGGCTAAACTCAAAAGTGCCTTTATTTCATGAAAGTTTTCCTGATTTCTTCTTATATCCTATAAATGCTATAATATATTTTTTCTCTCTTTGGGATATACCCCTGTGTGCTCTGCCCCATTCTTCATTTGTACTTCCATGCAAGAAGTATCTATTTGATCTTAAAGTATTGATGTTGGTATACCTTATTTAGCCCCTCCCTAGTCATGTGTGTGTGTCTCCCCCACCCCGGCCTTGTTATAAATGTCCTAAAAGCAGGAATTGTCTTACTCAGCTTTCTCTCAACTGCAGTGCCTTGCTTATAACAAGTACTCACTAATTGTTATAGTAAAAAGAAAAGGTATGGAGGCGGCTTGTAGATGTTGAAGATATTAAGGGAGGATTTCTAGATCTGAGTCATCTTGAAGCCTCTCCCTTCCCCCTCAGGAATGTCAGCTCAGAGAGGAGTGAAGCTCGCCGGAAACTTCGGGAATGTGATGGTTTAGTGGATGCCCTAATTTTCATTGTTCAGGCTGAGATTGGGCAGAAGGATTCGGACAGCAAGGTGAGTTAATGGCTGAGTGAATTCCATTCACAGCAACCATGAAGGTACCTGTAGTGCAGACCTCACCATCTTAGGCTTTCAAGTGACATTAGGTATCTGTACCAGCCCCGGCTCCCTAAAGTAGATGTTCACCTTAGAAGAAAACAGTTTTCTTTAGAATTTCCTTCACCTATATCATTTATTTTAAAGCTGTTTAGCTGTATTTCCAAGGTTATATATTTTCCTAAGTAGGAAAAAGTCAGGGTGATCTGTTTTGTGCACATACCAAATGGTGGCAGAAACCTTCCATCAGCCTGAGGCTGCAAGGATTTTGAGAAGCTTGGTGCATTTAAGAGGCTTTGTGAGTGATGATGGATGGGGCTATCTATACTTCTGGGGATCAGTATTTTAATACTTGAATCATGGAAACCTGGACTTGTTGGGAAATCACGATAGGCATTCTCCTCGTTCACTGAGCCCTTTATCTTGTGTTCCCAAGCTTGTGGAGAACTGTGTTTGCCTTCTTCGGAATTTGTCATATCAAGTTCACCGGGAGATCCCACAGGCAGAGCGTTACCAAGAGGCACCTCCCAATGTTGCCAACAATACTGGGCCGCATGCTGCCAGTTGCTTTGGGGCCAAGAAGGGCAAAGGTGAGTCTGGTTCTTTGTTCCTTGCTCTTTAACGTAGGACGGGAAAGGGAAGGAACACTTTTAACTTTAGGTACAAAATACTTGCTGAGCAGTATGTGAGTCTGCCTAGTCAAGGATGTCTCCTTGCTCTGCAGCTGCTTCCCTTGTCGTGTGCTTCATTCAAGGTGGTGATAATGGTGGTGGTGGTGGTACTGGTTATCAGTTTGGGGGCAGCGAAGGACAAGAACTCAACTAATCTGGGGCCTTCTCCCCCATTCCTCCTTTGTGTTTCCTGTATTTTTCTTTTCCTCTCTGCTTTCCTACTTACTTGCCCGTGGTCCTGTTGACATCGCTCTCCTGCATTTTTCTTCCTTCCTTTCTCTCTGCTTTCCACCTTGGGTGACGCCCTGGAAGATGAGTGGTTCTCCAGAGGTGAGTGGAATCTTTTAAGGCGCTTCCCTACTTCTAATTTGCATGCTTCGGTTTTAGCTTCCCTAGTATTTCCTAACCCTTCCCTATGGATGCATGTAGGAGAATTCAGTTGAGGAAGACCATTGAAACAAGCTCAGCTCTTTGGAGCCAGTGGCTCATGGCATGCTCTTCCTGGGCAGCAGTTCCAGTGGCCAGCTCTCGGGACAACAGAAACCACGGTGCTCATGCTCATCTTACCCGTCCACTGCCTGTGTTCTGTCCTTGTTTCTGCGCAGCCCCCGCCGGGACGGGGGAGGGGAGCTTGGTTTTTTGGTTTTTTCTTTTTGGTGTTTTTCCCCCCGCTCCTCTTGATGCATCTCTGATCCGAAAAGATTTTGACTGAAGAATAAAAAGTGCACCAAGTGGACTCTTTCCTTTCTCAAACTTTTTCCCCTTTCTCCTTTTTTTAATTTCCAAAGGGAAAAAACCCACAGAGGATCCGGCAAACGATACAGTGGATTTCCCTAAAAGAACTAGTCCAGCTCGAGGTAAGTTATCTTTTTCCTTTTAGTCTCCAGGACTCTCATACACATAGTCCACAGATGAGTGTCAGATAGCGTTAGTGCAGTATGATCACCGTTCTCTTTCCTCCCACTCTGGATGTGGAGTGATGGTGAAGCACTGGGAAACTGGTATAGCAGGATGGCTTGTTTTGGCAACTTTTTAGATTACTGGAGGACGGGTAAGGTCCTGATGACAGGCTAGGCCAGAGATGTAGGTGCCCTAAGTAACTGCTACAGTTCTTAGGACTCAATTGTTACCTGTTATAAGAAGTCTCTTTCTCACAGTTTGGGTGTTTATCAGTACAGTGGGTTTAAAATTCATAGCTCTTCATGGGTGTGAAAACTTTACATGTTGTTAAATCTAGGATAGGCCCTTTTACTTAGTCGTAGTAAAGGTGGGCAGAATGACTCAGTTAAGTTAGGAAACCATTCATTTGAGATGAGGAATCTGTAACCCTGAGTGCTGTGAGTGGGCAGATGAATCCCTCTGAGTGCCAAGGCGAAAGTAAACTGCAAGAGAAGAGGCAAGGTAGAAGGAGAGAGGTAGAGTTGCATATGATGAGTTGATGTCTGTTCTTCTCTTACCGTGGATGAATTATTCTTAAGAAGGCATGGACTCAAGCCTCTGAGTTGGCTGTTGGGTGGGTGGGAGAGTATAGGGAGCCTAATGATATAGGAGCATAAATCCGTCAATCCAGAGTACTGAGTCTGGACTTCAACCAGCCAGAGCCTGGCGTGTTGTAGGTACTAACTAGCCTCCTCTGTTTTCCTGCCCTTTCTTGTGTAGGCTATGAGCTTTTATTTCAGCCAGAGGTGGTTCGGATATACATCTCACTCCTCAAGGAGAGCAAGACTCCTGCCATCCTAGAAGCCTCAGCTGGAGCTATCCAAAACTTGTGTGCTGGGCGCTGGACGGTGAGTACCTTTTAGAAAATGGATTCAGAGTGGGAGAACTCAGCTAACTAGTTTGCTGCCATTTGTAATCTGTTCCACCTCTTTCCATGTGTTACTTCTAGTATGGTCGATACATTCGCTCTGCTCTGCGTCAAGAGAAGGCTCTTTCTGCCATCGCCGACCTCCTGACCAATGAACATGAGCGGGTAGTGAAAGCTGCATCTGGAGCACTGAGAAATCTGGCCGTGGATGCTCGCAACAAAGAACTCATTGGTAAGGAGTTGGATGTGAACCATTAGTTCAGCATCTAGTACAGAGCCTTCCATCTGGCTGATGCTATTTAGTTTATTATTGAAATGACAGAGGAGGGATCCCAGCTAGCCCTCTGTAGTTTGCAACTCGGAGGGTTCTAGTTTAATTGTTCTTTGAAAGACAAGAAGTGATGACTCTTCAAAAACAGAACACAACAGCTTTATTTATTAAGCATGTCCTTTGTTAGTAGGCGTTGTTAATACTTCCTCATGTTCTCATTGATCATGACCACTTTACAGAGGTCCAGTTTTTTATAGAATAAGGAAACCCCAGGGGTCAGGGAGGTTACGTAATTTGCCCAGAGTTAACATAGGTGGGCTGTGGCAGAGCCCAGTTTTTTGTTAAATTCATAACGACTATTTTATTGAACTATTACAATTTAAATATGTATGCTGTTTTCATTAGGCTATCTGAAAAGACTAGCATATTTGATACAAAGTATTAACGTTGTTTCAGTGTGACTAGAGGAGAGAATAAAGAAAGGAATAAGAAGAACCATAAATTCATGGCTATTCCAGGTCCTTTGCTTTTCTGGTATGATAATCCTGTAGCAGAATGAAGTTGATTCCTGTGGACAGTACCTGCATTTTCTATGATCAGTGTAGTTAAGTCTTATTTTAGGCTCCTCATAGCCAGACTTGGCTTGTTCTCCCTGCACACATTCCTTTCGTCTTAATGCTATAGGTAAACATGCTATTCCCAACTTGGTAAAGAATCTGCCAGGAGGGCAGCAGAACTCTTCCCAGAATTTCTCTGAGGACACCGTGGTCTCTCTCTTGAACACCATCAACGAGGTTATTGCTGAGAACTTGGAGGCTGCCAAAAAGCTTCGAGAGACACAGGGCATTGAGAAGCTGGTGTTGATCAATAAATCAGGGTGAGTTTAATTCTTAAAATGACAACTGGAAGAGTTTGAGTGTGAGAGGGAGCTGCTAGGAAGGAGCACTCCCCTTTTGCTCTCTAAGGTTATTTTCCCTTATTTACATGTGAAGTGTAAAGAGATGTTGCTCTGTTTTTTTGTCTTAACGTTGAGCTATCCAATGATAACCTGCTTGTCCATCAAACTTCTTTGTGTGTCACTGTTGTGGACAGAATACAGAACTTGGTGAATACTTGATCTTGCCCATTTTGGCATTTCTGTAGTTACACTGTATTAGAGAGTACAGGTTCTCAGCTTCTTCCCTGGTCTTAATGTCCAAATTCCATCTGGTATTACTTTCCTCCAAAGGAACCGATCAGAAAAAGAAGTCCGAGCAGCAGCACTTGTATTACAGACAATCTGGGGCTATAAGGAACTACGGAAGCCACTGGAAAAAGAAGGATGGAAGAAATCAGACTTCCAGGTAGAGCAGCTCTGGGGCCTGAGGCGTGTACCTTTTTGTCCTGGGTCTCATGTACCACTCTGTCTTTGGTTTCTTCTGCTTCACTGTCACATCGAGTCCTACTTTATCCTAAGTCTCTGTTAGTGAGGAAATCATTTGGCTTACTCCTCCTCCCCAAAAGAGTGGTGCCTATGCTTCGTTTGCTGCCCGAACAGTTGTGGTCTTCCTCTGCGTCACAGCATGCTGTTAGTGCTGGTCGTGACGAAGGAAGGTGGCCTTTTTGACTTTCCCCCAAATCTGCCATAGCCCTTTGAAGGAATTTGCTGGAGACTGTGTCACCTTCTGATAGCATGAGTGTTTGGTACCTCTGTTGTCTCCTGAACACCATTGGGAACATAAATAGAAGCTGTAACATCCTTGTTTGTTTCACTCTATAGGTATTTATTTAACCTATATGAGTCATCTTTCGGTAAGAGTTGTATTTGAGAATAGGGACCTCAGTCTGTGCCCACTGGGGAATAAGATGTGGGTGAATTCAGTATTCTGAGACATTGTTGCATTTTATGTTTGCCTCCAGGTGAATCTAAACAATGCTTCTCGAAGCCAGAGCAGTCATTCATACGATGACAGCACTCTCCCTCTGATTGACCGGAACCAGAAAACAGGTGCAGTATCCAGGGGCATACCCCTCTGCTTTTATTCCACCACTGCTGTTCTCTAGTGGACGGACTACCTAAGAAATAGAATATATATGTATTACTGAATGAGCTAGTCTTTTGGTAGAAGGTAATAATACTTCACCTGGGGATTGTACCACAGAAGCTGGTAGTCCTGAGCGTTAGAAAATGAAACAGAAGAGGCAGGAGCCTGGGTGGGATCCTCTATCCTTACTTGCAGACTTACAGTGACAGGACAGTGAACCCTAGTCTTGCCGTATTCTGTCTTTGAGAGAGAACGGACATCTGTCATTGTACAAATGTAAGGTGTACAACACAATGGTTTGATATATGTATATATCACCTAATGATGATTTTTTGCTTTTTAAATTCCCATAAGTAATATATGGGCTGTTGAAAAATTGGAAACTACAGACAACCAGAAAAATAACAACAACGAAACCACTTACTTCCATTACCCAGTGCTAACTGCTGCTCTTTGTGGTTTTTATCTTTTACACATTTTTGCTATGTGAGCAAATACACTTTTTCCCTAAAGACGAATTACATATTTTGTTTTATGAAATGTTTTCTTTTTCATGGAAGTGGATATTGTAACCCTTATTATCTTGATGACACTTGGCTTTTGCCTTAGGGCTCTTGACATGTGTGGGGATCCCCGTGTCTGTTGGCATTTGTGCTGATTGTGCAAAAGCCCAGGTGGTGCACACTGGTGGTGCACACTGGCGGCGACGCCAGGCCAAACCAGTCCTCGCTGTCTTTATTACCATGGACTCACAACTTGAAAAACGAGCCAGTTTCACTTAAGAATGTAGTTGATGGGGCTGTAAAAATTAATTTTACTGTTTCTAACCTCGAGTATGCATCTTCTCGAAAGATCCTGTGCCGCATACATAGTGTGATGGTTGACATGACGAAAAGCACTGGTGCTATAGTTGGAGTTTCTAAGTGGACTGGCCACTCTTTTTATGGAATGCCATTTTTCCTTGAAAAAAAAGAAAGAGTCAACTACAGCTATTTAGACTTGGATATTTGCAAGATATTTTCTCAAAAATAAATGCAGTGAGCTTCTCACTTGGAGGAAAAATAAGTGACTGTACTTGTTGCCTGAATTTTCAAGTGAAAATAACTTTGGCAAACTTGTACCTGCCATTATGAGCCTGGGAACACCCCAATACTGAAAAGACTTTTTAAAGAAATCAGTGATGATAGTAATGAATGTGTTTTTTATTTTATTTTTTGATGTTGTATAATGAAATGTCTTAACATTTAGAAGATCTGCATTACTCTATGAACCAGTATTTTCCAAGTGACCAATGCATGATGTTTCAGAATGCTGCATGGGTAATTGACCCATTCAAAGTGCAAGAGACATTTTCATTTCGTGAAGTATGAAGAGATCATTCGGATTCAGATACTATATTGTTGCTACCCTTAGAGGAACTGTACTTGTTGAATGTTAGTGTACTATCAAAGAATATCCAGTTATCTGAAAAGATTGTTAAAATTCTCCTTTTTCCAGTGTTTTATCTGTGGGAGGCTGGATTTTCTTCATATACTTCAACTAAAATTACATTACCACAGATTGAATGCAGAAGCTGATATGAGAATCCAGCTATCTTCTTTTAAGTCACACTTTAAAGAGATGTGCAAAAATGTAAAAAACAAAACCAAACCACCCTGCTTTTTAAAAACATTAAGTTTTATGTTAACATGGAATAAGTTTCTTGTTACGTTTAAGTGAAATAAATATTTAAAATTTCTCAGTTCAGTAAAATAGTAAAACGTATGACCTACACCAGTGAATACTTTTTGGATCTTCATAATTTTTAAGACTGTAAAGGTGTCTGGAGGCCAAATAATATGACAGTTGCTGGCTTAGCATGAAAGGTTTCTCATGTTAGGAGTCCTTTGGAAAGGGATCTCTTTAAGTCCCACGAGGGCTTTGTCTGCTGTCTGGCACATAGTGGGTGCTCAGTAAAAATTTGATGAGAGGGAGGGAGGACCGACCAGAGAGTAATTTTTATGATGAGTATAGAATTTGAAGAGTTGGTTTTTGACCTGGATAACTTTCTGACTCCGTATAGATAAGAAACCTGATCGGGAAGAAATTCAGATGAGCAGTATGGGATCAAACACAAAATCATTAGGTAGGTGATGAATTCCTGCCTGAAGACATACAGTAATATTTCACTGGGATGAGAACTGTCTGGCCTTGCAGTTTTTTTCTAGCACCTTCACCATTTACCATCCTGGGAGAGCATTCATTGGCTGGACATTTCCATTTGTAAGGATATGAGGAGATTAGTGAAACTTGATCCATCAACTTTCTTCCACATTCCCACATACTCAAAGGTTTAAAAACAAACAAACAAACAAACAAACTAACTTCATTCCCCACCCGTACCCCCACCTACTACAGAATCAAGTGTGGGTCCTTAAACTGTTAAAGCCTTTCACCTGCTGGCCTCAGGCTCCCTCTCCATCTTCCTTCCGTGTACTCTGTTTCAGCCCCCCTGGTCTAATTTGCTGTTTTGTCTCTTTATACTTTTTTGATTTTGCTCAGGTAATACCTCCTACTGGAATGCCCTTCCCCTTTGCTTTGCTAGATTTTCTTCATCCCCAAAGGCTTAACTAAGTCCTGTCTCCTTTGTTAGGTCCTTCCTGACTGTTGACAGCGCACCTCACTCTCTCTCTCCTTAATTCCACTACCATTTATAGACAGCTTGCTTCTGTTTAGCTTTATTATTCTATGTCCTACAAGTTCTTTCTAAGTCTGGGACCCTAAGTCAAGGACCAGACCTTAATGCCTTTCTGGAACATTTGACAAAGTTTACTTCCCAACAGGGGTGCCTAATTCACACTTCCCTACTTAATATATATTGTATATATACACCAGAGGGAATATCCTGTTGTACTTTTTTCACTAGATAACAACTATTCCACACTGAACGAGAGAGGGGATCACAACAGAACACTGGATCGATCCGGGGATCTAGGTGAAATGGAGCCATTGAAGGGAACACCTCTGATGGTAAATTCTCTTTTATATACTGTTGTCCTTCTAAGGCTAGTTCTGTTTTGAAACCTCCATGTTTTGTGAAATAGGAAAAAAAGTACGTAGTGAAAGACAGTATTCTTTCCTGGTAGGGATTTTCAGGTAAAGTAGGAGTTTTGACTCACATTGGGATTTCTTGGGTCATAATTCTGCAATGGTCAGGTGAAGGGAAGGAAGACGATAAATGTATTGGTGATGTGACTAATGCTAATTGATCTGTCCTCTTCCTGTCCCTGCCTTTTCTCGAATATCTTGTCCTTTTCTTACTAGTTTCTTGTTTTGTTTGAGTTGACCAATTGTGGGATTTTTCCCTAGATCTGGCACATACTCACGAGGTTTCTATTTCCTTACTCTCATACTAACAAATTGCATGTGTTCACAGCAGGACGAGGGGCAGGAATCTCTGGAGGAAGAGTTGGATGTGTTGGTTTTGGATGATGAGGGGGACCAAGTGTCTAACCCCTCCATGGTATGTCCTTCAGCCACCCCCAAGATCGTCTTGAGGAAGGAGGCCCCTGTGTGCCAGCATTTTGCCAATCATGCTGATCTGATCAGGCCAGAGACCCTAGTCTCAGCCACTTGGAGCTTGGGGGGTGCTGCTTCTGTGATTGTTGCCTCCTATGAGGCTGGGACATGCCTCTGGTGATCTGATTCTTCATTATGTGCTACTTTCCTCCCTCCAGATTTGCTCAACTGTCGTTTGGTTCTTTGCATTCCCAACCCTATTAACATCTTTCTCTCTTTTTTCCCTACAGCAGAAGATTTAGCACCACTATCTCCGCTACATCTGAGCTTATAATATATGTACTTTTATTTTTTGGTGGTGAAATGGACTGATGATTTTTCCTTTTCTTCGCTGGACTATTGTGCCAACTGCCAGGCTGCCTCCTGCCCTTATTAGCCCCAAGTGGCCACCTTCTTTCCACCAACTCCTAACTTCTTCCAGTGAAACTTAATTGTCCCTCCTCCCCCCTCCAGATCCCCTACAGTTGCTCCCAAGAAGCCTGACTCAGTTATATGCATATCTCGAGAAACTGCTGCAGATTAGCTCTTTTTACCAGTTCTCCCTGGAACTCTTGGCCTTGTATGGAGGGGGGAGCGAGTGGGAGTCCTCACTGGAAGCCATGGGAAGAATTGGAAGTTACAGGCTGTATATGCAGTATCCAGCACTCTGATAAACTGATGATTCTTAATCAAGATTTTTTTTTCCTGGTGGGGAAGGGACTTTTATTTTTTTGGAGAATGGGAAGTGAGAGCTCTTCCCTTATCCCTGATGACTATTTTTGAATCGAAGAAGGCTGGCAACATTGGCACATTCCACCTGGCAAGGGCTCTTGAGTAAGTGAAGGTCTCCTAGAACTGAGATTAAGAAACCTTGCTCTCCTCATCTCCAGGGCAGGGACCATCATGGACCTACAGACTCCATCTCTTCTCCAAGCCTCATGCCAACCCTGGGCTGCTGCCGTTGCCCCTTACCGAGGCTGTCCTCAATCTTCCTCTCCCATCCTGTGATAATGTCTGCTGACTTGGCCTGGCCATTTGCAAGAGGCTGTAGAAAGAGGAGAATGTATCAAGGAAGACTTTCTGGGTGAGAAGGAGCAGAAAGATGTCTTCTGGGGAGGAGAAGAACCTCTAGGAGGAGCTAGTAGGAATGTACGTGAATCAGTTAGTCTGAAACTGGCAGGAAGCTTTGAAGCTGGCTTCCCCCCCCCCCCCCCCATGTCTCCTTTCCTCCCCTCATAGCCCTGCCCTGCCCTGCCTCTTCCCTGGATTGGTTGGCTGACAAAAGGACTTGATGTACATACTCCCACCCCCTTTACCCTTAAAAGGTGGGGATTGCCCCTGGTTTTGCCTCTTCTTTGTGCCTTTGGCCTGGGGTGCATCTCCTCCTTCCCTTCCATGTGCCTTTCTTTGCCTCTGCGGTCTCATTTTCATGATTTTGCAAATTATATTTTGTTGCTTTCTTACCCACTATTGGCCCTAAATAGCAGAAAGGAGAGGTGACCTGGAGAACATCAGGTTCTCCTTTGGGAATTGGTAGAGCCTCTGATTTCAGCCATTCAGCTTTTGCTCAATGGTATATGGTTGGGATTTTGCAAAGATCCTGTTCTGATGAATCTCAAAATGTGGGAGGAGTGAGTGGTGCGACTCTTTCTCCTTAGTTGCCCAGAATTGACTGTCATCTCTGAAGTGGCTGGAGGGAAGTCAGCCCTCCCTCCCTGCCCCCCCCACCTTCCCACCCCAATACCGCCTCCTCCTCTCAGTTTACTGTTTGTTAGTGGGTTGGACTAGAGGAATCAGCTGCTATGCTGGTTGGGTTTTGTTTTTGTTTTTGTTTTTTTTAACCCTTCTCCTTTTTTGCCGTTTACTCCTCCCCTTAATCTAAAGGCTCTGTTCAATGCAACTGGAAATCTTTATCCTTCTCTCCCCACCTCCCCTTATATATCGAGGCTATGGGGTAGGAGAAAAGTGCACAACCCACCCCTCTTCCCTTCCTCTATGCATTAGAATCCCTTATTTACCCTTTTCCCCCCTCCGATTTCTTCCCACTCCTTTTCTGGCAAAAAGGAGCCTTTTCCCCTCTTTGACCCTAAGAACATACTGCACAGGGGAAATTGCCCCCATCTGGACCTGGCTCCACTCTTGGTTTCTCTGGTCCTCTTCTGCTCTTTTCCTGGTGCTCTTTTTCTTGGTGGGGTGTGGGTAATAGAACAGCCATGGGCTTTTGGGGACCTTTAACTAGTTTTTTTTTCTTTTTTGTTTATAAAAACACTAAACATTCAATTCCAGAGAACCAAAAATCCCACCTCCCCACCGAACACTACTAAGGGGCATGTCTTCTGCTCCATACCTTTCCTGTTTTTCTTTCTCTCTTGTTAATGCTTTTAAAAACAAATGAGTTTTTTATATAAATAAAGTTTTTAAAGTGTGTATGTGGGGGGTCTGTGTCATTTCTTCACTTTAAGCTGTATCTCATCTCTCCTTTTCATCTTGGTTACTTCCTTATGTGTATCCGTGTCCTTCTCTCCAGAGCAGCCAGAAGGGGGTTGTACCAGGATGGATTTATTGTGAGCTCAGTCCCAACTCTTACCAAGCAACGCTCTTTTTAATTACATGTGAAACATTTTTCCTCTTAAGATTCTTAAAAATGAAATATGGCTAAGTAGAGCACAGGAAACTTACTGCTCACTTAGAGATAGGAAACTGAAGTATATGGAATTAATGACTTTCTTAGTCAACTGGAATTCTTTTGCAACATTTGATAAAATGAATGTTGAACAAAGCCCATTGCAATACATGACCCTCTTGAACATTCAACATTTATGACTAGAACCAACTCCAGCTGCCCTCCTATAATAAGAAAATGTGTAATTAAAAGGCTCATGTATATAAGTACTGAATACTGGGCCACAGTGTTGCTTTTCAGGCTATCCGTAATCCTTTAGTAAGAAGACAAGGGACAGACCTAGACCTGCTGTTGTGTCCTACCAGTAATATGGATGGGTAGCCAACACTTGTTGGGTTGCTAGAGATTGTCTTTACTGCAGAGGCCAAGGATTAAGACCTGTGGAAAGAGACTTATTTTTCTGGGGCCCCTATTTCCTGTTATATAATTAAAAAACTCAAGAATTTATGTAAAATGTTTGCTGTATGCCCAGTCTTTAGATTAAAAATCTATAGCTTCTGATGATGGTCATGTCTCAATTTTGTTTGAACTAGGTCTTGGGTATGAAAACTTTCTCGGGCTAGTGAGGAAATCTAAGCATTGTAGCTGGTCCCTTTTAAAGCTTGTGTCTAAACAGTTGTAGTTTTAGACTAGAAGGATGAATCAACAGCGCCAAAAAGCTATGAGAGTTTGCTTTCCAAAGAGGTTTGGTAGCTTCACTTGAGATGGTTTTCTAGCTCTGTGGAAGAACCAGGCTACTGGTGAATAGTCTTTATTTCTGTTAAATTTATTATCCACTGATAATGAGCTATAAACAAATCTTACTCTTCTCCCCCCTCCCTGGGTTGGTCCATTTGTTTCATTAAATAAATATTTACTGAGCATCTTCTATGTGCTAGGCGTTGTGGATGTTAGGGTTAGAGAATGAAACATGGACACTTTCTCTTTACAATCCATGAGAATCCTATGTGGTTAAGATCTGTGGTTTTTTATTTTTTTAAGCTCTAACCCAACATGGGGCTTAAACTTATGACTCCAAGATCAAGAGTTGCTTGCTCCACCAACTGAGCCAGCCAGGTGCCCTGATTTGTGGGCTTTTAAAAACATTTCTCCTCTCTGCCCCTACCTAAAATAAGGTGTTAAACAGAATGATCTGTAAATCCCCTATATCTCTTAAGTGTCCTGACACTAATTTAGAAATGCTTTTGAAGCCTATTGGTACCTCCTGCTAAGACCAACTTTAGGAATCCTGTGGATTTTGTCAAGATTTGCTGATGTACTCCTTGATCCTTTAGAGCCTGAGTTGTTTTCTGGGAGTGGTTATAGATGATGCTCCACCAACTCTTCTATCTTAGTGAGGCTTTTCTTTTTTTTTTTTTAAACATGTTTGTGAAATAGCTCTATTGGGTCCTTCTGTGACATACTTTCTGGCAGCTCAAAGCTATGACCTCACTTGGACACTTGTTCTTTCTTGCTGAACTTAAAGTACTTCGTTACAAAGTGGAAATATCTCCCCCAGGAAGAACTAAGGACCAGCCAGCCTTTCTAGATCATTATTTCTCAATTTTGTCTTTTTATCTGAGGTATAGGATGGCAGAGATTCATCTTGGTATTTCCATGGATAAACTTAACAGACCAACTAGACCTCACCTTTTGGATCTGAACAAGTGCACAAGAATTACCTGGGAAGCTTGAAAAATGCAGATCCCTATGTTCGATTTCCAAAAACTGAATAAAAGCGACTCAGGAATCTGAAATCCTGATAAGTCATCTAGGTTATTCTGATGCCTGTGGTCAGTTATTTGCAACTTGAGACCCCAATCTGGTTAATGACTCGCTTAAGGTTCTAGCCTCAAACTGGAATCTGGGGTGACTGTCTCCCACTCCACTGGCACTATTACTAGTTCCGTGGTGGGTGTGATGATAATCATAGTAAGGGAGAATTCATAGAGAAAACTTCATTTCAAAGGAATGAATTGCTTACAGTCGAATTGGAGGTAATTGTGATAGGCTGGTGTGAAGGTAGGAAAGACTTCTTATCTTAACAAGTCGTGTCCTACAGATAACGTCTAGGCTGCTGAGAGGTGAGGCTAGTCCTTGATAGGGGGCCCGGTAGTGCAGAGAGAACCTTCTGGAGCTGCTGACTTTGACGAGTGTGTCACTTTTGGCTACAAAGGGTACCTGGACTGGGGAGCATGTGGCCCCATTGGCTAAAGCCAAGGAGGTGTGTCTGGAAACTAAAATCACTCCCCAAAGACAGGCTACCTCAAGAAAGCAGAAAAAAAGTAAGAAAAGACATTGTAGGAGGGGATTTCTTTTACACATCACCTATGACTTCCGACTTTCCTGTTGTCTGACCGTCACTTAAAGCATTAGTTATTCAGCTGACCCACCTGGAAGTTAGAGGCAGACATGGATGAGAGAAAGCTGGAGAAAGTGAGGTAGGGAAAGCATGAAAATAATCATTTTGGGGGCGCCTGGGTGGCTCAGTTGGTTAGGCGACTGCCTTCGGCTCAGGTCATGATCCTGGAGTCCCGGGATCGAGTCCCGCATCGGGCTCCCTGCTCAGCGGGGAGTCTGCTCCTCCCTCTGACCCTCTTCCCTCTCGTGCTTTCTCCCATTCTCTCTCTCTCAAGTAAATAAAAACAAAATCTTTAAAAAAAGAAAAAAAGAATCATTTTGGTCTGTCTGCATTATCATAATCCTGACTTAGTTTTTCTCCTCTTCATGTGGTCTGAAGTGACCAGGGCCAGCTATCCACAAGTGGACTGAGTCAAGAGCTTTAAACTTGTTAGTATACATTGTAAGAGCCATAAACATTATTGTAAGCATGGTGTTTTATTTTTAGCTGAGGAAAAAGTGCTGCATTTCTCTCTGTATACATCTCTGTTGTTGAAAAGGACAAGTTCTTCCAGTGAGGATGTAGAAGGGAATACTCTCTTGCTGTCTTTCCTCAGATACTCTAATGTTAATGGGCACAGTCTGAATGCCCTAAGGTGGTTGTGCCTGAGGAAAAGTATGGGTTATCTGTGGTGAAGTTGTGTGAGGCACTTAACTCTGCTCTTGTCTTCCCGCCTTTTTTCCCCTCACATTTAAGGCAAGGCAAGGCAAGGGAAGGTTAGCACTGGTCTTTGTGAACTTTGGACTCTGGGGCTTTTTATAACCTCTTGTCAGAAGCAAGGGTGGGCGGAGTGTAGTGCGTATAGCTGGGACTAGCTCAGGCTTCTGTTGGCATTTGGTGGATTAGATAATCTGAAATGTCATTTCAGCAGAAACAAGCAAGATGCTGGGTAAATGTATTTATAAATAATACTTAAGAACACATTGATGAACAAGCATAAAAATAAGGAATCTATGAATCTTCAAAATGAAATGAAAACTGGAATCCTAAGAAGTAAGCAATTGCTAAAAGCTAGCTTTTACCCAGAGTTTTTGCGAAACTCAGCAGACTTTAAGCATCTATTTTAGTGACTATACAGGGTATGGGAAACAGGAAATGAGTTTTGCAGGTGACTCCAGGTAAAGCTGGAATACCCTTAGTGTCACGGTAAACAAGAACTGTATAGAAGGGAGCAAGGAATGTACTTGTCTCAACCATGGTGCTAGGTGGGAGGAAAAAGACGTACAGTACCTTCCCTGAGAATTCATAACCACAAGATGGCTCTCTGTGGGTTTTCAGTACAAATTTCTGTGCACTGCCTGTGTGGTCCAAAAAAATTGTAAGTGGGGAATTTAAAGTGGCACTTAGTTGGTCATGCCTCCAGGTGATTTCCAGAAGCAAATCCAATCCCTGTAATGCTTCAGTTCCATAGAGATACTCCTAAGGCAAATGAGCAGTCCTGCTCCGAAATGATGATGCACAAAGAAATAAGGCCCCATGAGTGAAAAGGATGGACAGAAAGAAACAGAGGCTGATCCTTAAATACTTGAGATGTTGGCATTGTCACACAGATTGTAATGAAATAACGTTTGATTATAAACGAAAGTTTGAAAATAAGAGAGGACAACAATCCGGATTTGAAAAAAGTCGTTTTCAATTAGGAAAAAGACAAAGTTGAACTAAAAACTTAGATGAAATAGGTTGGAGAAGTTGAAGGGCTACTAGTGAAATGGAATATAGTTCTCAACAAATTATCCAGCATGAATACACACAAGAAAGAAGAAGGAAGAAGGGAGAATAGCAATGATGTTGAGGTTGGGACGAGAGAGTAAGATGTAATGCACATTATCTGAAGCTCCAGGAGGAAATTACAGGAAGAGGCAATATCCAAAGACAGGATGGCTGATTATTCAGATTTGGTGAAAGGCACCAGACCTCAGATTTAGGAATCCCAGTGAATTCCAGTCAAGACAAAAAAAGCAATTCATTTCTAGAGACAGGGTGAAATGCAGAAGACTTAAAATCTTGAGCAGCTAGAGGGAAAACTGTAGAAAACAGCCCAATGGGTAACTTCTCAGCGTCAACAATGAAAGCCAGAAACCTGGAATTCTTACCATTCATCCTGTTGAGAACAAAACTGTTATCATGGAAAATGACACTTGGGGGCTAAACTTAACATTTTCAGACAAAGGCAGGGTTTGCCTCTCAGAAAAGGTAAAAATCTACAGGATGTTCTTGAGGCAGAAGGAAAATGATCTCAAATGGCAAACCAGATTCAAGAAAGGACACTAAAAGACTGGTAAATGTTGGTAAAAGTAAGAAAGCATTAACTTAGAGCAGTATGTAATTTGTGAGGGGGGATATGGACCGGAATGAAAATACTGGACAATAGCATGTCAGTTGGGGGTGATTACAGCACTAATTTTCATGTTCTTACATTTAGGGGGAAAGATAAGACTTGTGTGGAACTGTGCATATTAGCTAAATAGCTGAAGAATAGAACATCTAAGTTCCAAACCATTAGGAGGTAAAGAGCCTACCTCTATTTCAAAGCCCTGGGGCATATAGTGTGTGGTCAACAAAGTAGATATGTGTAGGGAAAGAGTAGTGAGTGAAGTGTAAGAAGGGGAAAAGAGAATAGATTCAAGCAATTTCCATTAAATTGAAGTTAAAATTTAAATGAAGATTATTTGCTGGCTGGTATGTGAGTTGGTCAGTCTGACCTAAAGACAGAAGGTCAAGACAGTATTTTCATATTTTGTTGTCTTAGTTGCTGATCCCTTGAGTACAAAGTCTTTGCCTGAGTGGCCTCACCCTATCCTAATAGGGCTCGACTCAGAGTAGGGCTGGGCTAAGGCTGGAGGCTCCCTCTCTGACATGAGAGAGATGTACCTTTTGGTGGGTACTGCCGGTTCTAGGTCAAGGGGGAGCACTGGACTCTCCCCCCCAATCTTTTTCATTAGCACGAATGGGTTGGGAGGATCAGAGGGAGAGGGAGAAGCAGACTCCCCACTAAGGAGGGAGCCTGATGCGGGACTCGATCCCAGGATCCTGAGAGCATGACCTGAACCCAAGTCAGATGCTTAACCGACTGTGCCACCCAAGTGCCCTGCACTGGACTCTTCTAGCCTCATCTCTGGGTCTTAGATCATTTCCCGGGCTCTAAGGGGTGTAGGACTCAGGGATGTTGGTTCAAATTTTGGGTTGTTGATAAATCTCTGTAACATACTTGTTTTGCTTTGTTTTTTTTAAAGATTTTATTTATTTATTTGACAGAGACACAGCCAGAGAGGAAACACAAGCAGGGGTAGTGGGAGAGGGAGAAGCAGAGGGAGCCCAATGCGGGGCTCAATCCCAGGACCCTGGGATCATGACCTGAGCCAAAGGCAGACACTTAATGACTGAGCCACCCAGGCACCCCTGTGACACATATTTGTAATATACATTTCTTTCTCTTTGATCCACTTAAAGCATGTGCACCTGCAATGGAATGCAAAGATTTTCTATGAGACCAAGATGTGCTAATGTCTTGTCAAGTGCCTATTGCTTTAATCATTTATTTTCTCTTTGTTGGGGTTAATACCTCTGAAATTTGGCTTACAGGTTTTTGAGATGATTCAGAATGATAATATATATAAAAGAACTGAGCACCTAAACTGAGGCTCTGGAACCAGACTGCCTGAGTCCAAAGTCCTTATTCTGCTACTTAACTGTGAGACCTTGGGCAAATTTCTTAAGCCTTTGGTGTCTTTCATCATATGTAAAATGGGGATAATAATACCTACCAGTAGGGTCATTATGAAGATTAAATGAGATGATGTAATTGCACTTAGAACAGTGTGGGCACATAGACTATTTCTGTATTGTTATTCTATCAATCACCAGGTACCTGTCTTCTACATATATGTATATATAATCTATGTTTAGCTGTGTGACTGCTCTGCTCAGATATTTTGTCCAACTACTTCAGGGATGATTTCAAGGGCAACCCAAATAACAAGCAAATGGTACACATGTCCAGTCTCTGGTTGAGGAAAAGCCAGCGGTAGTCACTCACTGGGTACTTAGGACTCTTTGGTCCCAGCCCTATTCTAGATGTGAGGACCTTAAGGAATGAACCTTACAGAATTCACAGTAAGCGCTTAGAGACTACTCTGCCACAGGCCCAGGTGGACGTGTCCCTTAAAGCTGGTGGTGCTTGTGACACATAGACTTCTCTGAACCAGAGGTACCACAGTATTTCTGTATGTCTGAAACCTCGAGACGTACTTTTCCTACAGAATCCGTGAGAGATACGAAGGGATTCAAGGGAAAGAATGAGTAAAAATACCTGTGTGGGGGGCTGTAGGGGGGAGGGGTGAAATAGGTGATGGGGATTAAGGAGTGGGCTTGTGATGAGCACTGGGTGTTGTATGGAAGTGTGGAATCAGTATGTTGTACACCTGAAACCAATAAGACACTGTAAACTAATTGGAATTAAAATAAAGAATTTAAGCAGTGTAGGAATTCAACAGAAAAATGAGTATGGTAACTAGATGGAAGTCAGTGCTTTTGTCTAGGTATCTTGGTATATTTTTTACTGTTACTTTTCAAGGCAAAGATTTTATGAAATTAAAATGAATAAAGAACCTTAATCAGAAAAGAGAAGCTACACGTATTTGCTGTATGCTAGGTCCTAGGCTGGTGATAGAGATGTTGCAGTGACCACACACACTTGTCCTCAAGGCACTTGTGGTAAACTATCCTGAGAGCATAGAGTTTTCAGCAGTGAAGTGACCAGGTCACTAGCTATGGAGAATGGTGTGGAAGGTAAAGACAAGATGACCAGTTAGAAGGAGCTGCAAGACTCAAGGCAAGAGATGGTGGCTTAGACTAGACCATAGTGTAGAGACAAAAGTTTATCAATTTTAGGTCTGTTTGGTAATGGTGGTAAGAATAGCTAATATTTAGTGCTTTCTATTTCTGAGATGTTGAATTCTTTGAGTATATTATCATTTAATCTTCATATCAATCCTGTAAGATGGGGAATGACATGAACATAGATAGTAATAGCAAATATTTGGGACCAACCTTTGTGCTAAAGGCTTCATGTGCATTATTCTTTAATATTTACTACACCTCTGATCATCCCCATCTTACAGATGAAGAAATGAAATCTTAGAGCAGTTAAATAACTTGCCTTTGGTTACACAGTGACAAAAGTCAGACTTTGACCGGATTTGTTGGATTCTAAATCTCATAGTTTTTTGTCCATTTTTTTATTGAGGTATAATTGACACTTAACATTAGTTTCAGGTGTACAATATCATTATTTGATATTTGTATACATTGTGAAATGATCATCACAATAAATAGTTAATATCCATCACCATGCATAGTTGCAAAATTTTTTTTTCTTGTGATGAGGACTTGTAAGATCCCTTAGCAACTTTCAAATATGCAATACAGAATTATTGATTATCAATATATAGGTTAACCTGTAAGTCAGACTTTAAGCCATGGGGGTATCTAAGCTATGGGTCAAGGAGTGTTCATTTGAGAAGAGCAGAGGGTTTAGATTCCAACTCTGGAGTCACATCAATATTTAGGAAGGGAAGGGAGATCCTGAAAAAGACTAAAATAAGGTGTGGAAAATCTGTTTCCTAGAATGATGTCACTAGGGGCTTGAAACTAGAGAACTGTTTGGATTAGGAACACTTTTCTCTTTTAAAGGCACCTGGGTGGCTCAGTCTGTTGAGCATCTGACTCTTGACTTCGGCTCAGGTCAAGATCTCCGGGTTGTGAGGTGGAGCGCCATCAGGCTCTGCACTCACCGGGTAGTCTGCTTGAGGATTCTCCCTCTGCCCCTTCCCCTGCATTTTCTCTCTCAAATAAATAAATCATAAAAAAAAAAAAAAAAGCCTGCATGGCTTCCAATGAGGAGAAGTAACTTGCAGCAAACAGTAGGGTTTGCTTTGATCTTTCATCTTTGGATGATATATTTGTTTTTCTTCTGATCTTCCTTTAGTGTTTGTTCGGATCTTGGTCTGAGGTTTGGGGTCTGGAGTCTTGGAACCCTAGAGGGCATGGATCCAATCTTTTAACTCTTCCTCCCTCTGGTGTAAAACTAAGGTTCAGTATCCTGAAGGACCACTGTATCAGTTGGACAAAATGGGCAATAACTCAGATTCTTCATACTTCTATCCATGTACATGATTGCCCTATCTTATCTCTCTACTCCTCTCTTGCTTGCCCCTTGATCCCTCTCTTTCTTTGCTTTCCCTCTTCATTTCTCTTCCACTATATCTCTGGTTGCTGCTACTCCAGACCTGCACTACCTGGTAGCCTATTAAGAATCACAAATCTCTAGTTCTATGTCTCCCTGCTCAGAATTTTGTCATTTTAAGAGTGGTGAGCATAGCCCATAGAGTGAAGCCATCTTCCATCCTGTGACTAATAGAAGGAAGCTACTTCACGGGAGGTTGCCCTTGTAGCAAGTCTTCCCTGCAAAGCCGAGATTCCCAGCTCACTCCAGATAGGGATCTCCGAGGACCAGCAGGACTGACCTGGGAACACACATCCATCCTCTACTCTTTCCATCCAGGGCCCTTACCCTGTGGCTCACACTGTTACAGTAGACTTCCTGCCAAATCACCCCATGCCTTCAGGCATCAGATGGGACCAGCAGGCTGGAGACTTGTCCTTGCAGGGCAGTTCTCCAGCTATGAGTAGAAGTAAAACACCAAGCACAGAGCATAGCGGGTGCTGAATTTAGGGGTTCATGGACTCCACCTGTGATAGAAGAGATGAATGGGTGTCCTCTCCTGGCAGAGCCCATCACCACCAGGCATCTCCACCTGCAAGAGGGCATGCACATTCAGCAGCATATACCTTAACCCCATCCTGCCACATACATTTTTTTTTTTTAAATCTTGGTTTAAATGATAAAAGCTTATATAGCTTCCCCCCCCCAAAAAAATTTAATACAGCAGATTATTGAGCTAAAACTCTTCACTCCCTTTTATGTCACTCCTTGGGCATAACTACTAACAATTTGTTGCATATTCTTCCAGATGTCTTTCTGTATGTGCTTACACAAGATATATTTCTTTCTAATGGAATTAATGTATGCATGCTCTACATAATTGTTCTGTGATTTGTGTTTTCCCATAAAAATATGTCATGGACATCTTTCTACTACATCTAGGTCTCCCTTGCTTTCCTCATGATTGGCCAGTTTACTTCTATAAGTCTGCCATAATGTTATTTAGACCCTGGCACATTCCTGCTTCTGGGCTAAAATGGAACCCAACTGTCCAATTCCTCAGGAGATTGGGTGCCCATGATCCTATGGCAGGGTGAGCAGACCTCCCCTCAGCCTGTCCCTCTCTCAGTGGTTCAGCCTCTCCGCCTCATCACCCCACCTCCCCAGAGGATTTGAAAATAAGCTTCCTACTGCTCTGTGCCCCTGGGCAGAGATGCTACGCATCGCACCCTCTCCATCCCTCAGAACACATGGAGGGTTTTGACTTTTGACTTTTTTACTTGGATTTCATTTGAAGAGAGGAGTTGCTCTGCCTGCCATCTCCAGGTATGATTTGAGTGCAGAGACAGAAAGTAGGACATAGTTGGCTTTGAGGGCTGGCCAGCCATGTGAAGGCTGCAGCCTGCTTCTGACTCGCGACTGATGGAATTCCTAGGACCCTGAGGAATCAAGCCCACTTGATTCTGATTCTTACCATGTCTTCTCTGTACTTTTGAGAAGACAGGCTTCGAGCGCTCCTCTCTTGGCCTGGTTAATAATGTCTGACCACGGACACTTGGTAACTCAGCTCTGACTTCATCTTTACTTCTTGTAGAGTGTCTTGAATTCTAGAAATTCTCATTCCAGTGATGGTTACCTCATTGCCAGTCAGTTGCTTTGTAACTTGCATTCTGTATAATGTCACTGAAATGATACTTTTCTAAACTTAAATCCTGACTCCATTAGTATTTCACTAATCCTGCAAGTATTTGTTCAATAACTATTTTATAACCAAAAGCCATTCCTGTCTTTGAGGAGTTCCAGTCCTAGGGATGGAGGCATTAAATTTGAGTTAATGAGATAAGCATTATTATAATGATGACTTTCTAGCATTATAAGGGGGGTAAACTGCTGGGAAGGAGGGCAAGGCTTCACTGAGGTGGTGATTTAGGTTGGTTTCAAAGGATATCTAGGATGCCACCAACTGGAGAAGATGTGAAGTCATGCAGGTCAAGTGTAATGTGCTAAAGTACAGAAGTGTAAAAGGAATATGGTTCACTGGGTATCCTAGGTGAGGGGAAGTTTCTCTTTATAGAAACATTTCATCTAATAAATGACAGAGTGATCAAAGTAGAATATCATCACTTTGTAATCCTTAATAACTAGATCTTGGGCATTGAGCATGAACAGCTGCTAACATCAAAAGAGAGCCACTCAGACACTATCTGCAGACTGGTTCTGAAAAAAAAAATCCTAAATCTAATCAAATCTCTAGATACAATTATTATAAGAAGTACAGAGGATGGAGGAAGTGTTAAACTATACCAGGGGGATGCAATTAGCAAAATGGGGGAATTATAAAACAAGTGACCCAATTTATAATGATAACATTATAAAATGATATAATGATTTAATAAGGAACAATGATGAAAGGATACCTACAGATGAAAAGAAAGTCATCAGTTCATCTCAATATGTGAGTCTTAATTTGGATCCTGATATAAAGATGATATTTTGTGAAGATAATTAGAAATTTGAACACCGGATACTTGATATTACCAAGGGGGTTATTATTATTTTCCAGATGTGACAGTGGTATTGTGGGTTATAATTAATTTCTTGTCACTTTGAGCAATGCGATGAAATTTTAATGGATGAAATGTTATGAGGAATTTGCTTCTAAGTAGGATGAGGCAAGAGTAGAGGGGAGGTATAAATGAAATAAGATTGTCTGTGAGCTGATAACTACTGAAGCTGGACTAGGTATATGGAGGTTTGTTATAATATTCTACTTGATTCTTATGTTTCTTTGTAGTTCCCCATAATAAGATTTTGTTTTTGTTTTTTAATGGTGATAACCAATTTGGGAGCTAATTGTTCCAGGTAGCCGAGGCATGGGGACATGTAAATAGCAACAAGAAATAGGACTAGCAAGGGGGGTGGCGGCGGCAGCAGTGGGGCTTGGGTTATGAAGTTCTTTTCCTGTCTCACACAGGCAAACGGGTTTCAAAACCACCCTGGAGTCGTAGGGTTCTGTGGTGGTGCCTCCTGAGCAGGCACAAGGATGGGAGAGGGGCTGAACAGAAAATACACCAGTTCACCTACACATTTTAACAGCTTTGCTTCTAACTGCTTTATTAAATCGGGCTTCTGGGTAATATTTTAAAACAAGATTCTGCAGTGTTAAAAATTTTTCTCCAACCACCAGGGGGAACAATTGAATATTTTATTTTATTTTATTTTTTAAATTTTATTTTATTATTTTATGTTAATCGCCATACATTACATCATTAGTTTTGATGTAGTGATCCATGATTCATTGTTTGAGTATAACACCCAGTGCTCCATTCAGTACGTGCCCTCTTTAATACCCAT
>NW_027397083.1:1278703-1313842 GCF_003265705.2 Callorhinus ursinus | reverse complement strand
TTCGTCTCCCCCTCCGATTTCCCCCTATTCATTTTTCCCTTCCTACTTTCTTTTTTTTTTAAAATTTTTTTAACATATAATGTATTATTTGTTTCAGAGGTACAATTGAATATTTTAAAGGTTATCACTTGAGCTGTGGTGCAGAAGATTGGAGGTAGCGAAATTAGCTGCGAGACTGTTGTGATATCACAAATGAATGAGAAATTTGTTTTGAGAGGAATTTAGCTAATGAAGATTTGGTCCAGGAGGTAAAAATATTCTACAATAGTATGTGCAATCCTCAGAAGGAGAACAAAGAGGGTGAGGAAATAATGCTCACTCATTTGACAACAAAGTCAGTCTCTCTGAGCACCTACTTGAGTACGGGCTGCACCCCAGCTCCCTCCGCTAGCCCATTCTTGGCCGAGCCCCAGGAGAGCTCCCATCCTCCTGGCAGCAGGCTCAGCCTCACTGATGAGAGTCTCTAGCCTGGTCCTCCTGTGCACCATGACTGATAGTGTAGGGAGTCAGGGAATGACTCCAGGTGTTTGGGCTCATGGTGACCACTTCTGTCATCGATGCCCCTGTCTCAGCTACAGTTGCTTCAGATATACCCCCAGCACATTTACCTGACCATACTCTAACTTAGTATAGCAGTTTTAACTCCAGACTGTAAGACCCAACAGCGAACTCACTTTTCTTCCCTTATCTCCGAAACCCAGGAATCTGTCTTCCTAGGAATATCCACGGACATTTCCTCCTATTGCTTTCCCCTGGAGCTAATACTCCCTGATCCCTGTGCCTTTAAGCCGCACCCCCAAGAACCAAGTTGCCTATGGCTAATAAAAATAAGCTATCAGTGTTCCAGACTTGTAGGGGAAAATGGCTATGTTACATCCCTCAGGGGCCTCCAGCCATTGGCTTTCACTGTTTCTGATGGTTTGGCTTTGTGGGCTGTTTTTTGTTTTTGTTTTTTAAACTTTGCCCTTGCCCCTCCGACTTGATGCTTGAATGAAGCCTCCTTAGTTGTTTTTGTGCTCATCGGGATGGTTCTTAGCCCTCTTGAATTATGGAATTCTTTGAGAATCTGATAGTTATGGACCTTCTCTAGAAAAGTGTGCACACAGCATTTTGCCTACAATTTCAGAGTCTACATTTTTAAAGCTGTGCTCAGCGGATCAGGAAGCCTTTTGGTGGTGTTGAGGACTGCTTGTCCTCAACAGTATTCTTGGATCTACCCCAGATATATTAACTCAGAATTTCTGGAGGTAGAGCCGAGGAACCAGCAATTCAAACAATATCCCTGGTGATTCTTAAGTATGCTAAAATTTGAGAAATGTCTATTTCATCTTCTCTGCCAGCCACTTAACAGTGGCTGCAGGAGTTCAAACTCTGCAGTCTGGGTCCTCCTTCAAAGAAAACAACTACAGTTGACCCTTGAACAATGCTGGGGTTAGGGGCAGTCAAAAATCCACGTGTAACTTTTGACTCCCTGAAACTTTACTAATAGCCTACTGTTGAAACTATATTGCTAATATAAACAGTTAACATATTTTGTATGGTATATGTATTATATTCTGAATTCTTAAAAAAGTAAGCCAGAGAAAAGAAAATGTTATTAAGCATATCATAAGGAAGAGAAAATACACTTAAAATATTGTACTTACAAAAAAAAAAAAAAATCCACGTCTAAGTTCACCATGCAGTTCAAACCCATGTTGTTCAAGGGTCAGCTGTGCTATCCTCCAGGGCTGCAGTGAAGCTCCTGAGAAGCTCTAGAGTCTGACACTGGGGCTGGGTCTCTTTCATTTTCAGGCATAGCTCTGGATTTGGAGCGCCACGGTGTCCTGTTCCAGAGAGCCACATTTCCCTCTTTCCTTTTATCCATCTTCTATCAGTTCTTTCTGTGTTCACCTTCCCCAATCCAGAGTGCAAGCTCCCCTGTCTGGAGATGCAGATTACCACCCAAAGCGAGATGTCCTATGCTTTTGTGTGTTTGCCTCATGTAGGGCATGTTATTCCTGTGGGTAGCCAGTGGTTCCGAGTGAGAGGGCCCCAGGAGTGGGGTCGAGGGATACGGGAAACAGATTTGCAGAGTTAAGCCTAGTGCTGGCCGGCCCAGCTATATCCTACCAGTTTGAAACTGATGACAAGAGTAGGGTAAGTCATTGGGTAGCTTCCTTTTAACTGATTCCTTTTACTGGCTATAAAAACAAACAAACAAAAAAAACCTTTAAATGTAATTGAAAGCAATTTAGAAAGTGCAAGAAGTTTTTTTTACAAAAGGCAGAGGGTTAAGTCCATAGTAATCTTAGACCCTGCCACCCTGAGGCAACCACTATTAACATTTTGGCACCCTTCCATCAAGTGTTTTTCTATTTTTTAAAAAACTTAATGGAGCTTCTACAATGTAAACAGCTGCTTCTCTTATCTAACATTGTTTTATAACATTTCCCAGCTAATTCTTCAAGACCATAGTATTTTTTCATGGCTGCATGATATTTAATCAAATGGATATACCATTATTTATTTAACTTTTGCTTGGTTGTTGGATACTTAGGTGTAATACTTCTGTATAGTATTATAAATATGCCATAATAAATATCTTTGTGCCTAAATCTTTGTCATCTGGATTATTTCCTTAGAAGAGGAATTTCTGAGTTAAAAGTACCGAACTATTTTCCAGAAAGGTTAGCTCAATGAGAGTGGCTTACCACACTTGGAAGTTACACTACATGACAAAAACACTTCAGAGGGCTTCCACACAAGCAAGATATTACAGTGAGGGGTGGGTAATTAGGGTTGAGAGGCCAGGATAGTTGGAAGCAACCTCCTTGCCCTCCGAGGAGGGGTCTACCTTGTTAGTACTAGAAGCATCACGTTTCAATCTTGCATCCCTTTCTCTCAGACTTGAGGCTTGAGTAAACATCCCGACAAGAGTTTTGGACGATGACCCCCAACCTAGTTTGCCATTGTCATTCTACACTCTCTGGAGACTTGCCTCTGTAGCTGCTGTTCTTTTCCCTCTGGCCCCTCTCCTGGGACTGCTGTCATCTTGTTCCCATGCTGTTCCTGTCTTGAAGTCCTTGTTGGCCGACTCTGGATCCTCAGCTCTACTGACCAAGGGGCTTTACTCTTTCAATTTCTTACCGTTCCCTCCAGTCAGGAACTTGGAATGCCTTCCCCAGAGAATGAGCTGGGGAAGAGTCTCATGCAAGTAAAACTCCAGGGTCCTGTCTTATCCTAGAGCTTCTGAGGTGCATTTTCACATCAGGTCTCCCCTTTTGCCCATTACACCCCAATTAATAAATGAACACATCTCTAAAATTTCCTAAGGCTAAGCTGTTTGAAACAAAAATACTTAGGTATAGAGATTACTTAAAAATAAGATCTTAAAAAAAATAAAAGAGTTCCCCATATATTTTGGATAACAATCGTTTTTCAGATAAGTGTTTTGCAAATATTTTCTTTCAGTCTGTGGCCTGTCTGAAAATTTTTTTAACTTACAAACTTTTAAATGACAGAATTAACAAAAAAGGAAAAGGTACGTTAAAGTACTCAGACATCTAACAGTTCTCTACATAAATAACCAGAATAAAATGAGACATGACAAATGGCAAACATGTAGCCAATATGACACATGGTTAATGTGTTCATCATATAAAAAATTTATATAATAGATGATCAGAAGAATTGAACGAATAAATCAGAAAAGCTTATAGAATTAATAAGTATATGGAAAACTGTTGACTCTTGCTAAAAACAAAACAAATGCAAATGAAAATGACGATAAGGTTCTCCCACTTTGGGGGCTTACCAGATTAGCCAAAGAATTTCCAATGCTAATGTCTAACGTGTTGAAAGGTGTTCATACATTGCTGACGTGTCTAAATTTGCTAATAAATCAAGGTCTTTAAGATGTCAATAATGAAGCATAGTTGTTAAGAGTGCAGACTTTGGAGTCTTAAAAACTTGATCGTAGGGCGCCTGGGTGGCTCAGTCGTTTAGCGTCTGCCTTAGGCTCAGGTCGTGATCCCAGGGTCCTGGGATCGAGTCCTGCATGGGGCTCTCTGCTCCGCGGGAAGCCTGCTTCTCCCTCTCCCACTCCCCCTGCTTGTGTTCCCTCTCTCGCTGTGTCTCCCTCTGTCAAAGAAATAAAATCTTTAAAAAAAAAACAAAAAACAACAAAAACTCGATCATAAATCCGACTCTGTCTTTGTACTTAATATTGGGAAAACAATGCTGCCCATCTTTGCGGTTGTTGTGAGGTCTAAATGAAAGAGTACCTGTACACTTGGAAGAGCCACTGACACATGCTGGAAGCCCAGTAAATATTAGTTTTTATTGTTAGTAGTAGATTTGTTGTACAGTCAGTGATAGCAGGAGGTTATCCTGGTGCTCTTCAGATCCTAGTACATGGACAGTGATCTACCCAGAAGGGAAGGGAAATTTCACCAAGATTTACTGATGAGGCTGTGACAGGAGCCTTATACCTTGTCTCACCTAATGACACGACATTCAAGGAGGTTGATACCATTGTCTTTACTGTAGAGACAATAAAATGAAGACTGAAAAGACAGACTTACCCAAGGTCACACAGTAAGTGGCAGAGCTGAAACTCCAACTCAGTTACATCTGATGCCATGCTCTTTCTTTCCTATTATTATTATTTTTTAAAGATTTATTTTATTTATTTGAGAGAGAGAGCACACATGAGCAGGGAGGGGGGAAGGGCAGAAAGAGGGGGGGAGAGAGACAATCTCAAGTAGACTCCCCTCTGAGTTCAGAGCCCTACACAGGCTCAGTTTCACGACCCATGAGATCATGAGATCATGACCTGAGCTGAAACCAAGAGTCGGTCTCTCAACCAACTGAGCCACCCAGGTGCCCCTCTTTTCTACTTTTAATGAGGAGGGTAGTCAAACAACACAGAAGCTAATAAATATCAAAGCTTTTCTTTTTGCCTCTCCACCCCCACTCCTATTTTCATTTTCCACAGAGAAACATCCACTGTTAAGAGTTTCATCCAGGGACGCCTGGGTGGCTCAGTCAGCTAAGTGTCTGCTTTTGGCTCAGGTCCTGATCCCAGAGTCCTGGAATCAAGTCCCACATTGGGCTCCTTGCTCAGAGGAGAGCCTGCTTCTCCCTCTGCCTGCAGCTCCCCTGCTTGGCTCTTTCTCTCTCCCTCTCTCTGACAAATAAATAAAATCTTTAAAAAAAAAAAAGTTTCATCCAGAAACTTTCCTATATGTTTGTGTGCCTAAAGATAGGTACCTCTAGGTTTGCAGTTTCCTCCCTCCTTCCCTTCCTCCACTCCTTCCTTCTTCCCTCCCTCTCTTCCTCCTTTCCTTCCTTCCTTAAACAATGATGGCTCTGTGTGTATTGTTCTGAAACTTAACAATATACTTTGGACATCTGCCCAGATTGATCTTTATGCATAGTATTCTATCATATGGCCCCACAAAATTTATTTACTCTTTTTCCTATTGATAGACATTTTGGTTGTTTCCAATTTTTGCTCTTTCAGAAATGTTTCATTGAGGGGCACCTGGGTGGCTCAGTCGGTTAAGTGTCTGCCATCGGCTCAGGTCATGATCCCAGGGTTCTGGGATCGAGCCCCATGTCAGGCTCCCTAAGGGGAGCCTGCTTCTCCCTCTCCTCCCTGCTTGTGCTGTCACTATCTCTAACTCTCTCTCTCAAATAAATAAAATCTTAAAAAAAAGAATGATTCTAAGATTTCAAGTTTATATGGTTGAGAATAATGGTACCATTAACCAGTAAAGGAAGAGGAAAACATTAAAAAAAGTGTTTCATTGAATAACATTTTGACCATCTTTGTACATATGTGAAAATAGCTCAGTAGTATGGATTCCAAAATTGGAATTGTTTGATCAAGCAATCCCCCTTACAATATCATATTGGATTTTGGTCCTGCTTGGAAAACATGGCAGTGATATAAAGCATTTGTGATGCTTACCAGAAAAAGTATAATGACAACAACTAGGCTTATTCTCTCCAACTTCCATCCTCATTCCACCATATTCTGACAACCTGGGCCTATTCCAAAGTCAGAGAAGAAGGAGGAGTCCTTTCATGAATTAGGGAGTGATAGGAAGTTATTACTACTTGGCCATCTCCTTTAGCCTCTTAGAATGAATGTCGCTCAGCTGTTCTTTTAAGCTTCTTACTTACATCTTGTCAACAGAATGGCAAGGAGTTGTGATGAGTTCTGTGGGGTCATGCTTCCATTTTTATCTCCTATGACTACCTTAGATTATGAGCATGTATTGGAGGATGCAGAGCTAGAACTAGCTATCGGGTATAGCCTGGGGTCTTGAAGTGGAATTATGCCACATGCATAGGTAAGTCTCAGAGACTTGTTATATTTTTATCCATTTTTATCCACCGTTGTGCTGCAGACTGAAACATTAACATGAATTGAGCTGTATGCCCATGGCTTTGGTAGCTGACAATGTGCTGAACACAGTGGTAAGAGACTTGTACAGAAGTTATTGAGATAGTAGCAATAGGTATGCAAAATTTTGGAAACTTTAAAATCACAGACCTTGCCACAGCAATCAACAAAGAGAAATGAATTCAAATTGGTAAGGAAGAAATAAAATTTTCACTGTGTGCAGATGACATGATATTATATATAGAAAACCCTAAAGACTCTACCAAAAACTGCTAGAACTGGTAAATGAATTCAGTAAAGTTGCCGGATAAAAAAACCAATGTACAGAAATCTATTGCATTTCTATACACCAATAACAAAGCAGCAGAAAGAGAAATTAAGAAAACAATCCCATTTATAGTTGCATGCAAAATAATAAGATACCTAGGAATAAACCTAACCAAATAGGTGAAAGACTTGTACTCTGAAAACACTGATGAAAGAAATTCAAGACAACACAAAAAAATGGAAAGACATTCCATGCTAATGGATTGGAAGAACAAATATTGTTAAGATGTCTATATTACCCGAAGCAATCTGTACATTTAATGGAATCCCTATCAAAATACCAGCATTTTTCACAGAGCTAGAACAAACAATCCTAAAATTTGTATGGAACCACAAAAAACCATGAATAGCCAAAGCAACCTTGAAAAGCAAAGCAAAGTGGGAGGCATCACAATTCCAGACTTCTAGTTATATATAAAAAGCTGTAGTAATCAAAACAGTAGGGTACTGGCACAAAATGGATGCATAGATCAATAGAACAGAATGGGAAATCCAGAAATGAACCCACAATTCTATGGTCAAATTAATCTTTGACAAAGCAGGAAAGAATAACCAATGGGAAAAAAGTCTCTTCAACAAATGGTGTTGGGAAAACTGGACAGTAACATGCAAAAGGATGAAACTGGACCACTTTCTTACACCACACACAAAAATAAATCCAAAATGGATTAAAGACCTAAGTGTGAGACATGAAACCATAAAAATCCTAGAGGAGAATACAGGCAGTAACCTCTTGATACTGGCCATAGCAACTTTTTCTAGATATGTGTCCTGAGGCAAAATAAACTATTGGGACGTCATCAAAATAAAAGGCTTCTGCATAGCAAAGGAAACAGTCAACAAAACTAAAAAGCAACTAATGGAATGGGGAAAGATATTTGCAAATGACATCTGATAAAGGGCTAGTATTGAAAGTACATAAAGAACTTATCAAATTCAGCACCCCAAAAACAAATAATCTAATTTAAAAATGGGCAGAAAACATAGACATTTTTCCAAAGAAGACATATAGATGGCTAACAGACACATGAAAAGATGCTCAACATCACTCATCATTAGGGAAATGCAAGTCAAACTACAATGAGCTATATCACCTTATACCTGTCAGAATGGCTAAAATTAACAAGTCAGGAAACGACAGATGTTGGCGGGGATGCGGAGAAAGGGGAACCCTCCTACACTGTTGGTGGGACTCAAACTGGTGCAGCCACTCTGGAAAACAGTATGGAGTTTCCTTGAAAAGTTGAAAATAGAGCTACCCTACAACCCAGCAATTGCACTACTAGGTATTTACCCGAAGAATACAAGAACACTGATTCAAAGGGATACATGCACCCCTATATTTATAGCAGCATTATTTACAATAGCCAAGATCTGGAAGCAGCCCAGATGTCCATCGATTGATGAATGGATAAAGAAAATAGGGAATATATGTACAATGGAATATTACTCAGCCATAAAAAGAACGAAATCTTGCCATTTGCAATGGTGTGGATAGAGCTAGAGTGTATTATGCTAAGTGAAATAAGTCAGTCAGAGAATGACAAATACCATATGATTTCACTCCTATGTGGAATTTAAGAAACAAAACGAACAAGCAAAGGAAAAAAAATAAGAGAGAGAGAGACAAAGCAATAAACACACTCTTAATTATGAACAGTCTGATGGTTACCAGAGGGGGGATGGGGATGGGATAGGGATTAAGGAGTGCACTTGACATGATGAGCACTGGGTGTTGTATGGAAGTGTTGAATCACTATATCATACACCTGAAACTAATATTACACTGTATGTTAACTGGAATTAAAAGCAAACAAAAAAGATCTAATATAAAAAGTAAAATAAAATCAAAGGCATTTGTGAGAGCTAAGTATCAGGAATGAAGATTTGGAAGGAAATGAAATTATATGTGATACTTTATGTAATACACAGGTAATATATTAGTAATATATGTGATACTTCAGCAATACTTTTGACAGTTCTTAACTTTTTTATTCCATGACTTGTGGACTGAGACACTGCATATGATATGGTGTGTTAGAAAACTGTTATGTGGGGATTCATTTCTGGAATGTCAGTGTGAGCATGTCAAAGAGAAATAGATGAATGCTAGTTAAAAGTAGTAAAGGGAGGGGGTGCCTGTGTGGCTCAGTCAGTTAAGTGTCTGACTTGGTTTTGGCTCAGGTCATGATCTTAGGGTCCTGGGATCAAGGCCCCGTGTCTGGCTCCGCACTTAGCAGGGCATCTGCTGGAGATTCTCTTCCTCTCCCTCTCCTTCTGCTCCTCCCCCTGCTCTCTCTCTCTCTCTCAAATAAATAAATAAATAAATAAATCTTAAAAAAAGTAGTAAAGGGAGATTTTATCCAGTACTATTACAATGGGGGAAGGGGACTTCCGTATAGGAGTGAGTTCAATTCCAAATACAGTTAGGACAAGTAATGGGCTACAGAGCCAGAAAGCAGAGTGAGGGAGTCAGTGCATGGACTATTACTAGGTAATAGTCAAGGGTAGGGGGTTCTTGGTAAACTGACTTAACTGAATAGATAACAGGCCAAGGTGACCAGGTATCAAGATGGGAGAGGAGGAACTTGATGAGCTATCAAAGGTGGTCAGATCTCAAGGGTAGGGGATTGGATTAGTAGGATTCTTTGCTAAGACTGTTTTCAGCAGGCCAAGGACAGGGCCCAAAGACAAGCCCTTTTTGAAGAGGAGGCTCAGAAGAGCCTGTCTAAAGTTTGGTCAAAGAGCATCTTTGTCAGGAGTTCCATGGACCTGCTTCACAGTCAAACAGGCATAACTGGTTAATATCATAAAAAACAGCAACCATTTAAGGTCTTGCGATGGTTTTTAGGACATACAATAAATTAAGAAACATTTATTCAAGAAAAATCTACTTGGTAAGAACAGCAGGTCTGTGACATTTGAACCATGACCTGCTCCCTCCCTTCCCTCTCCCAGCTCAGCCTGAAGGAAACACTACCCCAGGACTCCAGCAAAGAACACAGTGCTCCCTCTTCCCCCAACTCCCTATTCAGGGCAGTGATAGCTTTCCAGGAGGAGGAGACTCAGACCACCAGCATTTCCCATCCACACCAGCTATTTCTTGCAGAGGTTAAATTACAACAAGTGCAGCTGAGAGGTTGAGGTAGAGGTTCTATCTCAGGGGCTGCATGCTACGAACACAGGGCCCAATTCCAGATTGTTTGTAGGGCAGAGATAACATGTTGCAAGAGGCAAACTGAGAAGATTAGAGGCTACTCTCCCACCCAGCACCTTCCTCTTAAAGCAAGGGTGTACTCAGGGAGAAAGACATCATCATCCCTGCCCCAAGCTCAGAAACCTGGCTCTGGGATTTTGTGCAGGGGAAGAGGCAGGCTCTAAAATGGAGAACCCTAAGCTTCTCCCTTCAGGACAGACTATTTGATACCGAATGTGGGGAAGTTCAAGTCTAAGGATGCTCTTAAAAAAACAATGGGGGTTTTGTGAGAAAGCAATTAAGAAAGGGCTGGTAGCTTTATGAGTGATATAAGCTAAACCACAGACCAGCTAGTTTAGCAGAGAGAACCAGGGAAAGAACAAACAGAACAAACCTCAAACACTGACTTCAGAAACTACCCCTGCAAAGGAGTACAAATTTAACTGGATTAGACTCTGGAGTAATTTATGTCCCAGGGAATTGTCACAAACAATAGCACAATAGCACAATGGCAATTAGTGAAGCCTACGAGCTGGGAGTGATCAAGGAAAGAGAGAGTGGAAGAGAGCCCTGCTAAAATGTACTGTCATCCTAGGGTGACTGTGTACATGCCCAATACTGCAGTCTCTGAAGAGCAACATCAGAAACTTCACAATGTGGATGAAGTAGACTTCACTAAAAGAGTTCAGCCAGTTGATAAACAAAGAGCCAAACAATAATAACAAACCCTGGATGAAGAGGGAAGGGGCTGGTATCCAAAGTTGTGATGATTTATTATTTGGAGTGTCTAATTTCAACAAAAATTATGAAACATTTGAAGAAACAGGAAAATGTGACCCTATACATAGGATAAAAAGTAAGCAATAGAAACTGCCTGTGAGGACAGATGTCAGGCTTAACAGAGACTTCAAAGTGGTCATATTCAAAGAACTAAAGGAAATCATGATCAAAGAAATAAGAGAATGTGATGACAATCTGTCACTATGTAGAGAATATAAATAAAGAGATAGTAATTATAAAAAGGATCTAATGGATTTTGTGGAGTTAGAAAATACAATACCTGAAATAAAAAAAACTCACTGGAGAGGTTCAATAGTAGATTTGAACTGGTAGAAGAAAGAATTAGTGAGCTTGAAGATAGATCAATAGAGATTATTAAAAACAAACAAACAAACAGGAAAAAGAAGAAGAAGAAAAATGAACAGAGCCTCAAGAGAAATCTGGAGTGAATATAATGATATTAGGCAAAATAGGTTTTTTTTTTTAAAGATTTTATTTATTTACTTGACAGAGAGAGACAGCGAGAGAGGGAACACAAGTAGGGGGAGTGGGAGAGGGAGAAGCAGGCCTCCCACCATGCAGGGAGCCTGATGCGGGGCTTGATCCCAGGACCCTGGGATTATGACTGGAGCCAAAGGCAGACGCTTAATGATTGAGCCACCCAGGCACCCCAAAATAGGTTTTATTTTATTTTTTTTAAGATTTTATTTATTTTTAAGAGAGAGAGAGAGAGAGAGCATGAGCAGGGGGCAGGGGCAGGGGCAGAGGGAGAAACAGGCTCTCCACTGAGCAGGGAGCCCAATGCAGGACTTGATTCCAGGACTCTGGGATCATAACCTGAGCCTAAGGCAGATGCTTAACCAACTGAGCCACCCAGCCATCCCCAAAAAAGAGGTTTAAAAAAAAATGTAATTAAGATAAAGAGGGGAATTTTATAATGACAAAAGGACCAACCTGTCAGGAAGACATAACAATAAACATATATACCTAACAACAGAGCACCAAAATATATGAAGCAAAAACTGACAGAAAATAAAGGGAAAGATAGGCAATCTGACAATAATTGTTGCAGACTTCAATACTTCACTTTCAATAGTGGGTAGAATAACTAGGCAGAAGATCAAAAGGAAATAGAAGATTTGAACACTATACACCAACTAATCCTAACAGACATCTATAGAACACTGTCCAACAGTAGCAGAATATAAATTCTTCTCAAGTGTGCATAGAGCATTCTCTGGGATAGACAATATACTAGATCATAAAACAAACCTCACTAAATTTAAAAGGACTGAAATTTTTCAAAGTTCTCCAACTACAATGAAATGAAATTAGAAATCAACAACTGAAAGAAATTTGGGAAATTCACAAATATATGGAATAAACACACTCCTTAATAACCAACAGGTCAAAGAAGAAATAACAGGAGAGACTAGAAAATACACTGAAATGATGAAAATGAAGACACAATAATAAAATCTATGGGGTGCAGCTAAAGCAGTGCTGAGAGGGAAATTTATAGCTATAAGCACCTGTATTATAAAAGAGGAATGCTCTGTAATCATTATAACTTAACCTTCTACCTTAAGACATTTAAGGAAAAAGAGGAGCACAGCAAAATTTTTTTTTAAAGATTTTATTTATTTATTTGACAGAGAGAGACAGCGAGAGAGGGAACACAAGCAGGGGGAGTGGGAGAGAGAGAAGCAGGCTTCCCGCTGAGCAGGGAGCCCGATGCGGGGCTTGATCCCAGGACCCTGGGACCATGACCTGAGCCGAAGGCAGACACCTAACGACTGAGCCACCCAGGGAGGAGCACAGCAAAATTAAAGCAAGCAAAAGAAAGGAAATAATAAAGATTAGAGTGGAAATGAAACAGAGAATAGAAAAACTATAGAGAAAAATCAACAACCTAAATGTTGGTTCTTTGAAAAGATCAACAGAACTGACAAGATTTTTAGCTAGATTAACCAAGAAAAAAAGAAGCTTCAAATTACTAAAATCAAGAATGAGAGAGGAGACTTTATCACTGACTTAATGAACATAAATAGATGCAGAAAAAAAATCATTTGAGAAAATCCAACACTGTTTCAGGATAAAAACACTTAACAAATTAGGAATAGAATGGAATTTCCTCAACCTGATGAAAGGAGCTATGAAAAACCCACAGCTAACATAATACTTTTAATGGTGAAAGATTAAATGCCCTAAAATAAGGAAAAAGAAAAGAGTATGTGCTCTCACAGCTTTTATTGTACTGGAGTTTCGATCCAGGGCAATTGGAGAGGGAGTGGGAAGGAAGGAATCCAGGTTGGAAAAAAGAAAGCAATATGACCCTGTATTCCTATGAATCCACTAAAAACTGTTAGAAGTAATAAAGGAGTTCAGCAAGTTTGCAAGATAATAGAGTATATATCAATCAATTGCGTTTCTACCATTGAATTGTATACTTTAAATGAGTGAATTTTATGTATGATTTATATCTCAATAAAGTTGTTAAAAAATCAATTGTATTTCTTGGGGCACCTGGGTAGCTCAGTCATTAGACATCTGGCTTCAGCTCGGGTCATGATCCCAGGATCCTGGGATTGAGCCCCATGTCGGGCTCCCTGCTCCACTGGGAGTCTGCTTCTCCCTCTCCCATTCCCCCTGCTTGTGTTCCCTCTCTTGCTGTCTCTCTCTGTGTCAAATAAATAAATAAAATCTTAAAAAAAATCAATTGTATTTCTATATACTTGCAATGACCATTCCAAAAATGAAGTTAAGAAAACAATTCAATTTACAGTAGCATCAAAAAGAACAAGATATTTAGAAATAAATTTAACAAAAGGAGTGCAGAATTAATACCTGAAAACTACAACACATTGTTGAAAGAAATAAGAAATCTAAATGAATTGAGAGATGTTGGGATGCCTGGGTGGCTCAGTTGGTTGGGCATCTGCCTTTGGCTTAGGACATGATCCCAGGGTCCTGGGATCGAGTTCCATGTTGGGCTTCTTGTTCAGCAGGGAGCCTGCTTCTCCCTCTGTCGCTCCCCCTGCTTGTGTGCATACTCTCTCTCTCTGACAAATAAATAAATAAAATCTTTAAAAAAAAATTGAAAGATGTCCCATGTTCATGAGTAGGAAGGTTTAATATTTTTAAAATGATGATGCTCTCCAAATTGGTCTACAGATTCAATTCAGTCCTTATCAAAATCCAAGCTGGCTTCTGGGAAGATATGGAGAAAGCTGATCCTAAAATTCATATGGAAATTCAAGGGATCAAGAATAGCTAAAACAATATTGAAAAAAATAGTAAAGCTGGAGGACTTATGATTCTTAATTTCTTTTTTTTAAGATTTTATTTATTTATTCATAAGAGACAGAGAGAGAGAGAGAGGCAGAGGGAGAAGCAGGCTCCCCGCTGAGGAGGGAGCCCAACGTGGGACTTGATCCCAGGACCCTGGGATCACGACCTGAGCCGAAGGCAAACACTTAACCATCTGAGCCACCCAGGCACCCCTGATTCTCAATTTCAAAATTTACTACAAAGCTACAGTAATCAAAACAGTGTGGGACCTGGCAAAGAATAGGCATATAGACCAGTGAAGAATTGAGAATCCAAAAATTAACCCATACATTTATGGCCAATTGATTTTTACAATGATGCCAAGATTATTTAATAGAGAACAGTCTCGACAACAAATGGTGCTGAGACATCCACACACAAAAGGAATGAAGTTGGACCCTTTCCTCACACCATATACAAAAATGAACTAAAAATGGATTAAAGACCTAAACACAAGAGCTTAAACCAAAAAACTGTTCAGAGAAAGCATACAGGTAAATCTTCATGACCTTGGATTTGGCAATGGAGTTTTAGATTTGACATCAAAAGCATAGGCAACAACAACAAAAAATTTCTTAGTTAGCTCAGGCTGCTATAACAAAGTATCATAGGCTGGGTGGCTTAAACAACAGAAATTTATTTCTCAGTTTTGGAGGTTGGAAGTCTGAGATCAGAGTGTCAGTGTTTCTGGTGAGGGCTGTTTCTGGCTTGCAGATGGCTGCATTCTCATGAATGTTCTTAGCAACATTATTCACAATAGTTAAAAGGTGGAAACAATCCAAATATCTATCAACTGTTGAAAGGAAAAATAAAATGTGGTGTATCCATACAATAGAATATTATTCAATAGCCGTATAAAGAAATGAAGTACTGATAAGTTGAAAACATTATGCTAAGTGAAAGAAGCCAGTCATAAAAGACCACAGTTTTATGATTCCATTTATATGAAATGTCCAGGCCAATCTCTTGAGATAGAAAGTAGGTTAGTGATCACCAAGGGCTGAAGAGTGGAGGGATTGGAGGATGGTGGCCAAATGGTGCAGGATTTCTTCTGGGTGTGATAAAGATGTTCCAAAACTGGGGTGCCTGGGTGGCTCAGTCAGTTAAAAATCTCCCTTCAGCTCAAGTCATGGTCCTGGGGTCCTGGGATGGAGCCCTGCGTCGGGCTTCCTGCTTGGTGGGGAATCTGCTTCTCCTTCTCCCTCTGCCTCTTCCCCTCACTTGTGCTCTTTCTCTCTCTCAACTAAACAAATAAACCTTTTTAAAAAAGATTTATTTATTTATTTGTCAGAGAGAGAGAGAACAAGCAGGCGGAGTGACAGGCAGAGGGAGAAGCAGGCTCCCTGCTCAGCTGGGAGCCCAATGCAGGACTTGATCCCAGGACCCTGGGATCATGACCCGAGCTGAAGGCAGAAGCTTAACTGACTGAGCCACCCAGGCGTCCCTAAATAAATAAAATCTTTAAAAAAATTTTCCAAAATTAATTGTGGTGATGGTTGCCCAACTCCGTGAATAAACTAAAAGTCATTGAATTATACATTTTAAATGGGTGATGTGAAATAATAGAAAAAAAATGTATATTAGTCTCTGCCTCTGGTCCCTGGCACAGGAAACTAATACCCTTATAATTTTTCTAAGTAATAAGAGTATTAGGAGCATCTTTTGTTCTAAAATTTGGTCTTTGACCCTGATTGTTGACAAGAGTTCCTAAATCTCTTGGAATTTCCTGGGTGATAACAATGTCTTTTGTTTTAATGGGGTGCCTCTTGGTGGGTTCCTGAATGGGGGACTGGTCATCAGAAAGACCAAGCTATGATCAGAAGCTTGGAATTTTAAGCCCCACTGCCCATTCTCCAGAAAGGGGAGAAGGGCTGGAAATGAAATCATGATGAAGCATCCATAAAAATCCCAAAAGTGTGGAATTTGCAGGGCTTCAGGTTTGGTGAACACATCTACCTGCTGGGAGGGTGGTCCACCCCCAACTCCACAGGGGTCCACCCCAACTCCACTCCTGCACTTGGGACTGTCAGACCTCACCCTATATAGCTCTTAATTTGGCTTTTCATCTCTATCCTTTATTTTATTATAAACTGGTAAACTTAAGTGTTTCCCTGAGTTCTGTGAGCTCTTCTAGCAAATAATCAAATCCAAGGGTGGGTGGGCAGATTATGGGAGCCTCTGATTTGTAGCCAAGTAAGACAGAAGTTGTGGGTAACCTGGGACCTACTCGGGATTGGTGTTGAACTAAGGCAGGGGTAGTCTTGTGGAACCAAGCTTCCACCTGTGGGGTCTGTGCTAACTCCGATTAGTGTCAGAAATGAATTGAATTGTAGGACACCCAGCTGATGATGCCAGGAATTGCTTGGTGTGGGAAAGATCCCCAAACATCTGGGGTCAGAAGCATTGTGAGTGTAGTGGTGTGAGGGTAAAGGAGAAACACAGGAGGAGAGGTGTGGTGTTTTTTTCCTACTTAAGTGAATTGTAGGGTATGTGAGTTATAGCTCAAAAAGCTGTTACAAATACAATTGTTATAATTGTTCATACTTAGAGATGTGAAGGTAGGGAGAGTAATCATTAATTTGCACAACTGGCCCTTTCCTATATTATGTATCCACACCTCTAAACTTCCTTCCTTGACCAAATTGGACTTTTCTGTTTCAGCAAATAACCACTCTAAGTTACCTCACCGTACTGCTGTCTGCCAGCCAATAGCTTCATTTTATCAGTGCTGCCATCTAAATATGGCAATGTTTGTGTAATTATTTGAACATTTTATTGCATACTTGCCCTTATTTATAAAAGGATAGTGGAAAATGGAAAAATTAAGTGCTGATGTTAATGATTTTACAACTGAGACAAAGGAAGATATCATTTGGTAGGCCAAAAACAGCAAATTTGATGCTTATTGAATTTAAGCAGGTCTGTCAACTGTGTTCAATTATAAAGGAAAACAACACAATTTAAAACACATGTACAAAATGCTGTAAGTACCTTGCCATAGTTTGTGGCTAAAAGGTAGGGTGCGGTGGTAGAGCAAATGTGTAGATCTTGACAATTATGTTTAGTAGAATATTATTCTGAGACACTGATTTTGTTTTTCTGGTAACTTACTTTTTTTACCCAGTGGTCCTTCCCCACTCAAACTAGAGGCCTTGGCAGCCGTGCCTCAGGCTAGGGTTGTTACAGCCTAGTGCAGATACCAAAAAAGTTGATCCCTGGCCTTTGAGGTTTAAAATATGTTTTAGAAACCCAAGGCAGAGATAAAACTTTTGTGATAAGAAGCTTTTGAACTTCAAAAGATACAGCCATCAATAACCCAGGGCAGAAACTCAAGCAGCTACCACGGGCATATAAGAATTTGTCGTCAGTCAGAGCCAGATTTTCTAGTGCCTTTCTTTCTCTCAGAGACTAGATAAAAGTTCCCTGGGCTTGCAAGGAGAAGACAGAGCTCAAGTAAGTTTAGAAGCTGGTGAATCCCTAGGAAGGAATCCTGTGGCCCAATCTCTAGAGGTCCTGTACCTTTCGAGGTGTAGGAACAATGGAGAAGAATGGGCCATGCGGCTGAGAGCCTGAGAACTTTCCTTCAGACGCAGAGTGTCGTGGGAGTGTGGGTGGTACCCCCTGAGAAGGAAGAAGGAGTAACTGGTCTAGAGAAGCTTTCCTTTTTGGACACGGGGTCATGACCATGATCATCATGGTCTGGCAATCGGAGATCAAATGGGAATAGGATGTCTCAGTAAACTCCAGGGAGACCATGACAGAGGACCAGGCGACACATCCCAGTCTATCCCATCTGTACTTACTGATACTCTCCAACCTCTGAGGAAGGGAAGGAGTGTGTGTACAGGTGGGTGTTGGGGAGGGGGACTCTTAAATTGACCCATATTGCCCAGATTTGACAGAAAGGATGTTTTTGCCATCTGGCAGATGAGGAGCTCAAAAGAGAACTTGCCAAGGGGCCGGGGGGAGGGAAAGTCACACTTCTTGTACAGGTGAGTTTGGGGCCTTACACAAGCACCTATTCTAACTGGGCTGGGAAGCAGCATCAGCCAGCCTCACAGAGGGAACCTCACAGTCCAACAAACTGCAATGATTTTCTGTGTCACAGGCTTCTTTATCAAGGGAGAGACCAGCAGTGTTTAAATCCTCTCTTTACAAATTATTCATGAGCATTGAAAAGACATTTCACAGTTATACAATCTCCTGCTCTATCGTTTGCATAATTACTATTAGCAGATCTTTATATCCGACATCAGCGTTAAATTTTTTATTTATTAGAGAGAGAGACAGAGAGAGTGAGAGAGAGCACAAGCAGGGTGAGGGGAAGAGGGAGAAGCAGACTCTCCGCTGAGCAGGGAGCCCAATGCGGGGCTCGATCCCAGAACTCTGAGATCATGACCTGAGCCGAGGGCAGACGCTTAACGGACTGAACCACCCAGGGGCCCCTACCAAATATCATTTTAAGTAAATCGGATGAACAAGGACTTTTTTGAGTTGCAAAGTTACAGCAGAAAATTGAATTTGATTGTCAGTATTTAAAGTATACTCTATTTTGAATACTTTAAATATTCATGTATATGGTACATAACATTCAGATATAAAATCAAATTAAGCAATTATATCATATATGAGACTTTATAATTCTTTTTAGCTCTCTGAATTGTATCCCGTCCCTTCCTCCTTTCCTACCAAACAAATAAAACATGTAAGTGTAAAGTTCAAATTTCAGGCATTGCACTTTCCAAAACATGTTCCAGGAAAGCATTTCCAGGAAAGGCAAGGATTGTCTGAATGGGGAAATAACTTTCCTGTTCGCTCTCCATCCCAGAATATCTAAATAAAAAAAGATCAAGCCACTGAATCTTCCAATAGTTTATCTATTTTTATCATGGATTTGGCCCATCCAATTGCAGTATGAATTAGAAATGGATAAATTCACTGGAGTCAGTTCATTTACTACTTTGAGCCAAAGAAAGGCAGGGCATGGTGGAGATAGTGCTGGATTTTTTGTTTTTAAAGTAGGCTCCACCCCCAGTGCAGAGCCCAACGTGGGGCTTGAACTCACTACCCTGAGATCAAGACCTGAGCTGAGATCAAGAGTTGGACGCTTAACCAACTGAGCCACCCAGGCCCCCCGATTGTGCTGGATTTTGAGTTTACATATCAGGTTTTGGTTTCAGTTTTTTGTCATTTTATGGTATTTGTATTTACATACACTTTAAAGTATTTAAAAACTTTATTAAAACTATATGTTTTTAAAATGTCATTAAATTGTGAAATATATCATGCATGTAAAAGTGTTATAAAACCTATATTTGAAGAATATCGCTAAAGTAAACACCCATGTGTGTACCATCCACCTTAGAAATACAATGTTACAAGTATCTTTAATGTGTTTAGGAATCATCTGGGGATCATGTTAAAATGCAGATTCTGATTCAGTCTGTTTGGGGAAGAGCCTGAGATTCTACCCAGCTCATTTCTACCCAGCTCCCAGACAATGCCAACGTTGGTGGTGCACAGGTCATGCACTTAGCAGTGTGATCTAAGAAGGCTCCTTTGTGCCTCTCCCAAATATCACCTGTGCTTTTCCTCCCACAAGAAGCACTATCCCAAATTTTCTGTCAGTCACTCTTTGCTTCATTTTAAATAGCTTTACCATCTGTGAATGCATTTCTAAACATTATGTTTGTTTAGTTTTGCCTGTTTTAAAATTTTATACAAATGGAATAATACTGTGTGCATCCTTCTGTTACTTATTTCTGTCCTTACTTTACTTAAGCTTATGTTTTAGAGACATGTTCATGTTGGTACATGGACCTGTAGTTCACTTATTTCTGCGGCTGTTTAATTTCTGTTGCGCGACTGTACCCTATTGTATTCATCCATTTCTACTGTTATAGACATCTGTGTTACTTCTGTTTTTTTGCTATGACAAACAATGCTGCTATAAGCATGTTTCATAATGCAGTGTGCAAGAATTTCTCTAGATTACATGCCTACTTATAGAACTGCTGGCTCAACTTTTTTTTGTTTAAAGATTTATTTATTTATTCTAGAGAGAGAGTGCAAGTGGGGTAGGAACAGAGGGAGAGGGAGAGAATCCCAAGCAGACCCTCTGCTGAGCGGGGAGCTCCACATGGGGCTCTAACCCACAACCCCAAGATCATGACCTGAGTTGAAATTGAGAATGGGAAGCTCAACCAAATGAGCCACCCAGGCATCCCTGCTGGCTCAACTTTTAAAATTTGATGTCTAATTGTGGTCGAAGTGGTTGGTACAATTCACACACAGCCATTACTAACACGTAGATTGATTTTTTAAAAAAAATTTTATTAGAGAGAGAGAGCACACATGGGGAGAAGGGGCAAAGGGAGAGAGAGAAGCAGACCCCCTGCTCAGTGGGGAGCCCAACATGCCGTTTGACCCCAGGACCCTGAGATCATGACCTGAGCTGAAGGCAGACGCTTAACCAATTTAGCCACCCAGGAGCCTCTAGATTGTCTGATTTTTAATTTTTGCTGTTTTGGAGGGTATGCAAGTATATCTTGGAATTTTTAATTTTCATCTCCAGTTGCCAAGGAGGCTTTCAAATGTTTATTGGCCAACCAAGTCCAACATGTCTTATTAGCTTTGGTACCTTGGATGTGTTGCTAAACTTGGGTCTTTTTTTCTTCATCAGTAAAAGGAGGGTAACGACATACACCTCACAAGATTTTGCCCTTTGGAGGAAGGACCTGCCATGGTAAAATGACATTTACTTAACTTACTTTTAGATAGCATTTTGACCAGTACTGCTCTTAGGAGTAGATCGCTGGGTGATGCATCTCCAAATGATGCAGCGATCAACAGAGAGGTGATGGGTTCAGAGAAGAAGCCTGGGGAAAAGAAAGGGCTGTATCAGTCTGTTTAAAAAACAAAACAAAACAAGGGACGCCTGGGTAGCTCAATTGGGTAAGTGTGTGATTCTTGGTCTTGATCTCACCGGTTGTGGGTTTGAGCCCCTGCTTTGGGCTCCATGCTGGGCCTGGAGCCTACTTAAAAAACAAAAACAAAAAACCAAAAAAAAAAAAAAAAAAAAGAAAGAAAGAAAGAAAGAAAGAAAGAAAGAAACCCCCTAACATTCATTGTTCTATTTAAGGTAACACTAACAGTTTTAATAAACAAACCCTAAATTTCAGTGGCTTAACAGAATAGAGTTCACATCTGCTTCCTGTGTTCCTAGTTAGGAGACAGCTTTTCTTCACCCATTTAGGAAACCAGGCTCCTTCCCGATGGCTGCACTATGCCCTAGGGCCATGGAGTCTCCAGCTTCCAGAGGGCAGCAGAAGAAACAAGAGTCAAGAGGTCCTAACATCCACCCACTTCTTAAGTCTATGCCTTGAAACGAAATCGCTCTTTTGATCACATTCCTTTGATGAGACCTAGTCACATGGCCACATCCAGATGCAAGGAGGCCACAGAAATGTAGTCCTGGTCGGGTTTCTACCTGCCAGCAACAACAGGACTCTACGGAAGGGAAGCTGCAGTCATACACAGTGTTAACCCATGATGATTCTCCCCACCGTTGTTAAGACGAATGAGGGTGGCATTGTCATCCTCTCGTTCTGTCCCCACTTAGGCAACATGATTCCCCTATTCCTGTTGATTCTCCTCTTCCTGCTCATTTTAATGTAGATCACACACTTTTGAGAAAGGATCAGGGGAGAAGACACATAGTTTTCTCCCTTCTTGGCTTTTGCCATGCTTTCTCTTCTGCTAAGGATTCTCTCTCAAACTAAACTGTGAGGTCTGGGAGAAGAATTGCATACTGTTTTCACTCAAGAATTTAGAGCTGGATCGAGGAATGCAAATCAGTGCTCCTCACACCTTAACATGCACACCAATCACCTGGGGATTTTGTGAAACTGTAGATTCTGATCCAGTAGGTCTGGGGCTGGGCCCCAGATTCTGCATTTCTCAAAAGCTCTCGGGTGATGACAGTGCCACTGGTCCAAGGAGAACACTCACGTAGATGCCCAACCATTCATTTATTGAACAGATCTTTATTGAGTGCCTACAATGTGCCAGGCATTGAGGATACAACAGTGAATGGGCTAGGATAATAATTTGCCACTCCTCAGATTGCAAGTCTATAAATATTCAACATTTATACAGTTAATTAAAGTTTTTTTTTTAAGATTTTATGTATTTATTTGAGAGAGAGAGTACACAAGCAAGGAGAGGGGCAGAGGGAGAGGGAGAAGCAGGCTCCCTGCAGGAGCCTGACGCAGGCTCGATCCCAGGACCCCGGGATCATGGCCTGAGCCAAGGGCGGCTGCTTAACTGACTGAGCCTCCCAGGCGCCCCTAGTTAATTAAAATTGTACAGCAGAGCCATACCAAATGCCCAACTGGCCAGTGACAGAGACAAAGCTGTGTACTTACTAAGTCTCATTTAGTTTTCTTCTCTCTGTGTAAAAAGGGAGACTACATTTTCCCGAGCTCCTTTGCAGTTATGTTAAACTTAAAGACTGGTTTCAGGGTAATGGTGTGTGGGTTGAAGTGATGTGAGCCAACCACAGTCAGGTAATTGGAAAATATTCTACAGGGGGCACCTGAGTGGCTCAGTTTGTTAAGCGTCTGATTCTTGGTTTCAGCTCAGGTCATGATCTCATGGTTGTGAGATCGAGCCCCTAGTTGGGCTCTGTGCTCAGTGGGGAGTCTGCTTGAGATTCTCTCTCTCTCCCTTTGCCCCTCCCCCCCATGTGCATGTGCTCTCTCTCTCAAATAAATAAATAAATCTAAAAAAAAAGCCCGTTCTACAAGACTTTCTTGATTATTATTTCCCTCATCATTAAAATCTTAGGGGGCAGAGGTTGAGATGGTAGTGTTGTATGAGAGGGGGCCCAGATATGATCGATGGATAAAAGTTGTGCTGGAGAGTCACGTGATCTGTCTCATCTTTTGCACAGGTGAAAGCCTTCATGGTATTAACTCACTGGGACGATGGGGTTTATTTTTCCCTGTAGCACAAGCTGGCTACCTAATACTGTTCTGACTATTAATCCAGGTAGGACCTACCACAGAGTGTTGCACCTAGTTGCCTCATAAATATTTCTCCAGATGAACGAATTAGATTGATTTATACTCTTTGCCACCCTGTTCCAGTCCCGACCTCAATTGTAGGCACATACCGAAAATTCAGGTTATACGTTAAAGGAATGTGGAGCATAGGAAGAGCTTTAGTAAATACTGGCTTAATGAAAGAAGAGAGAAGCGAGAGATTTTTACACTCAGTTTCCTGGAAAGGATTTAATTATTTTCTTTTTAGGATAAAGTATCAGAATCAAACATGCTCAATACAAAGGTTTTGGAGAATTTTTGAGAAAAACAGGACAACATTTTCCCCATTGTGTGCCCACTCTCACATAACCATCATTTACACGTCTGTGTGTTCTTTCCAGGTTTTTGGCTACTCATTTTTGTTACAGTGTTGCGGTCACACTCTGGACTTTCCCCGCCTTCTGCTTTCTGTGTTATTATGTAGTGTTTGCTTGGGTGATTGTTAGTGGTTACATCAGAACCCACCTCGGGGATGAATCCTTTCTTTCCTCCTTTGATCATGTAGGTTGTTTCTAACTCACTGTTTTCAAAAATGGTGTTGTGACAAACCTGTTTGTATAGCAAGATTTTCTGTATGTAGAATAATTTCCTTTAAGGTAGATCTGAATGTGAAAAAAAAGCATCTTTTAAATGACCTCAGGCCAAAAATCTCAGGCTGAAGCTGATTCAACTCAGGTTAGGACTTTGTGAAAGTTTCAGAGCATGTCTTCCAGTCCAGTGCTCGGCCTTGAGTTAGGTCAAGTTCAGCTTCTTCATTCGTGTGATTCTCTAAAACACATATACTCAACCATATTACATGTATATTTAAAGGTGTTTAAGCCAAATATAAATTTTTTGGAATCAGTCTCCTAAAGCACAGTTATCTTATATGATGTTGTAATAGCAAATATCACACACACATGCACACACGTGCCCTGGAGAATTATGAGGCGTGTACATACATCTGGCTAGAAAATGGATGTATGAGGAAAGTCTCTCTTGAGCCTGAGGTTTTATTTAATGAAGCGGCTCAGCAAATGCAACAACAATAAGAAATAAGGACACTTCTATTCTGGCCATCTTTCTTTTTGGAATGGGACTAGGAAGAAAGAACTGAGCCCCTGGTAGCTGACCCCTACCTCATTAAGTCAGTGGCAAAATAGAAATGATTCTGCTGCCCCTTGTCTGATGTCTCCTGGAAATTGTGATGAACTGCCAGTAGAGGACTCAGCTTGTGGCTGTGTTATGAAAGAAATATCCTGGTTTTGGTGGGGAAGTCCTGATATTGAATACTCTCTAACTGTATGCTTTAGGCAACTTTTTTTTTTAAAGATTTTATTTAATTACTTGAGAGAGAGAGAGAGAGAACACAAGCAGGGGGAGCAGCAGAGGAGGGCAGCGAGAAGCAGACTCCCTGCCGAGCAGGGAGCCCGATGCAGGGCTCCATCCCAGGACCCCGAGATCATGACCTGAGCTGAAGGCCACTGCTTAACCGACTGAGCCACCCAGGCACCCTTAGGTAACTTATTTTTACTGAGTCACTTCATTTGTAAAAGGAGATCATCATCACAATGACTGCCTCACAAAATTGATGCAAACATTCAACACAATAATGGATAAGAAGATGCTTTTAAGAATTGCAATTCTCTGTACAAAGAATGATATTTGCTGTTCCTTCCCTACTTCTTCCACCCCCTTCGGAACCAGGGCTGCTCTCCGTTTGGTCAATTCACAATGTGATTTGGAAGATGCTGTACCTTCCTCATTCCAACAAATAACCTTGCAGGACTCAGCAGGGAGAGATACTGACCCAGAGCTTCCTCTGCACTGCATCCTTCACCTCCTTGTTGCGGAAGCTATAGATGAAGGGGTTGAGCATGGGAATTATGATGGTGTAGAACATGGACACTATTTGTCCATTGGTATCATTAGTGGATCCATGAGGCTGGACATAGGTGAAAACCACAGTACCATAGAAAATGACAATGGCCAGGAAGTGGGAGGCACCTGTGGAGAGGGCCTTCTCCCGCCCAGCTGCTGAGCGCATCCTCCCAATGGCCACCAAGACCAAGCTGTAGGAGGTGAGGATGACTGCAGCAGGCAGAAGGGTAACCAGAGCAGAGAAGATATAGAGGACCACTTCTGCTGTGGCTGTGTTGGCAGAAGCCAAGCAGAGAAGGGGAGGGATATCACAGAAGTAGTGTGTTACCTGGTTGGGCCCACAGAAAGGCAGAGCAAAGACATTCCCAGTCTGGATAGCAGAGTTGGCCCCACCAAATGCATAGGAAGCAGCTACCAGCTGGAGACAGGTCTCTTTGGTCATGACTGAACTGTAATGGAGGGGTTGGCAGATGGCCATGAAGTGGTCATAGGCCATGGAGGCCAGCAGGAAGCTCTCAGCTGTCACATGCACCACAAAGAAGGTCAGCTGGACCACATAGCCTTTGGAAGAGATGGTCTTGTCAGAGGCCAGGAAGTTGGCTAAGAGCTTGGGTGTGCCCACAGAAGAGTAAGAAATACCAAGAAAAGAGAGGACACTGAGGTAGAAATACATGGGACTATGGAGATGGGAGTCCGTGAAGATGAGTGCCATCATTCCCAGGTTGCCAGTCACCGTGATGGCATAAATGAAGAGGAAGGTTACAAATAGAAGCTCCTGGAGATCTGGATAACGGGAGAATCCCAACAAGATGAACTGGGTAACTGGAGTGTGGTTGCCACTTGCAAGGGCTAGCTCTCCAAGTGTCATCTGCAGAGGTGACGATAATCACTCAAACAGGAATTACCTGAGCATGTCCACTGCTGTGCATAGGACGATGAGGGAGAGCTTAAGCAAGTATAAGGCTTCTTGCACAAGAAGCTAATGGGAAGCATTGTGCATAGTGGAAAGGACATGAACTGTGAAGCCCAACCTGAGTCCTAATTCTGATCAGGGCACTAACTAGTTGTGTATCCTTGGATAAGATATATCAATGAGCTTTAGTTTTCTAGTCATGAAATGAAGAAAATATGCCTATGTTTTGGGGTTGCTGCATGGCCTAAATGAAAAAATGAAGGTAAATATCTGAATGTCTGGGACACAGTAGGTGATCAATAAATTATGAGTCCTCTTCCCCAATTTCTAGTGCCTGTATCTATAAATAGGCTTATGACTGGATTTGACAATTATTTCATTCATTTTAAAAATCAAGATATAATTCACATACTATAAAATTCACCATTTTAGGGGCACCTGGGTGGCTCAGTCAGTTAAGTATCCGACTCTTTGATTTCAGTGCAGGTCATGATTTCGGGGTCCTGGGATTGAGCCCCATGTTGGGCTCTGTGCTCAGCGGCAAGTCTGCGTGAGATTCTCTCTCCCTCTACCTCTGCCCCTCCCTGCCCTGGGTTCTCTCTATCTCTCTAAAATAAATAAATGGGAGCACCTGGGCGGCTCAGTCGGTTAAGCATCTGCCTTCGGTTCAGGTCATGATCCTGGGGTCCTGGGATCGAGCCCCACATCGGGCTCCTTGCTCAGCAGGGAGCCTGTTTCTCCCTCTCCCTCTGCCTGCTGCTCCCCCTCCTTGTGCTCTCTCTTTCTCTGTCAAATAAATGAATAAATAAAATCTTTAAAAATAAAAAAATAAAAATAATAAAAAAGAAAATGAATGAAATAAATGAATAAATAAATAAAATCTTTAAAAAAAATAAAGTGTACGATTCAGTGGTTATGCAACCATCCCCACTATTTAATTGCAGAACACTTCTATCACCCAAAAGAGAAAACCCCATGGCCAGTAGTAGTCATTCCCCATTCTACCCTTCCCCCAGCTCCTGAAAATCATTAATCTACTTTCTGTCTTTATGGATTTGCCTATTCTGGACATTTCATATAAATGGATTCATTCAATTAGTGGCTTTGTGTGTCTGGGTCTGGCTCCTTCCACTTAATATTTTCAAGGTATACCCATGTTGTAGAACGTATGGGTATTCATTCTGTCTTATATTTAAACACCCTTCAGGGCATCTCCTCTATATAGTAACCATTGTGTCCTCTGAGAATCTATTGAGTTGAATGTTACCTGGGAGACCATCAGCTTGGAAATAGTGTTTTAGTGCTTGCTTGACTGTCCTCCAAGATGTTTATCTGTAGCCGAACTGGAAATGTCCACAGTCCTTTCCTTCTTCCCCACACTTCCCTCTTTCTTCTGCCCCTCATCTTCTACCTCCTTGGGGATCTGGGATACATCCTGAATATTAGTCCTAGGAACGCTTCACCAACCTCTTCATCCATGTCAGATGGTTTATGTGGAAGACAAGGAGGAAATGCGGTGTCTCCTTGCAGAAGAACATGGAATAGCCTCACCTTTGTTCCCACCTGCTGTAATAGGTACAGAGCGAGGTACTGGGCTGACAGGATAGAGACCAGCTTTCTAGTTCCAGCTCTGTTAACTTGGGCGATTCTCCTCTCTCTGATTCCTCATTGGCAGAGTCAAGGTTTGACATGGAAGATCTCAGAGATCACACCTGGCCCTGGTAATGCCAGTGAGTGAGTGCATCTGCCCTGAACTTGTTCCTGGGGATGGAGCTTTGTGCCAGTGTAGCCCCCCAGGCAACACAAAAAGATTCCATGTTCATTTGTCCAGGAAAACAATACTCTATACCTGATAATAACAGACAATTTTAGGAGGATCTGTCCAACTCACAAGAATCTATTTAAGTACCTTGGCCACTCACAGCAGTGATCCCTGGCAAATATTTTGTACATGAGGAGGAAGTTATGAGAAACCTTGTTAACATAAATGAATAGATGGGAAATGAGGAGATTTGTTATGGTAATGCCATTCAAATCATTGAACTTAGTTAATGCCAAGAATCACATACTGATGTATCATCAAAAATTATATTTAATGTTGCATCGTCTGTCAATTTGAAAAGATCCTCCCTCTATTCTGTTGAAAGATTTCCATCTGACTTAAAAAGGATTTTATAGCATGTCATTAAAATCATTTACTTTTTCAACACCTATTTATGAAATTACCTCTTTGTGCGGTATCCTGGAAGTTTAGTATGCCGGCAAAATGCCTTATCCTAAGAGTCAGGGTGGGTTAGAAGCACACATTTTTTTTTTTCAAAAACGAAAGACGCTTGTGAAGGGGGAGATGAGCAAGGAGTGCAGCACTTCTCTCCCAGATGCATTTCCAAGGACACTGGTTTTATAAAAGAGTAGATGTGGACCTTGAGGTTCTGGAAATTTGTTCCCTTTAAATTCGCTTTGTCTATGAACCCCTTGAAAAGTCTTTACTTCCCCCTCAGGAGTACACAACCCTAGTCTGAAGAATGTGGCCCTAGAAACACTGGTCAGTCCCAGGACACTGCCCTCTGCCCTACTGCCTCTTCTCCCTCTCAGCGCTGGTCTTGGGATTTTGTGACCCTAGGAGAATTCACTGGAACACTCTGCACCCTTCAGAGACCAACCTTCTGTTTAGTACAAAGATCAGAATATGCAACCCTGAAATTCAGGGTCCCAGTGATGGGGTAGAATCCTATCGTGTGATTCCGTCTTGGAGTTTAACCTAGCAGAGTCAGCTTCCTGCTCTGTACTCCACTTTCTCCAAGTGCCCGGTGTATCTTTTATGCTTGCTCTTCCTTTTCTTCCTTTCTTAGGGATTTAGTTGTGTCCAAACCTAAATACCCACAAGTCTCTGATCTACCCTGAATATTAATTAATGTTTTCATTATTCTCTGATAGGATGACAGCTAATCCTCTACGCACACATGCGCATGCGCAATCACACTCAGTGTTGTTTTTAGGGGTGAGCTCCTGGATCCTGCTCGCCAGTAAATAAGGTTTCTTGTCCTCTTCCCCAAATCCTCCTTTCCCCCCCATATCCCCATGGTCCAGACTGGGTTCCCTCCTAATCCTTTGCTACTCCCATCCCGACTTCCAGATGGCCATTCGATTCCTTCAGACCCACACCCACCAATAATTCTTAATTGTGGTGACCTCGAGTAACAGCCTTACAAATGTACCCTGAGGTTCTCAGTGTGCGAAGTACCCCTAGGCATCCTCCGTAAATCCTGCAAAGCCATCCCTCAGCCCTTCTTGTCAGATTTCCCTTACCCAGCTGAATTCTCTGTTTGTGTGCGGGTATCATCTGGCAGCTGAGTCTCACTCACACAGATGTATTTAGAATTATTTAACAGGGCTTCATCAACGTTGCTATCTTTCTTTCCTCCCACTGGGTTGTTTTGCTTTCCCATCACATTATAACTTCTGAAAGCAGAGGCTATTCTAAGTTTTGTATCAAGTGAACAGCAAATATTTGAGCAATTACTGTTATGCAGAAGTATTTCAACAAATGCAGTTCGAAAGTATTTAAGCTACTATAGTTGCCCAAAGTATTTAAATAACTACTGTTCAAATAGGGTAGGACATGGCTTTGGCCACTTAGGATATTGAAATTTTGCTGAGAAACATACTCATTCCCATGAAACAAGAGTGAAGTTGGGTGGTGCCCTCTCGATGGTAAAACCCACTGGAGGGGTCGAGAAGGCTTCAGAAACAGGAGCATGGGGCTGATCCTTGCGGGAGGATGGTGCACTGGAAATGATGCATTGGAGTCAGGAAATCTGGTAGAGTTACTCAACCTTTTTGGGCCTCAGTTTCCCTAGTGTCTAAGGGCAGAACGACAGTGGGTATTCACGGACTTAGCACACTTCTGGCAACCGGGTAGGTCCCTGGTATACATTAAGTTCTGTCCCACCCCAAGTTAGATTATGAGCACGCCACGGATGGGGAGCTGGAAGAGATTGCTCAGGACCCCGCAGTGGGATCTCAGGAATGCTTAAAGGCTGACAGTAGGGGATGGGGTGGGTGCAGATTTGGGGAGAGAGGAAGGAGAAGTTAACAGGCAACCTCAGCTTTCTGAATCTGCTCTGGTGGAACTCAGTGGAATTTCCAGTAGGCAAATACCAACCTTAGCAGACAATGCTCCCCAGCCTGATACACCTCAAGATCCTCTCAGCCCAGCCACATAGGGAAGAATCTGGGACTCACTTATACTCCAGCCTGTGTCTTTCAGGTTGTCCTGCCTAGAGCTGTTTCTGGGATGGCCACACATCCAAACCTGGTGACAAGTCATACAGCTTAGGAATGAGGCTTTGGGTGCATCCCAGTTCTGCCGGGCTTATAAAAAGCTAGCTCCATCCCCTCTTGATCCCAGGTGGCTGCAGGGGCTCAGAGCTCTGGGAAGGTGCTGGAAATATACCCACCCCCATATCCTCTTCAGGGGTCCTGCAAGGTTCAGGCCTCAGGGAAGAAGAGCCAATCCCCTGTAGATTGTGGTCACTTGCTTTGGTCTTGAGACAGAGGGATGTTAGGGTCTCCTGGAGGAGTTGGAGTTTATGGTTCATTCATACCAGCAGAAAGACTCAGCAGAAAGACTCCCTGATTCCTCCTTGGAGTCTGAAGTCTGGATGAAAAAAAGCTTGCCCCTTGGGAGCTTGCAGAAAACCGGGGGACAGTTTACCCAGCTAACCCCACTATACGACCCAGGGGCTCTTTGCTGGGCCCTAATTCTGGCCAAACAAGTCGGTGACACTGAGCTCCGTAAAGTGTGCATCTAGAGCTCCATGCTTTTCCCTGTTATTTCTGTGTCCCAGTAGCAGAGGGGCACGGAGGGGAGTTGGGGGCACGTGGGGTGGGAAGTCTGAGGCTTGACCCTCTCTGTGAAGCTCTCCTGCTTTGGGCTGCCAGGGAATCATCTAAGGAAGCACTGGGGGACTTATTAACAGAATAGGTAATTTATTTTTATTAGCAATTAAAAAAATTTCATTTTCAGAAAGGAAGCTAACTTCTAAGCCTAGGAAATGCCGTTGGGCATAAGGAGGAGCCCAGGGGATTGTTAACTGGGAGCGGAGAGCACAATGATCATCGCCCAGCTGTAGCTTTGTCCCTCCTCTTCCCCACTCTGACTGCTTTGAGGGTGAGGAGGGGCGGCTCCCTCCCTACCCACGTCTGCTGGCTCTGCTTTCCTGAGATGGTCTTGCACCGGGCCGGCTGAGGCTACTGGAGGCTTGTGCTATGAGCCTGTGAATCACCGACTCTTCTAGCTTCGAGAATCAGTGGGCACTCAGCTGAGGTTTGATGTGTCAGGACTTCATGACCCCCTGAGAAGACCAGGAGCATGCTCAGGGCACCAGCAAAGTAGAGGCACACTCATTAGAAAAAGAGCATATTTGGACATTTTAAAAAAGCACCGGGAGATAATAAGAAATTGGAATTTGCTTTAAAAGAAATCTGGGTGGGTACATGGGAAAAAATAGAAAGGGCATTTTGGAGATCATTGATAAGATCTAATATGAACCGTGGGTCAGATAATAGTATTGTATCACTGTAAAATGTCCCAGGTTTGAAAACTGTACTGACTCTGGAAGAAAATGACATCTTCTTTTTTTTTTTTTTAAGATTTTATTTCTTAAGTAATCTCCACCCCCAACATGGGGCTCAAACTCATGACCCCGAGATCAAGAGTCCCATGCTCCCCGGATTGAGCCAACCAGGCGCCCTGAGAATGACCTATTCTTAGGAACTACTCAGTGAAATGTTTAGTGATAAGTCATTTGGAAAACATTTCATATCTATAGGAATATTCTATGTGTATATATACACATGTATATGGACATATAAACTAAGGGTGTCTCTGGGTAAAGGATATATGGAGTTCCTGTGTTATTCTTACAACTGTAAAAGTATATTAAATATGTTATAAATATAAACTATATTAAATCATGTCAAAATCAAAAGGTAAAAAATAGTCTAGATGGGAGGAGGGGTGTGGGGAGACATGAAGCAGGAACTGGCTATAAGTCGATCATTGTCCGGGCTAGATGATCGGTACGTGAGAGTTAGTTTATCATACTATCTGCGTTATATGTATTTGAACTTCTTCATAATAATTTTAAAAGGTATTGAAGCATCACAGAAAAATCAAGATTTTCTTGTGATTCTTTATACCTAGTTTACAGTTTAAAATTTGTATGTGGAGTGGTACGCCCCATAATTTTTCAGTGTTTATCTTAAAGGAAACAAAAATGATGTTCAAAGAAAGAAATTGCTTAGCCAGGGTCATGCACCTAATTAGTTCTAGACTCAAAAGTTTAGCCCATGTCTTCTGGGTCCCAGTCTATGAGTCTTCATACAATGCCTTTGTCCTCTTAATTAGGGCCTGGTCAATAATTCAGAATTAACAAGTGCATAGAACTTTCTATTTTGCCCTAACAAGATACTTCAGTACTTTACTGCTTTACTTTTTGAGAAATTTTTTTAACAAATTGAAAATACAGACATTAATATCACAAACACCCTTATGTCCACCACTTTTACTTAGTAAATGTACATGTTTTTGCTATATATGCTTCAGATCTTTTTTTTTTAATCATGGAAATAACACACCAAAGGTCCTTGACATCCCTGTGTATTCTACCCCAGTCCCATGCCCCTCCTTCCCTAGGGACAACCATTATCATAAATTTGACTCATAGCCTTTGTAGTCTATGAAAGCATAATTTTCAAAAAAATTAAAACTGTGACTCATACAAATATAAAAGACACACATATCAAAGGTTTTATTCAACTTATCAATGAGAAAAATGCTAAGATATTAAGACCAATTCAAAGAACATTTGAGGGGATGGGAATTAATAGGCAATAAACTTAAAAATAATAAAAGAAAATTAATTTAAAAGGAAGTTAGGAGAAAACTGCTAGGTTACTCAAGTGATTCTTGTCCTATTGGCAATAAACTATGAACTTGGGATTTTTTTTTTCTACAAGACAGATATTGTTTGCGTTTCTACTGGACAAAAATCTTCAGTTAACATGTAACTTCTTTAAGTCTGGAACTTTCAAATAGTGGTAACCATGGACCAAACCAGGTACATTTTCCTAAATAAATCCTTGGGTGGGCTTGCTAAACAATATCCCATTGTAATATCGAAAGGACATGCCACTCACTTTTCCCCATTATTTCCAAGTTTTGGATATTTTTCTTAGCAAATCTATATTTCTATATTTTCCTGCAGATATGAATTTATAAAGAATAATAGTAGCTATTTATTCAGCATTAATTTTTGCGAGCACTGTTTTGGGTTTTTGTTTTTTTTTTGAGAGAGGGCACAAGAGAGTAGGCACTTGCAAGAGGGGGGAGGGGCAGAAGGAGAGGAGAGAGAGAATCTTTTTTTTTTTAATTTTTTATTGTTATGTTAATCACCATATATTACATCATTAGTTTTTGATGCAGTGTTCCATGATTCATTGTTTGTTCATAACACCCAGTGCACCATGCAAAACGTGCCCTCCTCAATACCCATCACCAGGCTAACCCATCCCCCCACCCCCCTACCCTCTAGAACCCTCAGTTTGTTTTTCAGAGTCCATCATCTCTCATGGTTCGTCTCCCCCTCTGACATACTCCCCTTTTCTTCCTCTCCTGTTATCTTCTTCTTTTCCTTTTTTCTTAAAATATGTTGTGTTATTTGTTTCAGAAGGAGAGAGAGAATCTTAAGCAGGCTCCACGCCCAGTGCAGAGCTCAGCTCACAAGCTTGAGGATCACGAAATCAAGTCAGGCACTTAACTGACTGAGCCACCCAGGCACCCCTGTGCCAAGCACTGTTTCACGGGTTTTTATCTGTACTAAGTCCTTTGTCCCCCCAAATCAATATTAAGTACTATTATTATTCTCATTTTACAGATGAAGAAACAGAGACACAGAAGTTAAGTAAATTTCCTAAGGTTGTAGAGCTAGTAAGTGGCAGAGCTGACTCAGTGCTGTCTGGGGTCACACTGGACACTGTTTTCCAATTTGCTGTTTTGTCTTCAATATCATATTGTGGAGAACTCCGCAGGAGGATATATCATTATAGTTCATCCCTTTTGACTACAATTTTACTGTTTACTGTTCCAACGTATTACTATATAGCAGGTAATTTACCTGTTCCTGCACTGGTGAACATATAAGTCATTCCCAGAGTTTCATTATCATAGTGTGCCATGAATATTTTTAGATATGTCTCTTTGTGCATGTGTGTGAGGGTCTTTCTAAGTTAATTACCTCGAAATGAAATTTCTCTACTTTGGAAGGAGCAGATGGGTCCTTCCGTGATCTTGCCAGAGCTTCTAACGGACCCCAAGATAGGCACAGATGTAGCTCACAGGAGGCCAGAGCCTTTTGCCCTTTTTCAAAGAGAGAGGGAGAGTGATGACAGAGACTCAAAGGCAGAGACAGAACAGGGATCTGCATCTAAAGGGCCTGAGTCTGACTGGGGAGAAATAATTTATTCGACCCTCTAAAAGGAGAGGGACCTCCTTCACATCCAGTAGGACAAACTATTATAAAAAGACCACTGGGGAGGCGCCTGGGTGGCTCAGTCACTAAGCGTCTGCCTTCAGCTCAGGTCATGATCCCGGGGTCCTGGGATCCAGCCCCGCATCAGGCTCCTTGCGCAGCGGGAAGCCTGCTTCTCCCTCTGCCTGCCACTCTCACGCTCTCTCTCACAAATAAATAAAACCTTAAAAAAAAAAAATAAAAGACCCCTGAAAATAGCAAGTGTTGGTGAAGATGTGGAGAAATTGGAGCCTGGGTGCATTGCCGTGGGAGTGTGAAGTGTTGCAGCTGCTCTGGCAAGCAGTAGGGTGGTTCCTCAAACGGCTAACACACAATTGCCCTATGATCTAACACCTCCACTTCTAGGTACACACCTAAGACTTGAAAGCAGGGGGTATTAGTTTGCCAGGGCTGCCCCACAAATGACTACAAATTGCGTGGCTTAAACACCAGAAATTTATTTTCTCATGGTTCTGGAGCCTGGGAGCCCAAGATCAAGCTGTTGGCAGGGTTGGATTCTTCTGAGGTCTCTCTCCTTGGCTTCTCCCTGTGTCTTTATATGGTCTTTCTTCTGCATGTCTGTTTCCTAATCTCTTTCTTTTTCTTTCTTCCTTCCTTTCTTTCTTTCTTTCTTTCTTTCTTTCTTTCTTTCTTTCTTTCTT
>NW_027397083.1:1242009-1278693 GCF_003265705.2 Callorhinus ursinus | reverse complement strand
CTTTCTTTCTTTCTTTCTTTCTTTCTTTCTTTCTTTCTTTCTTTCTTTCTTTCTTTCTATTATGTTATGTTAGTCACCATACAGGACATCATTAGTTTTTGATGTAGTGTTCCATGATTCATTGTTTTCGTATAACACCCAGTGCTCCATGCAGTATGTGCCCTCCTTAATATCCATCACTGGGCTAACCCATCCCCCCATCCCCTCCCCTCTAAAACCCTTAGTTTGTTTCTCAGAGTCCATAGTCTCTCATGGTTCATCTCCCCCTCTGATATCCCCCCTTCATTTTTCCCTTCCTAATTGCCTCTTCTTAGAAAGACAGTAGTCATATTGGATTAGGACCCAGCCATATGACCTGAATTACCTCCTTAAAGACTGTTTCTCCAAATACAGTCACATTCTGGATTTTAGAGGTGAGAATTTCCACATGAGTTTCGAGGGGGGCATAGTTCATCCCATAACACAGGGACTCAAACAGATGCTTGTGTCCCAAGGCTCCTAGCCGTCTTACTTGCAATAACAAGAAGATGAAAGCAACCCAAATGCTCACCAATGGATGAATGGATAAATAAAATGTGGTATCTACACACAGTGGAATATTATTCAGCCAGAAAGATGAATGAATTTCTGATACAAGGTACAACTTGCATGAACCTTGAAAACTTCATGCTGAGCAAACTAAGCCAGACAAAAAAGAGCAGACGCTGTGTGATCACACTTACATGAGGTACTGAGAATAGGCAAATCCACAGAGAGAGCGTATAGAATAGAAGTTGCCATGGGCTTGGGGAAGGGGGCATTGGGAGCTATTGTCTCATGAGTATGGAGTTTCTGTTTGGGATGATGAAGTTCTGGAAATGGACAATAGTGATCGTTGCACAAAATTCTGAATGTACTCGATGCCACTGAGTTATACACTTAAAAATGGTTAAAATGGCAAATTTTGTGTTCTGTGTATTCTACCACACACACACACAAAAGAGACGGAAGGGTAATAATATCTGACTTCTGAGAGAGGTAATAACATATTGTTTGTGAAAGCACCTGCTGGGGCACATAGAGGATGCTCAGTAAGTGTCAGCTGCTACTTCTCCCTCATGTCTTGTATCTTCTCCTTCTCCTTCCTTTTCCTCTTCTTCTTCTTCTTCTTCCTCTTCCTCTTCCTCCTCTTCTTCTTCTTCCTCTTCTTCTTCTTCTTCTTCTTTCTTCTTCTCCCTCATGTCTTCTACCATTGTCTACATCTCCTTCTGACTTGTGTTAATTTCTAAGTTCAGGATCTGTATAGACCGAATTGTTTGCCCCCCTCAATAATATGCTGAAGCCCTAACCCCCAATGTGACTGTAGTTGGAGACAGTGTCTTTAGGGAAGTAATTAAAGTTCAATGATGTCATGAGGGTGGGGCCCTAATCTGCTGGGACCAGTTTCTTATAAGAAGAGAAAGCGGGGCGCCTGGGTGGCTCAGTCGTGAGTGTCTGCCTTCGGCTCAGGTCATGAACCCATGGGATTCTGGGATCGAGCCCCGCATCGGGCTCCCTGCTCCGTGGGAAACCTGCTTCTCCCACTCCCCCTGCTTGTGTTCCCGCTCTGGCTGTCTCTCTCTCTGTCAAATAAATAAATAACATCTTTAAAAGAAAGAAAGAAAGAAAGAAACACCAGAGATCTCTATCTCCTTGTGCACACAGAGAAGGGACCATATGAGGAAGTGAGAAGGTGGCTGTCTACAAGCCAGGAAGAGAATTCAAACCAGAAACCAACCCTGAAGGCACCTTGATCTTACACATCCAGCCTCCACAACTGTGAGAAAATAAATTTTTGTTGTTTAAACCATTGAGTCCATGACATTTTGTTTTGGCATTCCTAGTAGACTAATACAGAGTCTGAGGATATGGTTTTAGCGCTAACTTTCCACTCCCCCGTTCGACATTACTTTCCAACCAAGTGTCATTTCTCATCCCAGCAGGCAACCAAGTTACCTTTCTCAGCTTGGGCTTTTTCACTCTGCTGTCACTGGGTGAGTATTTAGAAAGTTCAAATTTATCTTAGTGTTAGCCTGAGGAAAACAAGAATTAGAAGGAAAGTCTGTTATAAAAACAAATTACCTTGTGGGTTTCTGAGACAAATATGAGTTATGTTTAGAATGTCTGCAACCACTCTCCCCCATGGATACTGATAACCAAGTGCTGGCTGTAAATGACACAAATGCAAACAGAAACGGAGGATTGAGTAGACTGTTCAAATAGCACCAGCTGATAGAAACCAATTCACATGGAAGTGAGAGTGGGTGGGAGAGAACAAATTAGAAAGAAGTGGCTTTTGCAATTAAACAGGTTAAGACAATCTGGCGTTTACAAATTGTATGACCTGAGGAGCTCCTGGGGGGCTCAGTTGGTTGAGCGTCTGACTCTTGGTTTCAGCTCAGGTCATGATCTCAGGGTCGTGGCATCAAGCCCCGTATCAGGCTCCACACTCGGCACAGAGTCCGCGTGAGATTCTCTCCCTCTCCTTCTGCCCCTCCCTCCTGCTCCCGCTCTCTCTCTCTCTCTCTCTCTCAAATAAAATAAATAAATAAAATCTTAAAAAAAAACAAGCAAATTGTATGACCTTAGTTAAGTCAGCTAACCTGAATTTTTCCCTTTGCAAAATGGAAGTAAAGTACTTATTTCTTTTTTTTTTTTAATAGACTGTCTTTTTTTTTAATTTTTATTTATTTATTTGAGAGAGAGAGAGAGAGAATGAGAGATAGAGAGCATGAGAAGGAAGAGGGTCAGAGGGAGAAGCAGACCCCCCGCTGAGCAGGGAGCCCGATGTGGGACTCGATCCCGGGACTCCAGGATCATGACCTGAGCCGAAGGCAGTCGCTCAACCAACTGAGCCACCCAGGTGCCCGTAAAGTACTTATTTCAAAGTGCAATTGTAGAGATTCACATGAGGCAATGTTTGCAAAGCATGGGTAAACTCTAATTGACTTCCTTTTCTATTTTGGAATAGAATTAATCAAGCAGATGTTTTCTTAGAGACCCATAGAATGTAAAACAGGAGAGGAAAGACTGATATTTACCAAGGGAGAAAGATAGCAGAAAGAGTAAGGACATGTGAGGGGTTGGTAAATTTAGTGGAAGGTGAGGTGAGAATAGGGCTCAATTCTTAATAGAGGCTTAAAAACAGAATCTGCTGAATAAATAACATTATTAGATGAGTATATTAGATTTGTCCAGCTTCAAGTAACAAAAGACTCAAGCAAAATGCCTTAGGTGCTAAGGATATTTATTCCTTATTTAATAATAAATTTGGTGGTAGACTTTTTTTTTTAAGTTTTATTTATTTAAGTAATCTCCACACCCCATGTGGGGCTTGAACTCACAACCCCAAGATCAAGAGTCTTAGGCTCTTCTGACTGAGCCAGTCAGATGCCCCAGCGGTAGATTTCCTTTTTTTTTTTTTTTTAAAGATTTTATTTATTTAATTGAGACAGACAGAGAGAGCATGAGCAGGGGGAAGGGCAGAAGCAGTCTTCTCGCTGAGCAAGGGGCCCAACTCAGGAATGCAGGGCCCGATCCCAGGACCCTGAGATCATGACCTGAGCCAAAGGCAGACACTCAACCAACTGAGCCACTCGGGCACCAACCCCCCATGGTAGACTTTTTAAATCAGTGAACAAATATCTTGCCCAGAAGCCAGGTATTTAATGTCTTCTGGAAGCTCACTGGTCAGAAGTCACAAAGGTGACTGAGAAAAAGAGTATTTGGCTTCTTAAGCCTCTGTACTTTGAAGCAGGCAAGGGAGAAGGAGTAGGTATAATTGTTGGGTCTGCAACACTGGGCTTACATTGGAAGGGGGACAAGAATGACTCCTTAATCCACTGACCTGGATGTGTGACCCGGATGGATTTAATGTCTGTATTTATTTTTATTTATTTATTTTGAAGATTTTATTTATTTATTTGAGAGAGAGAGAGAGAGTGTGCGTGCATGTGAGCATGAGTGGAGGAGGGGCAGAAGGAGAGGGAGAAGCAGACTCCCTGCTGAGCGGGGAGCCTGACACGGGGCTCAATCCCAGGACCCTGAGATCATGACCTGAGCCGAAGTCAGATGCTTAACCGACTGAGCCACTCAGGCGCCCCTGATGTCTGATTTTAAACTGCTTTCTTGAAGAATGAAAAATGGGAACTTTCTCTTATCCCACCTTAAATATCTTCTCCCTTCATTAGATGTTCAAAACCTACTTACCTATGAATGTCTACTGTTCACTCATTCATTTAATAGATACCAATTGAATACCTAGCATGTACAAGGGACTGTAAATGGGTCCTTGGTCTTAGGTAAGTTCTTTGTCTTAGATAGCTAAAGGAAGCAGAATGGATGCCTGATAGGAGCTAAATACAGAGGACTCTAGAAACTCACCGAATTAACACTTGCAGTTTCATGACCTTGAAGATCATCAGAGATAAAACTTGCAATTTTGCTGAGATGTGAATTCAAACCACCTGCACTGTCCTGCTGGTGTTTGGAGGGAGTCAGTTTCCTAGTGAGTGAATTTAGCTGAGTCCCAACATTTGCACTCAGAGTGCCTTTGTTGAATATGTATTTATAAAGAAATTGTATGCTACAGTGACATTTCTAAGATTGGGGATTGAGTGAGTTTTCCGAACTGTCACTCAATAATATAAAAAGTCGAGCTTAGTACCATATTTTCTAAAAGTCAGTCATGATTTTTGCTAACTTTACATGCTACTTAGTATTTAAAAAGTATTTACTTAATATTTAAAAAAGACAACTCACGGGGCGCCTGGGTGGCTCAGTAGGTTAGGCATCTGCCTTCAGCTCAGGTCATGATCCCAATTCCTGGGATCAAGCCCTACACTGGGCTTCCCTGCTCAGTGGGGTGCCTGCTTCTCCCTCTCCCTGCCTCTCCCCCTGCTTGTGCTCTCTCGTGCTCTCTCTCTGTCAAATAAATAAATAAAATCTTTAAAAGAAATAAAAAAATAAAAAAGACAATTCATTTAAAAATGAACAAAATCTAGTCCTACCTTAAGAAAAAATGTCCCTGATGGGACAGTTGTATTTTTAATGCATATTAGAAGAAAAATATAACTATTAAAATAAATTTAATTTGTGTTTCATCTAAAATCCAGTGGTCCACACAAAGTTGGCCTTGTAAATCACTTAAACTAGGTTTATTATTTTTTTTAAAGACTTTATTTGGCAGAGAGAGAGACAACGAGAGAGGGAACACAAGCAGGGGAAGGGGGAAAGGAAGCAGGCTTCCCGCTGAGCAGGGAGCCTGATGTGGGGCTCGATCCCAGGACCCTGGAATCATGACCTGAGCCAAAGGTAGACGCTTAACATGTGAGACACCCAGATGCCCCTTAAACCAGGTTTAAATCCTGGTTCTGATATATTTATTAATGGTGTATCCTTGGTTAAATTACATAGTATCTGTGACTGCCAGGTTCTCCATCTGTAAAGTGGGACTGAAAATCCCTATTTCACAAGGAAAGCTGAGAGAACCAAATGAGATATGGCACATTTGGTATATAGATTAGTGTAGTCCCTGGTACATAGTAGCCCTCCAGTTAATGACAGTTTATATCGACTATGGATGGCAATTTAGATTCACTAATTGCCAAATATCTTTGTCTTCCTGGAAACAAAGATGAAAGAGTAAACTATTTGATTCCATCCTAGTAGAATAGATTTGGTGGTGGGGGGGGAGCTTGTTGTTAAATACAGGCATGTCCAAGGAGGTGTCAGAAATCCATTAAGCATCTCTCAGAGGATTGGTAAATGGTGTTGGAATGAAGAAGAAAAAGGTGAATCTGAGGTAGAATTGCAACAAGAGAACACACCCACTCTTGAGTAGCCAATGGGAAGGACAGCCTGGAGGAAGTGCTGTCCAGTCACGAGGGTGCTGAAATCACTCCATGATGCAGCCAGCAAGTTGCAAGTGCCTGAACACGTCTCTGCTTTTTAACCATCATATCTCAGGTACGCCTACTCTTCTCCACCTTTCTCACAGTCTGTCACCTCAACCTTCCACCTACATCTACCATTCTCACTCAAGGCTCCACATCCCACCCGTCTTCTTTTCCAGCTGGCTGAATGCTGACCTTCCTGCAGATAATGCTCACTGCTGCCAGCACAGGGATGGTGCGGAGTGTGGGAAGTAGATGGAATGAGTCGTTGAGGGCTGATGAATACTCACACTTTTTCCTTCAGTCATAAATAGCCCCCAGTGTTAATGTGGCTGGATCACTCCAGCCTCAAAGACTGGAGATGCTGAGGATCACAGCTTTCAGAAATGTGGTTATAGTTACCTCTTATTCTGTGCTAAACCCTTCGGCTTTATCTCCCACATATCTCAGCCTGGACTGCTCCTGTGTTCCATCCAGTCAGAGCTTTGTATGCAATACCTTGCTCTCATTCCTGTCTTCTTCTTGTTCTTTAAGCTTATGATAGTCTTCTTTCTTCCCCAATCAAGATTTATCTTTCCCATATTTAAATGTCCAATGTAAACTTCCCCTCGCAGATCACCCTAACTGAAAGCAATATTGCTTTTGAATTGCAACTGAAAGCAACCAATTAATCCTTGGTTATAAACTGCTTTAAGTTCATTTTGAAAATTGCTAAAACGTGTGGCAGTTTTGTCTCTCCAGCCAAACTTTAGGCATCAAAGGGCAGGAACCAATGTGTTTGCATGTTCTGCATTCCATATAGTTCCAGACACCATAGCAGGATACACAGTGCTGCTCAATAAATGTTTATTGATTGAATAATAGAAGGAAATGACTTGCAGGGAAGTGAAAGGTACAAAAAAGTGAACTGAAAGTTGACTAATAGCCTCTCAGGAAGGGCATAGGAGCAGAGAATCTGATAGGTTGTTACTTTCCCTCTGAATAGGCCCAAAAGGTTGTGGGGATTGGGCATGGGAGGAATTGGATGGAATTGGGGTGGAGCAGGTTATAACAGATAAAGACTCAGGTGTACCTAAGCCTAAAATTTTAGAGTTTCATAGAATTCAATCTAATCTGATTAAACTGTCATAGAAATGTAGAGTGACCGAGTTTGAAGGGACTCAGGGTCACTCCAAAAGACATTGGATGATGCATGATTCACCTTTTCAACATCCTTACCAGGTGGGCATCAAACCTCTGCTCAGACACCTCTAGTACTGGGGACTTTACTAACTGTAGAGACAATATATTCAATGGAATGGAATTCCAGTTTGGCTCAGTTCAACAATTTAAAAACTTTGAGAACCTAATATATACTAGCACTGTGGTTGGTACTCCTGCTGGTAAGGAACAGATGACCCACGGCTCTGCATTTCTGTGGATCCTGTGGAGTTGTCGGGCATTCTCTACAACCTTTTGTAAGGAACATCTCTATTTTTTCTACCTTCTCTTGTCCTTTCCTCTATGGTTAATTCTCTCCCACAACTTTCTTTTCCAACTTCCCCCTCCCCCATACCTTTTATATGTTCAACATGATGTAGGCTTTCTAGGAGCTTTCAAATCCTGGGGTAGCTTCCTGGAAATACTGAGGACAAAGAGAATGACTACTGTCTATGCTAACAATGTTTTTAAAAACTAAAAGAAACCTTAAAGATTAGGTATCCAACTCTGTCATGTAAAAGAAGTCAGTAAGGGCCGGAGTGGAAAAATGCTTCATCCCTGATCAAATAGATAGTGAGGTGAGTGAGATTAGCAGTCAATCATTTCACAGAGTAGATCCCAGGGGGAATATTCCCAGTGACCAACACTTAAGTATGTAAAATGAAAGGACAGTAAGAATTTGAGCTGGCATGGATGTCACATTTACATATATTTGCATACACCCACACCAACTCCCTGCAATCTCTTCTCAGTTATTTCTCAAGAGAGAATGTATCATTGCTTCCCTTGTTTGTCATTTTTAACTTTTCATTTCTCTATTCCTCTTCACCCACTCATAGTCTTTGGCCCGGATCCCCTGCAGCATGCAAGGAAAAAAACGTATTCACAGATCATTAAAATAAAACTTCAGACACCTGTGTTTCTCTGACCATCTGGTTCCTTCTAGAACAGCCACTTCCCAAAGATGGGGCTCTTGGCCTCAATTACCCATCCAGTGCCCAGAAAAGGGGGATGCTTGGCAAGAAAGGCCCAGGTTGGAAAGGCTGATGGTTGGGCGCCTGGGTGGCTCAGTTGGTTAAGCGACTGCCTTCGGCTCAGGTCATGATCCTGGAGTCCCGGGATCGAGTCCCACATCGGGCTCCCTGCCCAGCAGGGAGTCTGCTTCTCCCTCTGACGCTCTTCCCTCTCGTGCTCTCTATCTCTCATTCTCTCTCAAATAAATAAATAAAATCTTTAAAAAAAAAAAGAAAGGCTGATGGTTATAGACAGAGCCATCCAGAGATGGTTGGGATACATAGTCTGACAGGGATTTTAACCCAAGACTGTATGTATATTCCTTGAGAATAGGGACTTTCTTATTTATCACCCTATCTCCAGAACTTAAGGGTATAAAAGCCAAATATCAGTTACTTATCTACCGAATCAATCACCTACATAGAATATAATAATATTTGATGTTTTTGGAGACTTTATAGCCACCCTCTTACTTGACCTCCACTACAGGTTTCTAAAGTGAGCATCTATCGGGAAAATGCTATATGAAGTCCCAAGTGCTATACTAATGTGACATTATTTTTGGCATTGTTAATGGATTAATCAGTTTTTAGAACACATATTTCCAGCCCTAGATTAGGTCCCTGGGATTCAGAGTTACAAAATTTATCCTCAAGAACTTATTAGAGAAGAGGGACATATAAATAAACTCTCCACAAGGACGTCTGAATGCAGCATGGAGGAATCCAATTTGAGTCAGTTTAGACAAAAGAGGACAATTTATCATAAGGTTATAGAGGTATCTCATGGCTTTGGTGGTGATTTACAAATAGCTCCGGTTCTCTGAAAGCATTCCTTTCAAGAGGTGGGGCTTCATTCCCCTCCCCTGGAGCATGGGCTGGATGTGTGACACACTCCCAACAAATGGACTGCGAAGGAATGATGTGTGACCCCTGAGGCTTACCGTCCCAGTTCTGTAGGTGAGAAGCTGAGGTCAAGGGGTCAGAAGTCTTGTTTCCTTCTGAGGGCTGCGAGGGAGAAGCTGTTCCATGCCTCTTGTCTAGCTTCTCATGGTTCGCTAGCAATCTTTTGGTGTTCACCCTGGTCTGTCTTCATCCTGACACAGTGTTTTCCTTTATGGATATCTGTTCTGTGCCCAAAGTCCCCATTTTATAAGGACACCAGTCACACTGGATGAAGGCCCAGCCTAATGACCTCATTTTAATGTAATTACCTCTATAAAGAACTTCTCTCCAACTAGGGGCACTTTCTGGAGTCCTGGGGGTTAGGACTTCAATATGTGAATTTTGGGAGGACACAATTCAACCCATAGCCATATCATAAAAGGCCTATGGCTTCCTCCCAGCTCCCTCTCTTGGATCACTCACTCTGGCGGAATCCAGTTGCCATGTTTTGGGAATACCCAAGAGGACCTATGGTAAGGTTCATAAGGCAGAAAACTGAGGCCTCTGGCTAACAGCCATGTGAATGAGCCACCCTGAAAGCACATCTTCCAGCCCCAGCGGAGCTTGAGATGACTGTGGCCCTCTCTGACATCTTTCCCCTTCCCTCCCCCTTCATTGAGGTATAATCAACAATTAAAAATCGTATGCGTTTAAGGTGTACAGCTTAATAATTTGATATACTGGTACATTGTGAGATCATCATCACAAGCTAATTAACATAATCATCACCTCAAATAGTCACCATCTTTTTTGTGGGTGTGGTGAGAACATTTTAGGATTTACCCTCTTAGCAAACTTCAAATTTCAAACAAGACAGTATTAACTATAGTCACCACACTGTACATTAGATCTCCAGAACTTATTCATCTTGCTTAACTGAAACTTTGTGCTCCTTGACCAACATCTCCCATCTCCCCTTCCTCCCAGCCCTTGGTAACCAGCATTCCATTCTGCTTCTATAAGTCTGACTATTTTAGATTACACATGTAAGTGAAATCATGTAGCATAGTATTTGTCTTTCTATGTCTGCCTTATTTCACTTATTTAACACAATGTTCTCCCGGTTCATCCATGTTGTTGCAAATGGCAGGATTTCCCTGTTTTGAAAGGGCTGAATAGGGCGCCTGGGTGGCTCAGTTGGTTAAGCGACTGCCTTCAGCTCAGGTCATGATCCCGCAGTCCCGGGATCGAGTCCCACATCGGGCTCCCTGCTCGGCAGGGAGTCTGCTCCTCCCTCTGACCCTCTTCCCTCTCATGCTCTCTATCTCTCATTCTCTCTCTCTCAAATAAATAAATAAAATCTTTAAAAAAAAAAAAGAAAGGGCTGAATAATATTCCATTGTGTGTGTGTGTGTGTGTGTACGCCTATCTGTATCTATGTATCTATCATCTATCTATCTATATCACATTTTCTTTATTAATTCATCTGATGATGACATTCAGGTTGTTTCCATATTTTGGCTATTGTGAATAATGCTACAGTGAACACGGAAGTACAGATATCTCTTTGAGATCCTGATTTCACTTCCTTTGGATAAATACCCAGAAGTAGGATTTCTGGCTCAGAAGGTAGTTCTATTTTTAATTTTTTTTAGGAAACTCCATACTGTTTTCCACAGTGGCTGAACCAATTTACATTCCCACCAGCAGTGCACCAGGGTTCCGGCCAACATCTTATCTACAGTCTCGTGAAAGACATTGAGCAGAATCATTCGGCTCAGCTCCTCCTGAATTCCTGGCCTGTAGAAATTGTGAGATAATGAATGTTTGTTGTTTTAAGCTGCTACCTTTTGGGGTAATTTGTTATGCAGCAATAATGAACTAACGCAGACCCCACAGGAAGGGAGAAGGCAGAAACTGGAGTCTAGAAAGTAGACAGAGCTTTCTGCCCCCGGCTACCCCCGCCTACTGGCTTTCTCCAGTACTTCATCCATAGAGAGAAGCATGGTAACCCCACAGCTCCTGAGTTTACATGTTTCAGTTCCAGTAACACAGAAATCCTGACTCCAAATTTCTGAGTGAGTGTGGGGTTTAATTTGTGTCAGCTGTGGCAGGGGATAGGTTTGGGGGAAATTCAAATTTTGTGGGGCTTGAAGATTATATCATTGTGGGGAGGCTCATTAAGGAAAAGAACACTAGTTTACACACAAAAAATGATTATGTGAAGTGAATGAGTAAATAAATCACATGAAATTAAAAATGTTCTAAAGCTGACAAATACCAAAACGTTACAAAATTTAAAAATTGCATGATATTTGGGGCGTCTGGGTGGCTCAGTTTGTTAAGATTGGCCTTCGGCTCAGGTCATGATCCCAGGGTCCTGGGATGGAGTCCTGAGTCAGGCTCCCTTCTCAGCAGGGAGCCTGCTTCTCCCTCTCCCTCCCCCTGCCACTCCTGCTTATGCACTCTCTCTCTCTCTCTGTCAAATAAATAAATAAAATCTTTTAAAACAATTGCATGATATTTATATTAGTTAACTCTGATGGCTGGAAGAGGTTTCCATAGGCTATGTTCTGGCTCTGTACATGTCCAAGCCACATGCATCTGGGTGCTGTAGACCACACAAATGCAGTGATCTGAATTCTGGTTTTGTGTTTTCATGCATGATGCTGGCTGAGTTGGTCCAGTGGGTGATGGCAGTGCCCTAGAAGTCATTCTCCACTGGGATGACTACCCATACTTAACTATAGATGAAACTATTTATAAGTCGTATAGATAGATGCAGTAAACCCAAGTATATTCTCATCTCAACTACCCCTTAGCTGGATCTCACATTGCCTACAGCCACTCTAAAGCTGTGAGAGGGAAAGCGTGATGGGGGTGAACCAAGGTGGAAAGATACAGTGGTTTTAGCCAATTGTGGCTAAAATTACTTGTAAAATGTTACAAAAAGCATCTATGGCCTTCCCAGAGCCTTGGAAGAGTCCAGGCAAGTGAGGCGCCCTGGAGCTTTGGTTTGTCACCTTCATGGAAAAATAGTTTCTGGGCAGGGTCTTGGAGAACAAAAAGACAGCCGGAGACTTAACTTGAACCTGGTAGGTGAGGTGGGTGTTCCCTGAGAAAACAAACAAAAAAATTCTATGATGATAATAGAGTATACGATGAGGAAGGATTTGGGTAGGCTGAGAGAGCCTGGAAGTGGAGGTGTGGGGTTGACTCAAGTTTGCAGAGTAGACCTCAGGGAAAGCTTGAGTGGAGAATGACATCTGGGGTGAATTACAAAGGGTGAGTGGGAGCGGGGCAGAGAATGTTCTGGGCAGGTGGGTGGCATATGTAAACGGGGGAGGTGTGAGGGACTATGGCTGACGGCAAATGCTTTAGTGATGTTGAGTAAAGGGTATGAGGATGGGCTTGCCAAGAAGCCGGAATTGACCTGGGCCAGATCATGAGGGGCTTTGCCTGCCAGGCTATGCTCTTCAGACTATATCCTGAAGGGCATGGGGCCTCAGGGAATGGAGCCGAGAATTAAGATGATCAGATTTGCACTAGTATACCAGCCTGGCACTTTTAGTCAGTATGGGGGATCTAGTGGTGTTAAGAGAAAAATGTTTATAATTTACTGAGCTAGTAAGCTTTTATTGGGTGAAGCCCAAATTGGGCATCATCTACTCTAGCAGATAGAAAGGAGCCCTGGAGAGCTGTGCAAGGTGAGAGATGTTCATAGACCAAAGTGAGTGGGAACAAGGAAGTCATAGTGGGCACTTGACTACTGGTCAGAGCAGGGTTACTTTCTGTAAATGGAGAAAAGGGAAGTCATGGAGGTGGGTCAGGTAATTTGTGTTGAGCAGGCAAGCGGTGATTGGTTGACCTTGGCCTTCCTTTTCCGGCAGAGCTGAGCATAGAAACTTAACCAAATTTTGGTTTGCTGACATGGGCTTAGCACGAGCAACTCCATCTTGGGCTGCATATGGTTACTTTAGCAGTGGAAACTGGGAGTCCCTCCCATCTCATATATAGACATGTCGGGGTGGGGGGGATTGCAAAATAATTCTAAAAGGTATGACTGAGCTCAAATGTAAGGAAAGGGCATCTGGAAGAGCCAGAACTGAAGAGTGTCCTAAAAGCCAGAAAAGTGAGTGGAGCTTCAACAGTGGTTCCAAGGGGTTAGGAGACTGGATCAGGTCTTCACAGTGGAGGCCTGGGGCTGCAAGGGCCACCCTGGGGGGTGGGTCTGGACTGCAGGCCGGGCAGATAGAACACTGGAACCAACCTCAGGAGCTGTAAATCTGGCTGTTGCTCAGGCCTCTGTGGAGAAAGGGTTAGGACATTGGAAACAGCAGATAAGAGGTCATTCCTTCCTGAGCTTCAGACATGGAGGCCTCTTAGAACCCCCGTGCCCCCCAGGCTCTGGGCTGTGTTTGCCATCTACAGCAAGTTCATATACGTATGTGTGGACATCCTACTATGTGCCAGGTCTCATGCACTAGAGACCTAAAGTGTTCTATTTATTCATTTTTGTTGGTTTGTTTTAAAGCTGCTGAGTGATTATCTGGGAACATTTCCAGTGAGAAAAAATTTGGAAAATTTTGGAATTTCTTCCCCTTACCTGGTTGTGGCCTCATCATTTTTCTGTCTTTTTCCATCCAAGCCCCTGCAGGGTCTTTGAGGCAGGATGAGTTGATTTCAGGATGCACATCTGGGCAGAAGAAGGAATGGAGAGGATCCCACCCATAAAGGGAGGCTATAAATCTTTATCGAGGGTCCCAATCCTAGGCCTGGTGCCTTGACTAGGAATTTGTCCCCAGGGCTTGGGAATGTATGCATCGGAAGTGAGGTAGTCAGTGTAACTGAGCATCTTATCTGTCTACCAGGAAGCAGATCTGGATGAAAGGTTAGCAAATAGGTAATGACACACAAGGCAGGGGCCACAGGGCCTCGTGGTTCTGAAGTCTCGAGTTAAGCAAGTGGTGAGCAAATTGGGCCGCAGGGAAAGGAGCAGTGTGTGTATGGCCTTCGTGGACGCATCCGACTCCAGATGATAAGTCTTCCTATAGGGTGGGGTTAGGCTAATTTACAGCCTGAAGATTTATGACTTTTTTCCTGACAAGGGAGTGCAATGTCTGAGGTCCAAGTCTATGAAAAGGGCCTTCCCTGAGGCAGTTACCAGGCAAGACAAGGCTGATTTTCCTCAGGATCCTCTTTGCTTCTAGACCTATAACTTGTGTTCAAAAAAAAAAAATAAAAAAAAAAATAAAAAAAGGCCCCCAAATGGAGTTGCTTGCTCTCAGGACAGCAAACCAAGACTTAGTGGCAGGAATGTGACCTTTAACCCTGTCAGTCTGGAAAGATAGACCCCCACTTCCCCCAAAAGGAAGGTGGTCCTGACTGAAACAATCCTTTCTTTTCCTTAAAATTTTTTGTTCCCCCCCCATGTCTGCCTATAAAAGCCTTCCATTTTGTGTAACTCCTCAAATGGGATGGTGTCAATTCATGGATTATTGAATGGAGCAAATTAGAGCTTCAAAAAAAAAAGTTGAACTTTTAGAAACAGAGAGTAGAATGGTAGTTACTAGGAACTGCGGGGGGTGGCTGGGGGGGGTTAGGGAGATATGAGTCAAAGAGTATAACACTTGCTGTGAGAAGGTGAGTAAGTCCTGGAAATATAAGGCACAGCCTTGTGACTACCGTCAACAATACCGCATTATGTACTTGAAAGTTGCTAAGAGACCAGATCTTAAATGTTCTCACCACGAACAAGAAATGATAATTGGGTGATGCGGTGGAGGTGTTAGCTAATGCCACGGTGGTAATCATATTGCAATGTGTAAATATATCAAATCAACACTTTGCTCATCTTAAACTTATACAGTGTTATGTGTCAGTTATGTCTTAATTTAAAAGAAGGCCTTATTAAAAAAAAAACAAAACAAAACCCAAAACCCAAGGATCCTCTTTGAGACTAGATGGCCTCACTGTGTAGCTAAGGTCCTGGCCTCTGGAAGCGCCTTGTTGCTGGGAGAAGGGCAGGGATGAACCTCACCCTTCTGGCCCCACACTGTCCAATATGGTTACCATTAGCCACATGAGGCTGTTGAGCACTTGAGACGTGGCTGGTCCACACTGACGTATGTGGTAAGTGAAAGGTACACTTCGGGTGTCAAACACTCAGTATGAAAAAAAGAATGTGAAATAGCTCATTGCTAATTTAGTAACTATTGACTTCGGGGTTAAGTGACTGTATTTTTGATATATTGGGTTAAGTAAAACATATTACTGAAATTCATTTCACTTGTTTCTTTTGGTAAAAAGCAAAAGTCGACGGACGGGGCTCCTGGCTGGCTCAGTTGGAGGAGTTTGCGAGTCTCAGATCTCGGGGTTGTGAGTTTGAGCCCCGAGTTAGATGTAGAGATTACTAAAAATGTGAACGTCTACTATGCGATTCACGAATGGGGCAGCTGTGCATCTAGCAAGCAGAGGGGAGCTTGGAGGAGCTATACAAAAATGGAAGGTTTTTATAGGAAGGAGGGGTGGACAAGGAAGTTGTTAGGAAGAGAAAATGAAGGATTGTTTCAGGCAAGGTTCCCTTCCCTTAGGGGGAAGCACAGGGGCTCTTATCATGCAAATGACCTCATCCTCCCTTGGGGAATGGGGAGGACCCATGTGACAGATTATCGCCCTGGTGCCGACCGGAAAACTCCCGACTGACCCATTAAGACTTAAATTTCTGGGGGAGTTTGAAACTGCTGTTAGGTTAGGTAGTAAACCCGGTTTGATGACGTGGCCTAAGTGACGCCATTTTGGGCCTGTGGTTTTCTTTTTGACACTTTAAATTTTTTACAAAAGTAACTGGTTCTGGGAACTTTGTTCCTTCTTGGTGATCATTACTTACTCCTTCTCGCCCACTAGCCTGAAAGAAGCAGCCGTAGAGCCTTGGTGTAATTAGGGCACGAGGAATAATCTCTAGGAACTGCTGCCTGAGGGGGAGAAGGAAGATTAAGGTCCCTGCCCCATGTTCTGCGTAAGCAAGAGAGGGGAGCTAGCAAGACTGGCAAGGCCAGGGTCTCAACCCGGCTGATTCCTCCTTACCCCAGGAACATTTGGCAGTGTCGGAACACATTTTTGGTTCACACGACTGGGTGTAGGGGGTGGTGTGATAGGGACAGGCCACCCCCCCCCGCCCACCTCCCCGCCCCCAAACAAAGAATTATCCAGCCCCAAATGTTAATGGTGTCCAGGTTGAGAGATCCCTGGCCTGCGCCGAGGAAGGGACATCCTTGGACAGGGTTCAGGAGGGAGGCTGTGGATGCTGACACAGCAGAAGAATCTGTTCTACCCTCCTTCTCCCATTCCCTGGCTCTTTCTAGATCCTCACTGACTCATGGGCTTTTCCCCTGAACTTCTGAGCCTGTCTGAACTCATCCTGGTGGAGAGAGAAGGAGCTCTCCTTCAGAGGAGTGATTCACCCTCCTGGAGCCTCAGGAGGAGGCCGCTCCCAGCTGGAGACCAGCCCTCTGGGAGAGAGCTCCAGAAAGGGGATTGGTTTGCTGGGGCCGGATTGGTTGCCCAGCCTTGCCTATCTCTTTCCTTACTGTCCCCAGTGCCCTCTGTAGCTGCCCTGGAGCTCATTAGAAGCTCCTGGTGAGACCAACTCTGCTACAATCCTTGGGTAGCTGTCAGTCCCTGAGGAGGAAGCTGATAAAAGCTGACAGCATTTTCTCAGAGGGAATAAAAGCTGACCTGCCAGCAGGTATTTTTGAGGAAAGCCCCATCTCCAAGTGTGCAGGGAGGGGAGTTGTGGGAAGAGCGGCTGGTCGATTCTGTAACTTTCCAACCCGATTTCCTTGAACTCCCCAAACCCCTGCCCTCAGGGAGTGTACAGTCTAGCTGGGGAGGGAAAGCCTGCACACTTCAGTTGATTATAAAGGGCTTGAAAGAAAACTCAGGGGGAGCAGAGGCTTCAAAGAGGAAGATTCCTGCCCATGATTCAGTCTCAGGTGTACCTCTGAGAAGAGCTACAGTTTGCTGAGCATCTATTCTGTATCAGATACTGTGTGGGCACATTGCTGCAGTCTCCTGTTTAAGTTCTGTTTAAGGTTAGCAAGAATCTGGCATTCTCTCTGTATCCCATACCAGGCCAGGGGCTGGGCGACGGGGACATAAGGCTAAAAAGGAAAAAAAAAAAAAAAAAGACAATGTGCTCCAGGTACTCATGTCTCATGGGGGAGGAAACCTGTTTCCCACCATGATCTCCTGGCTTTAGAAAAGGACTGCATCCCTCCTTCCACATCTTCAGATCCCCATTTTCCCTAGACTCCTGGACGGTGCTGGATGGGGCTTCCTGCTTGAAAAGAAATGTTTCCCCTTCCCTTCCCTTCCCTTCCCTTCCCCTCCCCTCCCCTCCCCTTCCCTTCTTTTTCCACTCAGCACTCAATCTTTGATTTCTGATAGTTTTCACATTTGTTTCTTTAACAAAGGCAAACCACAGCACAGAGGAAGGAATGATAAATTGTCTCTGTAGGAGTCAGAGAAGTTTCCCAGAAGAGATTATGTTTAGGCGGGGACTAGAATGCTAACACAGGGATTTGTAAGGGCTGACGCAGGGATGGACAGCACATTCCGGGCGCTGCGGAAGCTGTGAGTAAAGGAAGAGCAAGGCGAAAATGCATGACTGGCTCAGGCCAGGTCACAGGTTGTGGCTGCAGGGCAGGTGTTTGGTGGGAAATGTGGAGTGCTCCCTGGAAAGTTCAGTTGGGACAAGCTTGTAAGACAACACGAAGGAGTTGAGAATCTCCCCCATGGGCCAAGGATTGGAAACTCAAATGCTCGCAAGGGATACTCGGATACCTTATGTGAACGAAAAACGTAGGCTTTCTACATGGACATACTATTTTGGGGGAGGGGAAGCTCATATTATATCTATATGGACTTTAAATTTCTTTTTTAAATTTCTTTTTATTTTTGACATGTTTCACATCCAAATGATACACGTTATCTTCATGCATCCAGAGAGTATTGGCTGAGCGCCGTCTATGTGCTGGGCATTGTCTTAGGCACTGGCTCTCTGCCTTGAACAGGTCATTTGTGGGTCCCTGTTTTCTCCTCTCACTTTTACCAGAGAGATGAACACGGTCAGTTTTCTGAACTAGTAGCAAAAACTCAGGGCGCGATGAATGGTGGGGGAGAGCAGGGTGGGGGAGGGGGAGGAATGGAGAGCCTTTGACTCAGTGCCAGGCAGTTACAGCAAGGCTGAGGCCAAGGCTGGTGGAGAGTGCCACCTTTCAGTTTTCCTCCCCAGAGAAACTGGGAATATGGATTTCTGAAATGTGATCTCATCAACACTTTTTATGCTCACTAAAAAATTCAAACTTACGATGCTGTGCACACACAACCTGTTGGCAGGATGCGTGGGAGGTTGTGGGTGAGCCGTCATTTGCTACCATCCTCTGTTCCAGGCAGTAGGCGATGAGGGAGGCATGGCCGAGACTGTTAGATGCACAACCAGCATTCATTCACCCCTTCCTTAAACACGGAATCCCAAGATAGTCAAGGTGGCACGGTGCCCAGCTAATAGCCATATATCCTAGCCTCCCTTGCAGCATAGGACTCCCATGTGACTAAGTTCTGGCCATTGAGAGGCAAATGGCTATGACTGGCTGTTATTGGAAAGGCTACCGAAAGGGACTAGATAGCTGGCAATTTCCCCCATTCCTCCAGGTTTCTTACTCAAACCCTGAACTGATGGCAGGAGTTTCAGCAATCATGCTGGGCTAAGAGGCAGCCTTGAATATAGAAACTGTATTGTCTGATTGGGCTGCCATGACAAAATACCACAGACTGGGTCACTTAAACAACAGAAAATTTTTTTTTCTCATTGTTCTGGAGGCTGGAAGTCCAAGATCAAGGTGTTGGTAGGTTTGGTTTCTTCTGAGGCCTCTCTCCTTGTCTTGAAGATGACCACTGACTTGCTGTGTCCTCACTTGGTCTTTCTTCTGGGCAAGTGCATCCCTGATGTCTTTGTGGGTCCAAATTTCCTCTTATTATAAAGACATCAGTCAGATCGTATTAGTGTCCACCTTAATGGGCTCATTTTAATGTAATCATCTTTTTAAAAAAGATTTATTTATTTATTTATTTATTTATTTATTTAAGAGAGAGGGAAGGAGGGAGATAGTGGGGTGAGAGGCAGAGGGAGAGAATACTCAAGCAGACTCCCTGTTCAGTGTGGAGCCAGACACGGATACGGGGCTTGATCTCAAGATCCATGAGATCACCACCTGAACTGAAATCAAGAATGGGCTGCTCAACTGACTGAGCCACCCAGGCGCCCCTACTTTAATCATCTTTTAAAAGCCCTGTCTCCAGGGCGCCTGGGTGGCTCAGATGGTTAAGCGTCTGCCTTCGGCTCAGGTCATGATCCCAGGGTCCTGGGATCAAGTCCCGTATCGGGCTCCCTGCTCAGTGCAGAGCCTGCTTCTCCCTCTCCCTCTGCCATTCCCTCTGCTTGTGCTCTTCTATCTCTCTCTCTGTCAAATAAATAAAATCTTAAAAAAAAAAAATAAAAGCCCGTCTCCAAATATAGTCATATTCTGAGTTATTAGGGGTTAAGGCTTCAACGTATCAATTTTGAGGGGACACAGTTTAGTCCATAACAGAAGTTGTGCACTGAAGATGCCGGGACAGAAAGATAGAAGTCACCTGGATCCCCACTGCCTTCATGGACCCTCCCTACCAGTATGAACCATTTCCAGCCTTTTTTTTTTTTTTAAGATTTTATTTATTTATTTGACAGAGACACAGCGAGAGAGGGAACACAAGCAGGGGGAGTGGGAGAGGGAGAAGCAGGCTTCCCGCTGAGCAGGGAGCCGGATGCGGGGCTCAGTCCCAGGACCCTGGGATCATGACCTGAGCCGAAGGCAGATGCTTAACGACTGAGCCACCCAGGCGCCCCTCCAGCCTTTAAAAAAAAAAGATTGTTACAATTCAGGATGCATGGACTTCTCCCTGATCCCTTTGTCGGCCCGAAAAATCTCTTATCAGTCTAGTCCTAGCTTAAACATAACTGCTCTTGGGAAACTTCTCTGACTCCTACAGACAGGCTTCATCATAAGAAACCATAGGGATTTAAACTGTTACGGTCAGTTCTCTGTGGCTGGCAGAGGAAGGCAATTCCAGAGGGCTCCCTGGAAGAGGAGGGATTTAACCCATTGTGTGTTTTCCAGAGGTTTGAGGCAGAGGAGGGGCATTTGGAGGCAAGGGAGACCCTATCAAAAGAAACTAAACAGGAAAGGCAGGAAGGATGCAATCTGGAGCCATGAAGATTAAGAAGTTCCATGTTTCCTGAAATGAAGTTGAGAAGTGTGTTCTGGGAAGTCCACCATGAATCCCCAGGGCACCTGGGTTCTCTGCTCTGCGCTATTTTATGGCGGTCTCATGGGACTCGGAGCTAGCCAGTTCAACCCCTCAGATTTATTATTACCGTTTTGGTTATCTGTAAAATGGGGCTGATGGCACCTGGCTTATCTATCTTACAGCATTTGGTGAAGATCAAATAAAAGAATGAATGAGAACAGTTTTCAAAAAATATAAATGACCCAGAGCAGTGTTTCTAAAGTCATTTGTTTACATCCTTTGTGATATTTTGCCTTGTGTAGCACCTGTATTGTGCTTTTTAAAAATCGGACCATGCTAAGCAATTTTTTATTAAAACACACTTTTTATCAGAATAAAATAAAAAGTGACATAGTAAGTAAAAATTAAAGTAGCATAACATTATGAAATGATAACTAGTTACTGTTAAGTGCTAAAACTGACTCTCTGTATCAAAAAGGGAGACTGGATTAGGGAAGGTCAAACTTGTACCAAGTAGAGACTTCCGCCTTGACATAATCAGAAGAGGTAAGGAGAAAAGGAAGAACTTTCTGGTGATTCAATTAAATGCTATTTAATCTCAGAGCAACATGACGTGGCCTCACTCTTAAAAAATACTGATGTATAAATCTACTTGGTCGTATGAAGGTTTTCCCAGGGAAGAAAGGAAGACAATGGTGTTTAAATAATGGTTTGTGAGCCTTGTTTACTCTCCTGGGAACCTTACAGTAATCAGTTGAGGTGTGGGCAAACTGAGGGTTAGGGGGTTACGTACCTTGACTCGACATCACAGAGATGCCAAGAGACAGAGTCACTCTGAGGTAGCGTGAACTCAGGTGTGCCAAGCCCCTAGCCCCTTCCGTACCACTGTATAATTCCATGATCTGGTTCTCCTTATGATGTATGAATTCAGGAAAAACTGTGCCTGCTGTCTGTTTGTGAGACGTGGTCATCAGAAAGGGGCAATATAGTGTATTGGTTGAGAATATTGCCGCTGGAGCCAAACTACCTGGATTCAAAGTCTGGCTCTGCTCCTTATTAGCTGTGTGACCTTGGGCCAGTCACTCGGCCTCTCTGTGCCTCAGATTCCCAGGGATCATCATAGTATCCATTTCATATGATTGTTGTGAAGATTAAATGAGTTGATATGTGTAAAGCTTTTAACATAGTGCTGGGGCGCCTGGCTTGCTCAGTCAGGAGAGCATGTGATTTCGGGGGGCTTGATTACAAGGGGCTTGAGTTCGAGCCCCATGTTGGGTGTAGAGATTACTTAAAATAAATAAAAAATAAAATAGTGCTGGCCCATATTTCACTCTATTTAAGTGTTAATATGATCTGTGCTTTATGTTGTGGCTCCCATGGTAGGGCTTGGGATAGAATGTTCCACACTCGGTTCAGAAGGCAGCTTGCCAAAGGCATCTCTTCTATAAGCAGCCTCCACCTCTTTATTCCTCAAGCTGTAGATCAGAGGGTTCAGCATGGGGATGGCCACAGAGTGGAAGACAGATATGACCTTGTCCTATTATTCTGTAGCATGCGAGAACTCCGCTGAGCTTCCAGGACGGGGAGGGTGCCCGAGATGGGGCAGGTGTGTGGGGGGGGTGAGGTGGGAGGCACAGATGGAGAGCCTCTCGCTCTGAGCCTCAAGGGAACACAGCCTGTGTGGTCACTGGGATGGAGGCGTAGGAGACCAGGGTAACACTGTCAGTAGACAAGACAGATAAATCAGGGTGGAAGTTGTGAAAATGACGCGCGTCCATCTCTGCAAGACTGCGGGCGACTCAGAGCACAGGCTCCCGGGAAGTGGCTGGAAGTGCTAATTGAAACCGGTGTCTGTGTGCTTTTTCAAGGTCTAATGTGGCTTCTTTCCCAACTGGTATTTCCTGTGATCTTCAGAATAGCCTGGGACACGTGCTTGATGGTGTGTGTGTGTGTGTGTGTGTGTGTGTGTGTGTGTGTGTGTGTGTGTGTGTGTATTTGCTACATGTGCACAGTAATGGGCTTATACCATGATTGCTTTATTCACTTAACAGGATTCACATCTCTTCACCTCAAAAAACCAAAAAACCAACCCATAATTCTCCCCCCTCTACAAAATAGCGTTATTGTTTTTATAAAAATCCATGCTAGTTGTAAACAATTTAAGCAACACAGAAAAGAATTGAGAAGACAGTAAAATCTGAAAACAAAAGTCAGTTGGGGTCCCGCCACCAGCACAGAAAATGGGAACTGGCGGACATTCTTCCTACTGGAAAACTCTAAACACACTCGCGACTCTGTCTGTCCTCGGACAGACCTGTCCTGCACAAGCTACTCTGTCAGGTACTCAGCAAGATGCCGTGGGCGTTTTCCCGTATCTAGCAATGAGTGATAGCTTACGTCATCATATTTGACGGCTGCGTCTTATTTTGTTGGGTATGTTCTGCACGTGCCACCCTTTACTTATCTAGCCCCCTTGGTTGACAGTAAGGTACTTCCAACTTTTCCCTGTTATAAGCAACTCTCTGACAAACGACCCCAGGGATAGGCCCCCCTGAGGGCCACGTCCAGGGAGCACGGGGTGTAGAGAGACTGCTTTTCCTATCCTAGGAAGGAAGATGCTGGCTCACACCTTGGGGACCCTGGCCTCTTGGGTTTCCACAATCCCAGGGGCAATCACCACGCAAAGCAAAGGGTCTTGTTAGGCAAATGACTTGTTTGGATAAAAGAAATTCTGTCCCTAGACTCTGATCTGGCAGAGTCTCAGCAGATGGGGGAATGGTTTGCCCATATTTCCTGTAGGTAAGAGGGTCTTTGTTCCCTTGGGGGGAGACTTGCTGAATCTCCTCTATAGAAGTGACAGTGCTTTGTCCCCTGGCTTTCCCCCACTGCACCCCAACCTGCACAGGGGTCTGGTGCGGGTTCCTCACCAATGCCCCTCCCCTGCGCCGGTCCTCTGCTGTGACTGCACCTCAGCCTCCGCCTGTCTCTCTGCGGGGGATGTTGTGGTGGTTCCTGGGAGTCAGCGCCCCTCCCCGCAGCTCCTTACCTTCATCCTGTAGACGGAGCGTCCTGAATGTGGCCACATGACTGGGTTTGGCCCTGGAGTGGGAGTGGAAGTGATCTGTGCCCTGTTCTGAGCTTGGAAGTCTTAGGAGACCTCTGCAGCCCCTCACCTTTCCTCTCTTCCCTCTGCCGTGACACCAGCCGTGTGTAAGACAGAGGGGCTTCTCTTAGCCTGATTCTTGGAGTGAGAAGGAGCAGACTCATCATGGACTCCTGGTGAACATGAACAGGAGTGAGAAATAAACTATTCTTTTTTTTTTAAGATTTTATTTATTTATTCGAGAGAGAGAAAGAGAAAGAGAGCGTGAGCAGGGGAAGGAGCAGAGGGAGAGAGACTCTCAGGCAGACTCCCCACAGAGCCTGACGAGGGGCCGATCTCACAACCTGAAACCATGACCTGAGCTGAAAGCAAAAGTCGAACGCTTAACTGACTGAGCCACCCAGGTGCCTCAATAAACTTCTATTCTAAGCTGATGAGATTTGGGTGTGGCTTGTTAACACAGTGGCCTCTGCTGCCTGATGTATTCTTCAAAGGCAAAGTTCTTTTTTTGGCTCTGGCCCCAGTTCTAGCTCATCTGCCCTCAGATCATCCACGCCTCTCAGGTGGGGCGCCTTCCTACCTCCTCTGGGGAGCAGCTCCTTCACACTCACTGAGCCCCCCCACATCTAGCTAGTTGACTCGAGGAAATAAAAAAAATTTTTTTTTTTTTACTGCTTTTGACTTTTATTAAATTTTACAAGTTGAGATATAATTGATGAATAACACTTTATTAGTTTCAGGTGTCCAACATAATGATTTGCTATTTGTATGTATTGCGAAACGATCACCACAGTAAGTCTCTGGTTAACAGCCATCACACACCCAGCTGCAATTGTTTTTCTTGTGATGAGAACTTTTAAGATCTACTTTTAAGTTGCTACTGTCTTAGCAACTTTCAAATATGCAATACAGTATTGTTAACTTTAGCCACCATGCTGTACATTACATCCCCAGGACTTATTTATGGCAATTTATTATTATTTTTTAATATGAGAAGGTTCCAGCTGTGAGTGGCAGGTTCCATTTGACTCCATTCTTGCCAACCTGATTGACAGGCGATATGTTGCAATGAAAGAAAGTCCTGGACTAAATTCAGACTTACAAGTTCTGCCAAACAAGTAAGCAAGCGCAAACTGCTGATAAACTTGTCTGTGGTCTAGGAGTAGTCCCTTTCTCTGTCCTCAGGACTGCTGACCAGCAAATTCTTCATGAAGTGAAATATTGATGTTCCTACACCAGTTATATCAGCGAGCAGGATCCTCCAGGAAGCAGAGAGAAACCGAACCAAAGGGCCCTGCATTCTAATTGTGTGGTGGGAAGTGGGAAAGACGATAACGTGCTATGAGTTCTTAGTGCTTGCTTGCTTATGGCGTTGTGCTAAGGCCTATACTGAGTAATGCAGGTCCATGGTCTTAGCCAAGATGTTCTTGAGGAATATCCCGACTGGGGAAACTACATAAAGGCTATGTCAGCAGCCAAATGGATGTCCTTTCTTGTCTTTGCATCTTTTTTTGATCAAGGGTGGAAATATGTTAATAGGGCCAAGTCCAAGAGTCCCAGAAAGCCAGGGTTGAAAGGACTCTTGGGAACATCGGGCTCAATGTATTTGGGAAGAGGCCTAGAGGGGAAGGTGCTTGCTAAAAGTTATATGCAGCCAGTGAACTCTGGGGCTTGAGACCTGGTCTTTCTGAATAAAAAATATTTCCTAAAATTACCCAAAAATGCCATAGTAATGTACTGCTGTTCCCAGTCCCCCTGGATGACCTGGAATCTTTCGGATGAATGCTGATTATTCATTAACCATCAAGGGCACAGACAGACTATGTACACATGGCAATGGGCTCTTTTTCAGCCGAAATGATTTCCCTATTGACTGTCCCTGCTCACCTGGCGCAGTGTGTGGGAGACACATTCAGCATGATAGCCCCATCATAATGTCATTGATGGAGAAAGTGAGGTGAAGATCTGTTTCCAGGGGAATAGAATAGCGTCCCATAGTGGTTTTTTTTTTTTTTTTCCAGATTTTATTTATTCATTTGGGGGAGAGGCAGAGGGAGAGGGAGAAGTAGGCTTCCCGCTGAGCTGGGAGCCCGACATGGGACTCCATCCCAGGACCTGGAGACCCTGACCTGAGCAGAAGGCAGATGCTCAACCATCTGAGCCACCCAGGCGCCCCCCCCCCATAGTAGTGTTTTAAAATAATAAGTTGAATCTGAGAATGGAAATCATCTATACCTACTGGTTTAACTATTGGGACTGAGAGAAGTGACTTCCGACAGCAACATGACCTAACTAATTGTTCCAGGAAATTCAGCCAAAGAAGATATGGCCATAAACCAAGAAATAACTTCACTGTTTGCTTCATGAAATTCCTGCAAACCAATTTATCTAAACAAATAGTTTGCTCCTCTGGGCAAACAGCTCTCCTATTAGGACAGTAGATTACTCGGTCAGGGAAATAATCTTCTCAACAAACAATGGTTTACTTCTCGAGATTTGCTTTCAGGCCCTGTCTTCCCTGTACCTGCCAACCATAAACTGTAATGTCACAAACTTTGTCCACTCCTAATGTGCTCCCTAATTTATAAGATCCACTTTAGGGGCACCTGACTGGCTCAGTGGGAAGAGCATGTGACTCTTGATCTCAGGGTTGTGAGTTTAAGCCCTGCGTTGGGCTCCATGCTGGGTGTGGAGCCTACTTAAAACAAACAGAAAAACTTAAAAAAAAAAAAAAAGATCCACCTTAAACCACTTGGGTCTGGACCCCCAAACTCTGTAAATATCTTCCACTGATTTCCTCCTTTTGAGACACTAAGATTCTGTGTACTGTCTTACTACAGTAGGTCTCATAAATTTAGCTTTGAGCAACAGGTGTTTGGTGATCTTTTGAAGAGTTATCGGTTGATAATCTATCAATCTATTCTTTACCCAGGGTTACTGTTCTTTTTTTTTTTTTTAAGATTTTATTTATTTATTTGGGAGAGAGAGAGAATGAGAGACAGAAATCACGAGAGGGAAGAAGGTCAGAGGGAGAAGCAGACTCCCTGCTGAGCAGGAAGCCTGACGTGGGACTCGATCCCGGGACTCCAGGATCATGACCCGAGCCTAAGGCAGTTGCCCAACCAACTGAGCCACCCAGGCGCCCCCAGGGTTACTGTTCTTTGAGAGCATTTTGCTTCTTTTTTCTATTCTTTTCATCTCTTCTCTTCTCTTCTCTTCCCTTCCCTTCCCTTCTCTTCTCTTTCTTCTCCCCTCCCCTCCCCTCCCCTCCCTTCCCTTCCCTTCCCTTCTCTTCTCTTCCCTTCCCTTCCCTTCTCTTCTCTTTCTTCTCCCCTCCCCTCCCTTCCCTTCCCTTCCTTTCCCCTCCCCTCCCTTCCCCTCCCCTCCCTTCCCTTCCCTTCCCTTCCCTTCCCTTCCCTTCCCTTCCCTTCTCTTCCCTTCCCTTCCCTCCTTTTTTGAGGCCCTTTTGCTTCCTGTTTTGGCTCCTTGATAATCGGGAAGAATAGTAGAGTTACATTGCCTTGTGGAGGTTACCTTGTCAGTGTATCTTTTATGAGTACACAGGTTCACTGCCAAGAGGGTTCAGATTTCACGTGAAAGTCAGGACCGGAAGAGACCTTATATAGATCATATTTTCTAAATACCTCTTTTTGCACAAGGAATAATTGGGGTTCTGGGACAAGTGATCCTTCTCTGATTTGGAGGAGAGATGCTAAAGTTAGCTACTTTAAGCAACATCACTCCTTCTCCAAGCCCCCAATTTTTGATGAATCAAAGAATCACTGCAGTCCACTCTTGAAGCCAGCCTGGACTGACCACAGAAGAAAAAGTGCCTTCATTCTTTGTTGTGAATCACAGAGAAAACCCTACTCTAGCATGAAGATGGAACCCAGGAAGGGGTGGAGGGCGAGGTAACTGGCTTAGGGAATTGGGGCTTTCTTTGGTGGCAAGAGCGCTGGGGACCACAGCAGGGGCACCAAGGGTCCTTTCATGTGCTAATTCTTTCTGCCTTTTCTATCCCATTTCTTTTTTCCTGTTCCAAGAGACCAAGGTCATACAGCTTTGTGTGACAGAGCTGGGATCCAGGCTGGGTCCGGCTGTCTTCAAATGCTTTTCAGGTGCTCAGTAGGAACAGTAAACTCTGTTTACTGTGGACTTGGTTCACCCCAGGAATTATCATGCGTCAAGACTCTATGGAATAAGTAGAAAGCTGGGCCCTGGTGGGAAATATGGGAGCAGCTCCTTGGAATTTTTGGAAGTGGTAGAAATGTAAACATGTTGCATAATTTCCTGCAAAAATCCAAGGGGTTCTAGCACTAGAGTAGAGCCTAGGCTTTGAAATCAGCTGGACTTGGGTCTACCGATTATGACCTGTATTTGACCTTAGAGTTCTTGGACTCTGAGTTTCCTCATATGTGAAATAAGCATAACCTACTCACAGATTTGTCCTGAGGGTTAGATGAAGTAGTGTGTATGATGTGCCTCCCAGAATGCCTGGGGCATAATATATGTTCAATAGATGTTAGCTTTTAATGATCATTATTGAGAAAATGCCTTCTTCCGGTAGCAGTAGTGTTTTGTTAAGGCCTGGGCCTTATAGAGTAATGACAACTTGTCATCTTTTCATCATCTGCTGCCCCAAAGCCTAAAATCCAAAGAGGAATGTGCCTGCATCCCTATGTCCTGATTAAGTACTCAGCACTGTGCCAGGCTCCGTGGGGATGAGATGATGTCTGAGGCTGGGCTCTTGCTTCCGCGTGCCTATGGTTCAGCTGGGGAGGCGAGTAATGGTGGTGAGCAGAGTGTGTGGGAGTGTAACTCTCTGGGGATAATTCTGCACTGTCCCAACAAATGTGCTTGTGTCTGGACTGGTGAGGGCACAGGTGCTGGAAAAGAGTATACTTCGCTGCAGGCTGTCAAGTGCTGCCTTTGGCCACTGTCTCCTATCTGGGAATAGAGATGTGGGAGAGAGGTCAACGTCAGGTAGCAGGATTTGAGAGGAGGGGGCTTCCAAGGAAGCTCAACTCCGTACAGATTTTGTGCATAAGCAGAAGTCTGGAGGGATCCCGACACACCCCTTTACTCTGAGTCCGGCTCCTCCCAAGCTAGGTTTGACTTCCCACTGGTCTTAAGGACAAGAAAGCCAGTATTTGTCTTGCCCTCAGGGCACCACCTGTTGGTGTAACTTCATGCCTGACCCTGATCTCACTCACGATGCTGCTTTACTTATTTTGACCCACGTCTTGAAATCTTACCCTCCTCTCCTGGTATTTGACCCTTGGCTCGTCCTTGGTTTGGAGTCAGCGCTCTGCTCAGCACGATCTGATAACTTGGCCTGGCTCTGACCTGCCCCAGGACTGCAGGGTCCAGCCTGTCACGAGAGCCTGGCTGAGCATGATGTGAATCCTGTGGTACCACCGAAGAGGGAGAAGTTGGGAAGATGAAAGGCACAGACGGAGAGCTCTGCTTTGGGCTTCAGGGAATGCCTCCTTCAGAAGGTGAGTAGGATGCCGTGATGGGGAGGAGGCTGAGTGGAAGGAAGGAAGAGAATGCCCCCCCCACCCCCCGCCTCGCCTTGGCAATGTCAGCTCAAGTAAGCAGGTGGCTGGGCAGAGGTGCAGGTCACAGAAGTGATGAATGATGCTGGGGTCACAGAGGAGCAAAAGGAAGCTGGCATTTTGTGTGACCACATCACTGATACCAGCAGCCAATGCCCCTTTCACGCCCAGAGTGGATGATGCCAGGGGAAGTGGGGAAACCGTATCAAATGAGCATCGATTCAACAGCGTACTTCGAGCTAGGGTTTTTTTGTCATTTGAGTATTTAAGCTTCACACAACTTTCTTGTTTACAAATGATGCCAGATTGTATGTTGTAAAACCAGATTTAGACATCAGTCCTGTCTGATTCTAGAACCCATTAACTTCTGTTTCATCTTATGTTCTCACGAGTCTCCATTTCTCTGGCCCAGCATTGCTGGTTCACAGGGAAAGAGAAGGAAATTTGGGAGCGTGACCGGGTGGCCTAGGAGGTAGCCTTGTTACCCTGCAGGTCTGGGCCGAGTCTGGCGCCCTGTGATGTCTCAGCGGGTGCTGGGCCTGTGGAAAAGGGGATCAGGCCGTGGCGTGGCAGAAGAGGGGCTGGGGCAGGCCCGACAGCTAGCTGCATTTCTCTCCTCGCCGAGAACTGTGGTTCTTCGCGGGTGGACCCCGCCAGCCTTGTTGTTCTGTGATTTCTGGCCTCACTAAACTGTCTCCCCTGCATAGAAATAATAAGGGAGATAAAATAATAAGATAACACAGGTCGGAGAAATGATTCAGTGTAAGGATGACTAATTACAACAGCTAAGTTGTGCTGAACGCTAATTAAGGACCCGATGGCATTCTCAGTGCTTTATAGACGTTAAATCTTTAATCCTCACGAACCACCTTATGAGGTAATTAATATCGACATAACTCATTTTTCAGACAAAGAGACCAAGGTCATACAGCTTTGTGTGATGGAGCCGGGATCCAGGCCAGGTCGGGCTGTCTTCAAATGCCATGGTCTGAACCTCCAGGATAGGCAGCCTCTCTCAGGGAACATGACAATGAGACAAGACTGCACAGGCGTGGAGACCAAGCCTGATGGAGCCCCATAGAGAACCCCACAAGGTTTGGGGACTAAATTCAAAATAATTCAAGGACAATCCATTAGGGTTATTTCAGTTTTTTTTTTTTTAAACTATATAAGAAAGCTCCTTAAAATGTAGTATCTTAAGACTACAACACTTTGTTATGTTTCACAATTCTGTGGGTTAGGAATTTGGGTAGGGCTTGGGGCAAATTGTTCTTCTCCTCCACGTGGTGTGGACTGAGATCACACACACAGCTGCACACACCTGGCCCCGGGCTGTCCCAGAAGACCAAGGCCTCTCTCAATATCTGGTGCTTAATGCTCTTCCATATGGCCTTTCCACATGGCTAGTGGGGCTTCCTCCCAGCCCGGTGGTCTCAGGGTGGGCTTCCAAGATGGAAGAAGTGGACACCAGCAGTCCTCTTTAAGGCTGGGCCTGAAGTTGGCATGTTGTGACTTTTGCTGTGTGTCATGGGTCGTAGCAAGCCGCAAGTGGGGTCGCCTGATAAAATACATGGTGCCCATTTAAATCTGATGAACAAATTCGGATAGACAAAATAAAATATTTTTTAGTATAAATCATGCAATATTAGGATATATTTACGCTTAAAAATTATTTGTTTGTCTCAAATTCGATTTTAACTAGACACCTGTATTTTTATCCCAACCTTGATGGGAGGGGTGGTGGCATGTCATTCAGAGAAGTAAGGAATCAGTGGTGGCCATTCTTAGAAATCCAACATCGCAGGGGTCCATGGAATACGTCCCAAAAGGTGGAGATGATATAGCATGGTGGTTAAACCTGACACTCCAGAGTCTGAGTTTCAATCCTGTGATTTATGTAATCCGAGACAAGTGATGTCACCCCATCTGTGACTCAGTTTCTTTCTTTTTTAAAAAATATTTTACTTATTTATTTGAGAGAGAGAGAGAACACAAGAGACAGAACATGAGTTGGGGAGAGGGGCAGAGGGAGAAGCAAACTCCCTGCTGAGCGAGGAGCCCCAGGTGGGTCTGGATCCCAGGACCCCGGGATCATGACTTGAGCCAAAGGTGGACCCTTAACTGACTGAGCCACCCAGGCACCCTGTGACTCAGTTTCTTTATCTTAAAAATGGGGCTATAGTAGTTTGTGTCTCATGGGGGTAGATGGGAGGATTTTATGAGATTAAAATAAAATTCCTGACATACAGTGGGTATTTGATAAACGTTTGTTATCATTAAGGCAGGATTTCAAGCGAGGATCTGGCTAACGTTCCAGTCCTACCTAGTCGGGGAGCCAAGGGCCAAAAGTGGTCCCTCCGAGGGTCACACCTAAGGTGGGCACCATATCTAACTCTGTCCTTGATTTGGCAGAGAGCTCGGTTGTACGTCAGTACTTTCCTCAGGCTTGTCCTGGAAACCAGCCAGCACACACATCCGACATGCACCGCTGAACCCCTGCCCCCCACTAGTACGGCTTTATTCCTTTCCTGAGGTTTTAGTCATCCTGTGATCTGACATGCATAGAGCACAGAAGATGGGCACCCGGAAGAAACATAAAGGACAAGCTGCAGAGTTTACCGCAAGACCAATAGTGGGTTGAAGAAGTTAAGGCTGAGAAATCGGGGCTTTCAGGAAAACTACTGGCAAGATCCTCCCAACCCGCGCTGCCTGTAAGACGAAGGTATCTTCAGGCTCCTTGACACGCGGAAACAACTGGAGCCACGAGGAAGAAAAGGAAAGCAGCTCTACTTATCCCTTTTGCCTTTTCCACATTCGTGAGCCGCTGTTAGCCCCATGGCAGATGGGCGATCACGAGCTGGGGCCTCTGACGGCAGGTGGATGGAGAGCATTTAGCTAATATGCGAGCTGGATTTAACCATGAATGTTGATGGCCACACCACACCAAGTGAAAAGTCTTGTTGACAGAAAGAGGTACTAGGGGATGGTTTCCCCAGGGAGCTCACCACCCATACTCGGGCACAATGTCTGAGCACAGTGTCGGATGGGAACCCTAAGAAGACTGGAAGATCTCATCCTGCCCAGAGAACCTTTCTCTAGTCCTCCCTCCTGCGAAGTCACAATTTGCTGCTAACGCCTGCCGGCCTTGCTCACATCACTTATTTACAGGTACATTGTAAATTGAGTGATTGGGTTACTTTTATAAAGAATTGTAGTTTTGAGGGGCACCCAGGTGGCTCAGTCGGTCGAGCGTCCGACTCTTGATTTCAGCTCAGGTCATGACCTCAGGGTCCTGGGATTGAGCCCCGTGTCGGGCTCCGTACTCCGTGTGGAGTCTGCTTAAGATTCTCCCTCTCTCTCTCCCTCTGCCCTTCTTCCCACTCGTGCACCTTCTCTCTCTCTCAAATAAAGAAATAAATCTTAAAAAAAACCCTAGAATTGCAGTTTTGAACTTAAAAGCACAAGCAAGTAGAAGAGTGAAGTGTGCTGTTGGGTACAATAATAATACAATATCCACGGGAAACCACACGGTTCAGACCCTGAGGTCATGCTTTAGACATGTCGTTCATTGGGCGGCATTTCACAGATTTGTGGGCATAGAATTTTCTGGCTGGTAACAACTCTGGTGGACTGGCCTTGGAAACCGAGTCTCTCAAATTATGACAAACATCAGGCTTTATCTTAGAGAAGAATGGGATTCTAAGTTTGACTGGTGCCCTCCATTGAGCAAACCTATCTTCAGAGAGCTTCTACGGACACTGTCCCTGAGCCAGGTTTGTGTTCCATCTATCTCAGCTTCTTGGGGCTGGTGGCCAGTTTCTGTGAGGTCCTGGAGAGGGTAGGGATGAAACCGTGTGTATGACACTCTGCGGGTGTGGTAGGGACAGTGCTCGGTATCTTGACCCGTGGAGAAGGCAGGGCAACCACTCCCTGGCAGGATCCATGCATCTTCTGGAAGGTGTCTGCCGATCCGCCCCTTCTGTGGTACTAGTCACCTCTGACCAGGCCCAGCTGGAGGTATCTTGGACTGCCTTGGATTCTTTCTCTCAGGGAAGGCCTTGCCCACTTGCATCTGGCTCCTTCCATCCTGTGTCAAGTTGTCCCTGGACGTGATGCCTGGAGAGACATCCCGCCTGGCGAGTGACAGCACTTGGCGCAGGAGAGCTTGAGTGTTCACTGGGGATCCCAGTGCTCGGGCTGCCTCCCTACATGGTTACAGTGTCCCTCTCCCAAGGGCCTCTTAAGGTTAGTTTAAATGAGTTTGAGAGTCTTGGGAACCAGAGGAACATCGAAGAGATTCGAAGTGACTTAGCCCTTTTTCCATTTGTAAACACGTAGGCTTTGGCCATCACATCTCTATTGCATGTGGGACAAGTGGAAGCCCAGCAAGGCTCACTAACTTTTGTCGGGTGACAGAGCCAGTCCCTGCTAACAATAACCGTTCGCTCAATGTCCAGTACTTGCTGGCAGTGGTCTGCAGTGGCCCAGTGCCTCAGCTGCCTGGCCAGGACCACAAACTGGTCTTCCTTCCAGCACCTGTGGCTGGATCTGCCCCCCAGCCTGAACTTTGGCTTCACTTCCACCCAGTAGAAAGTTCCACATCTTCAGGTACTGAGTGGGTTCTGGGTGGTCTCAAGACATAGTGTAACTCAAATGCTCTTGAGAGAGGTAACACTTTGACTTAATGTCCAGCCAACATTCCAGTGCCTCCTACTGGGTTCTGTGCCCGATGGTTTTAGTTGAGGGAAGAGGGGAGCAGACATTTGGACAGGGAGGTGTGCGTGGGGCTGAAGGGGCTGGGTGCCTGTCTCCTGGCAAACTTCGCCACGGCCTCAGCTGCTTCTGCTCTCCCCTCTCTGTCCTGTCTTCCCTCCGTTCCTCATAGGCCACCCCGTAATCCATTTCTGGGAAGCCTGTTTACTTTGTAGTCTGTGACTGGGTTGCCCGGGACCATGGGGTGAGCGTGCTCAGGAATTGCTGATATTGGGAGCAGAGCGTGAGTTTACCAGGGCAATGAAGGAGGGGCTGACACCCCAGTGTCTCTATTCCTGGGTCCTCTGTGTCTCCTTGGTCCTAAGGGAAATTATTATTCGAAGGAAAGTTTTCCGTTAAGCAAATGGCTTATTTTCATGAAAAGATTGCAGTCCCTAAACTGCTGAGTCTGGGATGGAGTGTTGGGTTGGTGGGGGGGACCAGCTGGGGCCTGCTGTATTCTTAGTGCGTGTGGTTGTTAACTTAATGTGTCACCTTGACTGGGCCCAGGGATGTGGGCATCTCTGGTAAAAGGGATGGTAAAACGTTACTTCTGGCTATGTCTTAGCGGGGTTTCCAGATAAGATTAGCCTTTGAATTGGTAGACTGAGTAAAGATCACCCTCACTAATGTGGGTGGGCCTCATCCAATCCATTTAGGGCCTCAGTAGAACAAAAAGGCAGAAGGACGAATTTGCCCTTTTGGCTTGAGTTGGAACATCCATCTCCTCCTATCCTCAGACATCGGTGGGCTTGGCTCTTGGGCTTTTGGACTCCCACCAGGAATAACACCATCAGCCCCCAGTTTTTAGACCTTTTGATTTAGACCGAATTACACCACCAGCTTTCCTGGTTCTCTGCCTACAGATGGCAGATGGTGGGACTTCTCAGCCTCCATAATTGCATGAGCCAATTCCTATAATAAATCTCCTCTATCATCTATCTATCATCCATCTATCATCTATCTATCATCTATATCTATCTATCTATCTATCTATCTATCTATCTATCTATCTATCTATCTATCTATCTATCATCTTCTATCTATCATCCAATCTATCATGTTCTATTGGTTCTGTTTCTCTGGAGAGCCCTAATACACTATGTTAAGAAAAATGACCCCAAACCATAAATTAAGCCAAGAGATGATTTCAGTACCATCACTGAGCATTGATCAACAGTTCACCCGTGCATTATTCAATTTTCTAAGAATATGTTGTTTCACTTCAATAATTATGAAGTTACAGGTGACCATGGAGGTTTCTTCTGGAAGAGATGCAGTTGTTTTTGGTTTCCTGTAAGAAGCAAGCCCGGCTGTGTTGGCTCAGCCCAGTCTGCTTAAAGCTCCCCTTTTCCCCTCCCACCAGGCTCTATGATGGTCAGATTTTGTTTCTCTCTCCTCCCTATTTATACCATCCACATTTCTGGCCCCATGCTTTCCCCCCTTCCTGGATGATGTGTAGGCCAAAGTAAATCAGTAGATTTAGGAATTTGGAGCTAGAGGTAACCAGGAAAAACACAAACCATTTACACCCCATCCTCTGCTACCTCAGATTCTCCACACAGGCAGGAATACAGACATTTTAGCACACATGAGACAGGGTTCAAGCCAATTTTATTTGACTCTCAGAAAGATAGTAAACCTCAGTTGACATCTGGGTTTCACAATAAATTTCACCTCTTTCTTTCCCTCTAAAGTTAGTAAGATTGATTTCTGTTATAATAGAGAAGGTTTTGTCTAAGACATAAAGGTAATTTGATCTTGATTGAAAAGAGCTCTATGGACTTTCAGCTTTTTATTTTGTTTAAATTGGTGATTTATAGAGAAATAATAGCTCATTATTGCTGTAGCACACATTCTGGTCCCTGGCTAGTTATAATGGAGATTTCTGTAGCTGGGGCTCCATTCAGCCCCACAAAGTCAAAAATGATCACTATCTCCTTCCTATAATCAAATATCACCTGGACCATTTCTCCAATATCACAGAAGGGCAATATCCCCTATATAAACTTTTAGGTCGCTGTGGCATTGAATGCTCCTTTCTATATCTGAGAACTCTCACAGATAGGAGGAAGACAGAATCTGACTCCCACTCTGGGACCACTGAAGACGGTCCTAGGGCTCTGTAAGGTAGAAGTGGATGTAGCGTGTCAGGGGACGTAACATATCCGTGCTGAATGTGGTATATTGATGGGTGTACAATAGGGATGTTGCCAAACAGGTGGATGTTCCTGACTCTGGCTTGAACTTCAGGGAATGATGGGAAGGCATAGGAACAGTTGGAGATGAGATGTGGTTGGATGCTATAAGGATGGTAGAGGCTAGTGTCAGTGGCATTCAGCAGTGCTGAATGCTCAGGGGCAGCAGTGCTGGCCATAGCAATGGGGAACGCTCAAAGGTGATGTTCCCCAATGGGGCAACCTGCACAGACCATTCTTGTGGCAGGCATTCAGCTGTGTTTGGCCATTCTTGGTTCCTGTCCCAGCTGGGATCTCTAGGCTCCTCTTCTATTTTATGAGCTCCCAGATACTTTTCTTTTTTTTTCTTTTTTTATTGTTATGTTAATCACCATATATTACATCATTAGTTTCTGGTGCAGTGTTCCATGATTCATTGTTTGTTCATAACACCCAGTGCTCCATGCAGAACGTGCCCTCCTCAATACCCATCACCAGGATAACCCATCCCCCTCCCCCCCTCCCCTCTAGAACCCTCAGTTTGTTTTTCAGAGTCCATCATCTCTCATGGTTCGTCTCCCCCTCTGACATACTCCCCTTTTCTTCCTCTCCTGTTATCTTCTTCTTTTCCTTTTTTCTTAAAATATGTTGCGTTATTTGTTTCAGAAGTACAGATCTGTGATTCAACAGTCTTGCACAATTCACAGCGCTCACCGTAGCACATACCCTCCCCAA